>NC_056744.1:848880453-849180453 GCF_019279795.1 Protopterus annectens | reverse complement strand
ACCTGCAATGAAACGGAGGTATCGTCTGCAATTTTGTCTGATAGGGACATGCAGGTATGCCTCCTTGAGGTCCAACGTTACTAGCCAAGCTTTCTTGCCCAACATGGGAAGAAGCTGCTGTAGTGTTAGCATCCTGAATTTGGGTACTTGCAAGAACGTGTTTAGAATTGAAAGGTCCAAATGGGTCTCCAAGCATTGTCTTTTCTGGGGACTAGAAAGAGCCTCGAGTAAAATCCTTGGCCTTGCTCCTGTGTAGGTACCAGTTGAATGGCTCTCATGTCCATGAGAGCTGTAATTTGTTTTCGTGCCTCTGCCCATTGATTTTGTGGCAGGTTTGGCATTCCTTTTATCCTTGGCAAGGTGTGGAAAAGGAATCTGTATCCTTGTGAGATAATGTCTAGGACCCATTTGGCCTTTGTGACGATGCGCCAGTTGTCTGCAAAAAGTGCTAATTTTCCTCCCAAGGGAGCTGCCAAGAGAGTTTTGCTTGGCAGTTTGAGGTTTAAGTCATTGTGTTTGCCTTCTAGTAGCTTGGGACCTGTCTTCTCCTCCCTTCTGTGTTGCAGTGCCCCACTGTCGAGGTTTGTAAGGGATTTGTGCTTATCCTCTGCCCCTTGGGCGCCTGTATTTACCCCTCTGTGGTCTGTCAGAAGCTGGAAAGGACCAATTTTTGTTGGCCAATTTCTGCTGAAGCATGGGGGCTGTACCTGTAAGAAATCTTTTGACCGTCTGCATAGATTTTGCCTTATCCTCCATTTTCTTTAAAATCTCTTCTGCTTTAACCCCAAATAAGACATCCTGCTGTAAGGATGCATCTAGTAACTTTGCTTTAACATGATCAGGCAGAGTTTGTTCCTTTAACCAAGCATGCCTACGTATAACAGACCCAGTAACAGCTGCTCTACAGGAAGCTTCCAAGGAATCAAATCCACATTGTAAAGTATGTTTGCCCATCTGTTCAGCTGCATGCAACAGATCCTGCATTTCCTTGAATTCAGACTGTTGAGGGTGCGTGCTCATCTTTTGTTTTATTTGAGACATTAGGAATTGCTGGTATTTAAGCATGTGAAACTGACAATTTAGTGCTCTCATAGCTAGAGTAGCTGAGGTGTAAACCTTCTTCCCCCACCTATCTAGTGCTCTGGAGTCCATTTCAGAGGGTACAAGATTTTTAGCCATAGACGCCTTAGCCCCTTTGGGACCATGGGAGATTTCTCTGGATCAGCAACAGGGCTTTTGTAAAGGAATTTGTGCGAGTCAGGCACTCTATAGTATCTATCTGGTTTGGCTGGAGCAGGAGGCAGAGAATATGGATTTAGACTAGATTCTAAGTAAACATCATCCACAATGTCTAAAACTGGGGGGATAGAAAGTGGTCTGTGCTGGGGGAGTAAAAGAAACTCTCGGAGCCTTTTCTTTGAGTCAGAGTAGTCCTGACCTTCCCAGTGGAAATGTTCCCTCATGGTGTGTAAGGTTTCCCCAAAGGAGAAGTCTTCAGGGGGAGAAGCTGAGGGAATGGAGTCTTCAGCATCAGAATCTTCATAAGGGGGAAAGGAGTAATCCTGTTCCTCAGAGGAGCCTGAGAAAACAGACACCTGATCAGAGGAGGCATAATCCTCCTTTTGTCTAGGCCTTTTGTCGGGGGGGGGACCCCTGATTAAAGAAATCAAATCTTCAGCCATTTTAAGCATTTGTTTCTTAGGCATGGGGCCTTGAACTGGAGACTGAAGTGCAGTCTTTTTTGGTTTTAGAGGAGTCTTAAGCTTAGCATAAGATTTTATGGTGAGAGTAGTCAGTCTGAAGACACCTTCTGAAACCGAAGGTGTTTCTACAGCACCGGCTTCTACTTCTGCAATGTCGTCGGTAGGGCCTAAAGAAAATGGCTGTGTCGGCCTAGAACTCTCTGCTAGAGAATCTGAAGCGGTCTGGGGTTCCAATTCTGCGGTATCCAGGGGCTGCGTAGGTGCCTCACTGAGAACCTGCGACCGGCCCAGCCGAGGCCTCGGAGTCTGGCTTGGATCTAGGCTGCCTGTCTTTATCTTTGCATTTTTTATGCACGCCGGTAGTCGGTTGCTCTGACGGCATAGAGTAATTAAATTTCCTACCGAAGTAGTGCCGTGCGGAATCAAAGCGTCGCTTTATAGTTCGCTTATTGAACCTAGCACAAAACCGACAACCAGTGACGTCGTGGTCTGGGCCTAGGCGAGGTATACAATAAGAATGAAAGTCCTTATGAGGTATTTGCTTCCCACAAGAAATGCAATTGTTAACTTTTTCTGACATCGGACTGAGGCAAGAAAAGGTTCCCCAATGGGGTACTTAGCTTTGAAGACTTCGGACTGAAACTCGATTTGAAAATCTCAGGTGTCGGCCGACCGGCACTTGCGAACTGCTTCTGCTTCGGGCACCGCGCAGCAAGAAAGACTGAAGAAAATGGCACTGGATGCCTCTTATATACCCCTGGCGCACTGACGTCAGGGAAGAAGCGACAGCAACCGACGCCGGACCAAGACTGGAATTCAGGCTGACTGCGGGACCGCCTGACGACAGGATAACCCAAGTGTGATGACTGCAGCAGGGTAACACGATGAACATCAGAAAAGCCCACTGCAAGCAACGGTATGGCAACGCCTCACACCTGTCTCTATCCTACTCAATGTATATACCAGCCCACTACCTCTAAGAGAACCTACGCACGAAACTGACAAACTCCCATACATACAGCTCTACTGGAAGTCAGGTCCTCCTGGTGCACATCAAACCTGGGAACCATTGTGTGTGAAGTGGTATATGTGAGGATGGGACTATTAGCAGATGGCAATTTTGACAGCCTTACGTCAGGGGTGGCAGTGACAAAAATAAATAAAACAAAAAAAGACAGTATTTGGATGTGTAATTTCCCTGACCACCACCTCTAATCTGAGGCAGTTGCCAGTATTTTGTCCATAGAAATGGGGGGGGGGGTGTCAGGAAGCAAGCTGCTGGCAAACTAGGTCACTTGCACAATACAAAGAAAGCTAACCTGTGAAAGTAGACATTAAGAGTCTGAAAATGGAATGTTGTTCTCCTTTCTAAGCAATCTATTTTTAAAATGGAGTAGCAAGGTAACATAGTTCAGCATACCTGAATACTTTACTATCTGGACTGCAAACACAAAAACACATACCCAACAAACATGTTTTTCCACAGTTTAATTTTGAGGTGGTGACTCATCGGTTCATAGGTAGGTAATAGGCCATCTGACTGAAGGCTTTTATAAGCCTAGCCAGAATGTGTTGGCTTTCGCCACCCCCTTAGATTAGTTCCCTGTGCCTCTGTCCAGCAGAGCCACTGAAGTGATCCTCAGGGTAAACTTTCCGTTTACCATCCACTCGTCAAGGTTTCTCTTGAAGAATGTTAGTGAGGAGCTCTGCCTAATGTAGACTGGAATCTTGTTCCAAAGCATGGGAAGTCTCTGGGACAGGAATCAGAGGTGATCTGTGCCTGACGTACAAGGCCATGTCCAATCCTGAATTAATGGACATGCTCCACCTCAAAAAATCCAAATCCATCAGAGCCACGAGAACAAGTGACTTAAACCTCAACACAGAAATAAACAGAACGTGCTGGAGGGACAGATTCATAACCCAGAGGCTCCCTACACTCTGGAACAGAATCCCAGTCCATGTTAGGCAGAGCCCCTCACTGACTCTGTTTCAAGAGAAATCTCGACGAGTGGATGGGAAATCGTAGGTTTACCCCGGGGGTCATCTCTCTGTCACTACTAGACAGAGGCATAGTAAACTAAACCCTAAAAGGGCGTAGTATTCTCATCCTAAGGGGTGGTGTAAGCCACATACACTCTGGCTAGGCTTATAAATGCCCTAGGGCAGATAGCCTAGTACGAACCTATGAACCTATGAATCTATCCCTCCAGCACATCCTATTTATTGTTGTGGTGAGGTTTAGATCCCTAGAGCGAGTGGCTCAAGGGGATATGGTTTTCTTTAGGTGGAGCATGTCCATCCATTCTGGGTTGGACATGGCCTTGTATGTCAGGCAGAGATCACCTCTGAGTAGGTGGTATGCAACAGAGTACAGCTGGTGTTTCTTCAGTCGAGCTGCATAGGGCATCTGTTTGAGGCCAGTGATCCTCTTGGTGAGGTACTTCTGTGGTCTTTCCAGCTGTTGCAGGTGTCTTGTAAGGTACATCCCAAATGGGGCATTATACTCTATGATGGGTCTGATAAGTAGAGGGGCACAATGACCTCTTTGGATCTGGATGCGAACCCTTTTGTGATTAGGTGGGCAACATAAAAGTATGTTCTAACCACTTTGGCAATGTGATTATCAAAGGAGAGATTACTATCTACTTGGGTCCCCTTATTACGTCTTCCGTATTTAGGGGACTACCACCTATGTGGTAGTTTGTGGGTACTTTGTTTTTTCCAAAGGGGATGACTATGCACTTTTTGGCATTTAGCTTGAGGCCATGATATTGACACCAGGTATCCATCTCAGTGAGACCCTTTTGAAGGATGTCTGTGTCAGCCAGAGAGTCAGTTATAGCCCCTAGTTTGCAGTAGTCTGCGAATTTGGTCAGCCATAGTCCTCCTGTGTTGGCCTGTACCTCTGAGAAGTATATGCCGAACAGGAGGGGTCCTAGGACTGAGCCCTGGGGAACGCCACTTGTAACCTGTTTAGAGTCGGACCTAGCTCCCACAACTCTCACCATGTGGGTTCTGTCCATGAGCCAGTTGGCAACCCATCTTGTGACATAGGGGTTTATGTTCAGGCTGGTGAGCTTGTCTATAATACCAGAATGGTGAATGGTGTCGAAGGCCTTTGCGAGATCTAGGTAGGCTATGTACCACCTTTCCCTAGTCTATAGCCTTGGTAACTGTCTCAAAAAAGTCCACCAGGTATAGGAGGCATGATCTGGTCTTAACAAAGCTGAACTGGGTAGGGTCCAGTGTTTGGAGGTTCCCAATATCTCTGTTAATGAGTTCCATGATTATGTGTTCCACAGCCTTGCAGACCAAGCTAGTCAGGCTTATAGGGCGATAGTTCCCACGGTCTGCTGTGGCTCCACCTTTGTGAAGCAGAATAACCGTTGCTGTGCACCACTCTATGGGTACATAGCCTGTGGAGAGGCTGAGTTTGAACAGTGTGTTGAGGTGAGGGGTTAGTTCGTCTTTGAGCTTGTATAGGATGCAGCCTGGGACACCGTCCGATCCCATTGATGCTGTGTTTTTGGCTTTGGAGAGGACTGTTTTAACCCGAGTGTCTGATTTCAAGAGCTCTACATTCTTCTCGTATAGTTACGGTCCATTTTGGGGGTGAGAGGGGGGTGAAGTTTGCACTGAACTTGTCTGCCAGGATGTTGGCAATTATGGTCGGTTCAGTGTATTTTGTGCCATTCTGCACGAACTCCGAGCAGATCTGAGCATTGCCACTTAGATTCTTGATATAGCTAAAGAATGCCTTGTGGTTATCTTTGGAGTCCTTGGCAATTTTTCTTTCGAAGCTAGCCTTGGATAATTTTATGAGGGATCGTGGTTTCTTGTTGATACTGATCAAGGATGTCTTCCCTTCTTGGGATTTTACTCTTTTCTGTACTAGTTTCCTCCTTCTGTTGTATAGCTTGTTTATGGTAGGGGTCCACCAGACTGGTTTCCTTTTCTTGGAGGAGTGAGTCTTGGTTTTGCTTTGGATAGCACGATCCATGCATTCTTGTAGGTGCCCGTAGAATGCATTAGTAAAGGATTTTGCAGCTTGGACAGCGTTATCCTTTAGCATGGGGGCTTTGAAACTTTCCACCTCGGTCTTAAGTAACGTGAAGTTTGCTTTTGAAAAGTTTTTCACAGTGGTTTCCTTGACCGGGGGTGGGGGCGGAATGTGGATATCCAGAATGATTTGTTTATGACCAGATCTAGCCAGTGAGGGGTTGACCTCCGGTGTGGAACACAAGTCACCCATGTTGGTGATGACCAGTTCCAATATGTTGTCACCTCTGGTGAGAGTGTTGACCAGCTGATCCAGGGCGTTTGAGTTTATAAACTCTACGAAATGTTGGGCAAGGGAGTTAGTACTTGAGTAGTTCTCCCAGTTAATGTTTGGGTAACTGAAATCACCCAATATTAGGGTGTTTGGTAGGACCTTTATGTTTCTCAGTGTTACCAGAAACGTGGAATGGGGGTCCTGGGACATGGTGGGTGATCTGTAGTAAGCTACAATTTAAGTTGCAGTTTTTCCCGTTGTAGTTGCATGTGGATGATCTCTAAGGCATCGTGCTGTGCCACTAACCTGGAGGTGTGAGTATCCTTGATGAATATGGATACACCCCCGTCTTTTGTATTTCGGTCTGGGTTCTGTGGCCGAAATGTATGGTATAAGCTGTCGCCTGGTAGTGCTGGGGTGCTCTCTGGAGCCTTAAACCAGGTTTCTGTTACTGCACATATATCGATTTTCTCCATACTGAGGAGTGCCTCATGCTTGGTATCCCTGTTACAGCTTCACCACAATTCTGTTTTTTTTTTTTCTTTTTGTTTTGCATGTGTGTTAACTAGTGCTCTTTTCAAATGCATGTCACAAACTAATATGTACTGTACCCTTCTGCTCATTTAGCAACTCAAGCCAGAATGTTTACTGATCAGAAAAAAATGGCTTTTAAGCAAGGAGTGCAGGATGCAGGATGGTTTATGTTTGTTTTATTGCCACAACAGACAACCAAATTAACATGATTTTCTTAATTACCACCACCCCCTTCCTGCAGCCCACCTAACTAGACACACCTTAGTCTCCCCCTTAGGCTCAGCCGTGACCCATGTCCATGACCAGTGAGATCATCAAGGAAAAAGGTGCAGCAACATACTGCTGCCAGGGAGAGGGCCCTATCCCACTACCACTCCACAACAGCCTAATGAGCTTTAGAGCTGTTGCCTACCAGAGGTACATACATCCTTCTGTGCAAGTGCAACCTCCTGACCAAGCAGTACATAACTTCTAGCAAGGTACTTGCAAAGTTACTAAAGTTGCAGCCCCCCCCACACACACACACACAGATGGGTAAACTGTCATCAGGTGCTTACTTCAGTCTACCCCCATTCGATCCCTCCAGCCCCTGTGCCACCAGTAAAACACAGGTCACCTACAGCATAGTAAGGGCTTTATCCCTGTTTCTCATGAGACCAGATCAAAGGAACAGAATTCTGAACCTAGGATGACAACACAGTCAGTTAAAACAGAAATCTACTGTGCCAATAATGTTACATCACGTGTTCCTTAACGGAAAACAATGCAAGAAAGATACAGTGCTGAAATCTGGGTGCTGTCCACACAAACTTTATGCAAAAGCAAAAGGACAGTATCACATACATACTAATGAAGACTGAAATACTTTCAATCACTTCCTATAGATGATGAAACCACTACACATTCATCTACCAAACCCATCAGAAATGTTTATCCAAACGAAGTTACCAGCAAGAAGAGACATAAAATGGCTTTGAAACAAACTGATACCTGTAACCACATGGAAGGGCAAAAAGTCACTCCTGGAATAAATCAGACAGCAGCTATGTTTATATTTGTGTACTGCACAAGCTTTGTACTTTATGTATAACATAATATAGCAACTGACGTAAATGAAAAGTACAGTTGTGTACACGTACCATAAATGTAGTATTCACTGTTGCAGTCAATACATTTGGGTTATCCTGCTGGCAGGTTGCCCTCAGTCAGCCTGAATTCCAAAGTCTTGGGTCCTGCATCGGTTGCTGTCACCTCTTCCCTGACATCAGGTTGTCAGGGGTACAAAAGATGCAGCCGACACCATTTTCTTCAGTTTTTCTTGCCCGAGATGTCAGGTGCCCCCAAATAGGTAGGCTAAAAATATGTAAATAAAACATACATGCACCAAAATAAGCTTTACCTTCATCTATAAGTAAATACACCACCTAGGTTGTATAGAATAGAGAAGTAAAGATAAGTTCCAGCAAAAATAAGGGGGATGGCAGGAGGGTAACCTGGACTGCAACAGAGAATACACTCGAACATCTACATTTATGGTAAGTGTACACAACTGTACTATGTTCTTCATGTTTCACTGTTGCAGTCATTACATTTGGGTTGAGTCCCAAAGCTATGGTTGGGGGGCTGGAGCTAAACAGCATTAGGAGCGGCTATGAGGCCCTGCAGAACTGCAGTGGCAAAACCTGCCCTGGACTTAGATTAAAGAGGCAGATGTTTTGTAAAGGTATGTACTGAACTCCAAGTTGCAGCCTCTAAAATGTCTTTGGTTGGTACTCCACTAAGAAAAGCTGCAGAAGTGGCTGCAACTCTGGTTGAATGTGGCCTAATGCCCTTAGGCACTGGTTTGCCATGCTGTGAGTAGCAGAAACGAATGCAGTGACCTATCCACTTTGAAATAGTCTGCTTGGAGATAGCCTTTCCTTGTGATGCTGCGGCATATGCCACTAGTAATTGTTTTGTCTTTCTGAAAACTTTAGTTTTGTCCAAGTAGAATCTAAGTTGTCTGTGTACGTCCAAAGAATGCAGAATTTTCTCCTCCTTGTTCTGTGGATTTGGATAAAAAGTTGGCAAATGAATAGTTTGGTTAAGGGCTACACTGGATACCACCTTAAGCATAAATGTAGGGTTTGTTCTCAGATTGACCCTGTCGGGATAAAAAATGATAAAGGGTTCCACAGCCATGAGAGCCTGTAGCTCTGAAACTAGTCTTGCAGAAGTTATTGCTAGGAACAAAGCTGTTTTCCAAGATAAGAACTTTATATCCGCAGTAGCAGCTGGCTCAAAAGGAGGTAAGGTGAGTTTTTTCCAAGACATAGTTGAGGTCCCACACAGGTATTGGCGTTCTTCTTGGAGGCCTTAAGTTTTTGGCTCCTCTGAGGTAATGCCTTGATAAAGAATGAGAAAAGAGTGGTGGCTCTGTATTGTAATGAGCCGAAATGGCAAAGACATGGATTTTAATTGATGAAAAAGATAGGCCTTTGTCCAGCATCTCAGTTCAGTATTGCAAAATCTGAGGAATATTTGGGACAGCTGTATCAGTTCCTTGAGCTTGGTTCCAAGCACAAAATCTCTTCCATTTCCCAGCATAGGATTTTCTAGTACTAGGCCTTCTGGCTTCTAAAATGACATCCATCACAGCTTTACCGAGAGGTGTGGCTTGTATGGCTACATTATCCGCCATGCTGCCAGGTTTAGGGTCTTGAGTTGGCTGTGCAGAATCTGATTGTTTTGCTGGGACAGTAGATAAGGTCCAGGCTGGGCATTGGGACAAGTTCCTTAAGCTCGGATACCAGTACTGGCGTGACCAGTCTGGGGCAATCAGAATCATTTTTGGTTTCTCCTGTCTGACCTTCAGGAGTACCTTGGGGAGGAGAAGCAGTGGAGGAAAGGCATATACTGATAGGTTTGTCCAGTTGAAAGATAAGGTGTCCACTTTCCAAGCTTGTCTGTGATAGGTCCTTGTGCAGAACCTTTTTAGTTGATTGTTGTGAGGGGAGGCAAACAGATCTATGTCCGGGCGTCCCCATTTCTTTGTTATCATGCTGAAGACTTGTGGATCCAGATGCCACTCGTGGGGATCCACGAGGTTTCTGCTTAGTTCGTCTGCCAGAGTATTTTCCTTTCCTGGCAGGAATTGTGCCTGTAGATGGACTTGGTAAGTCACTGCTGTGTCCCATAAAGCCATGGCTTGTCTGCAAAGGGGGTAAGAATGAGTGCCCCCCTGCTTGTTTATGTACCACATGACCGTGGTGTTGTCTGTCTTTATCAGTAGTTGTCCCAGATGAAGTAGGCCCTTGAAGGCTGTCAGGGCATTTTGAACAGCTAGCATGTCTTTTTGATTGATATGTAGATGCTTTTGGTTTGTGGACCAAGCGACCTGAATGCCTCTTCCTGCCATGTGTGCCCCCCAGGCATAATCTGAAGCATCCGTCGTTAGGCTCTGCTTGGCTGGGGGTAGTGAGAATGGCTGTCCCTTGTTTTGGTGACAAGCCTTTGCCCACCATCGAAACTCCTGTTGCAGGCAGGGAATGAGAGTAATCATCGTTTCCAGGCTGTGGCAATGTTGTGTCAATACACTTTTTAGGTACCATTGAATTTTCCTCATATGCAGTCCTGCATATGGAATTAGTAAGATGCAGGATGCCATGAAGCCCAAAGCCTGCAGAATTTTTCTTGCAGATAACTGGGCCTTTGTTGTCAGTTCCTTGAAATAGGTAGTCAGTTGTCTTTGTTTGTCTGGAGTGAGATAAGCCATCTGGGCAGTTGTATTTAAGCTTGCACCAAGGAATATTATCTCTTGAGAGGGTATGAGTTTTGATTTATTTTTGTTGACTGTGTACCCTAGGCATGTTAAAAGTATTTTCACAAACGTCAGATGCTGAAGTAGAATGTCCTTGTTCTCTGCTTGTATGAGGCAGTCATCCAAGTAAGGATATATTTGTATTCCTCTTTGTCTGCAGTAAGCAATTACTGGTGCCAGGCACTTCGTGAAGACACTGGGCGCAGTAGATAAGCAGTAGAATTGGTAATGCTTTGAGCCAGCCTTGAATCTGGGGTATCTTCTGCATGATTGTCTGATTGGGGCATGCAGGTATGCCTCTTTTAGGTCTAAGGTCACGAGCCAAGCCTTGCTGCCCAGCATGGGCAGAAGCTGCTGCAAGGTCAACATCTTGAATTTTGGTATATCCAGAAAAGTGTTTAGAATAGATAGGTCCAGTATTGGTCACCATGCTTTGTCCTTTCTGGGTACCAATAACAGTCTTGAGTAAAATCCTTGTCCCTGCTCTTGCGGTGGCACTTGTTGAATAGCCCTCATGTCCATGAGAGCTGTGACTTGTTTTTGAGCCTCTGCCCATTGATTTTTTGGCAGGTCTGGCCAACCGTTTGCCCTTGGCAGGGTATGGAAGTGAAACTTATATCCTTGTGACACTATGTCTAGAACCCATTTATCCTGGGTTATAATGTGCCAATTTTGAGAAAAAAGTGTTAGTTTTCCCCCTAAGGGTGCTGCCAGAAGATAAATGCTTGGTGCAGGCAGGGGGAAGTCATTGGGACTGTTTCCTGTATGGTTGTGATTTGTCTTCTCCATCTTTGGAGGTAGAAGCACCCTATTGCTTAGACCTGTAGGAACCTTGCGGCTGTGATCTGCCCCTTTGTGGTCTGTCTGAGACTGGAAAGGACCAATTCTTTGTAGGCCAGTGTCTGTTAAATCTAGGTGGCTGTACCTGTAAGAAATCCTTGTCCGTTTGCATAGATTTAGCTTTGTCCTCCATTTCTAACACCTCTTCTGCCTTAACACCAAACAAGGTATTATGTTGTAATGGAGCATCTAATAATTTTGCTTTAACATGATCAGGCAGGTTTTGTTCCTTTAACCAAGCATGCCTCCTAATGACAGAACCCATAACAGCAGCCCTGTAGGAGGCCTCCAGAGAATCAAAACCACACTGCAAAATATGCTTTCTAACTTGTTCAGCTGCATGCAATAAATCCTGCATTTCTTTGTTTTCTGCACATTCAGAATGTACCATCATTTTCTGTTTAAGCAATGTCATGATATATTGCTGATATTTGAGCATATGAAACTGGCAATTTAAGGCACTTCTAGCTAAAGTAGCAGATGTGTAAATCTTTTTTCCCCAGCTATCCAGTGCCCTAGAATCCCTGTCAGAGGGGGTAGGGTTTTTTGCAGTGGAAGCCTTGACCACTGTGGGACCCTGAGAAATAGTTTCTGGGTCTGCAGTAGGGTTTTTGAAAATAAATTTATGTGAGTCAGGAAGACCCTGTAGTATCTGTCCGGCTTAACAGGAGCTGGAGGTAAGGAGTCAGGGGTCAGACTAGACTCTGAAAACACATCTGCAATATCTAACACAGGTGGAATAGCTAGAGACCTGTGTTGAGGTAGTAAAATGAAGTCTCTGAGCCCCTTCTTAGATTCTGAAAAATCTTGGCTCTCCCAGTGGAAGTGCTCCCCTCATGGTATGCAAGGTTTCCCCAAAAGAGTAGTCCTCAGGAGGAGAAGCTGAAGGAATTGATTCTTCAGCATCAGAATCCTCATAGGGGGGAAGAGAATATTCCTGATCAGAAGAGGAATCTGAAGAAATGGAAACCTGATCTGAAGATTCATAGTCTGTCTCTTGCCTAGGCCTCTTATCAGGAGGGGGATGGGAACCCTTATCAGGAGGGGGATGGGAACCCCTGATCAAGGTAATTAAGTCTTCGGCCATTTTGAGCATCTGTTTTTTGGGCATGGAGGCCTGTCCATGTGACTGGTGAACTTGTTTCTTTGCCTTTATAGGTGTTTTAGTCTTTGCCTTTGAAGCCAGTTTAATGTATAATTGTTTAGGTCTGAATACACCCTCAGAAGCTGATGCCTGATCAGCGGCTCCGGACCCATCTGAGGGAACAATCTCCGAGGGTCCAATACTTTGAGTTTCCAGCGGCCTGGCCAACTCCACGTGGGAGTCTGTAACGGTCTGCGACTCTAAAGTCATCAGGGGCTGCGAAAGCACCTCACTGAAAACCGGTGACTTGCTTAGGAGAAGCTTCGTCGGTTTTGGACCTCAGTTGCCTGTCTTTTTCTTTGCGTTTTTTGTGAACTCCGGTAGTCGGATGGCTATCCGACGACATTGTATAATTAAAATCTTCACCCAAAATAGCTTAATGCAAAATCGTACCGACGCTTAATAGTGCGTTGGTTAAATCTAGCACAAAATCAACAACTAGAAACGTCGTGGTCAGGGCGTAGGCAAGGAATACAGTAAGAATGAAAGTCCTTATGAGGTATTTGCTTCCCACAAGAAATACAATTATTAACTTTTTCTGACATTGGTCTGGAGCAAGAAAAAAGTTTCCCCAACGGGGTACTTAGCTTTTAATGAAGACTTCGGATCTGAAACTCGAACACGAAAATCTCAGGAGTCGGCTGACCGGCACTTGCGAACTGCTTCTGCTTCGGGCACCGCACAGCAAGAAAGACTGAAGAAAATGGTGTCGGCTGCATCTTTTTACCCCTGACGTCAGGGAAGAGGCAACAGCAGCCGACGCAGGACCCAAGACTTTGGAATTCAGGCCGACTGAGGGCAACCTGCCACCAGGATAACCCAAATGTAATGACTGCAACAGTGAAACACGAAGAACATCATATACGTAACCTGCAATATGCATGTTCTCACTACACCTGCTAATCTTTTAGTAGTTACCCATGGAAAACGTCCCTTTGAAACAACAGCCCAATACACACAACAGTTAAGAATTTGCCAACTTCTTCAATCTAAACAGTACAGTACACATACATTCAAACTTCTGAACTGCTATAGAACTACAACATCTTTCAACAACCTTACCTTGATATGAAATCAATTCAACAAAACACACAACTGTAGAAAATCTAGAAAAGAACAAAAGGGTGAAATGTAAAAATTCTTATATTACATAGCAACATTAATCAAGTTTTTATTACTAGAAAGAAAATGAATACTAATTATTTCTAAAAAATCTACACATTTCAAGTGCTTCTTACGTTAGTGTCTAAAGAAATTAATCTTTCACTACTCAAGACTAAGATTACAAAAAAAAAAAATATCTCACAGCAGAAGCTAACCTTTGCAAAACAACATATAAGAAATGTAGACATTTGAAAAAAGATATTCCCAAGCCACCTACAACTTCAAGGACTAAACAGATAAAATGCAAGTGCCTCATCAATGAATTCTGTTTAACAATATCTCCATTAAACAAAGAATAAGGTTCCCTGACAAACCCTTCAGTTCTCCACCCTGATACACAATCACTACAGAAAGCATTTCAAGACAAGTCCTAATAGTATAAAATAAATAAAAGCAAGCAGATACAAAAGGCAAGGTACAAAATAAATAAAAGCAGATACAAAAGGCAAGGTACAAGTCTTGAAACTGAAGAATAAGTGCATACAAAAACGGGCAAGGAATCAAATAACTAACCTATCACAGTAACTTTAAAAAGATGAAAGGATTAATCTGCAAAGCACAGTGTGCAAAACATTCAGCCACCATGTGGCTTTCCAAAGGTAAATTTCAAAAGTGGTTACTTTCAGGAGACTGTTGCCATATCAATACATCAGTAATCATTTTTCCATTGATCTAAGAAGGAAAATGGTCCTTTGCCTTCCTCAGTTCCTTCTTGCTGAAGGCTCCAGAAAGAAAACCTGGCAAAGGATTGATTACAGGAGGGCTAAAATAAGCCGGTTAAAAATGTGAGTATACCAAAAAAAAAAAAAAATGCAGCAAGACTCAAACAAAAGGGATAATCTAAAGTATAAGACAAAGGAATCATCACCCTGGGTGATTTGAGATGGTCTTGATCAAAGACCAGTTACAGCTGGCACTATATACAAGTATGCAATCATCTTAAGAATATCAATCAACAAGGACAATAAATGGCACATGCCTAGTCAGGTTACATATGCAACCAAATACAGGCAAAACTACCAATTAAGAAAACATGGCACTATAAGAATAAGCTTAAACTGTTACCATAAAAATTCAACAACAACAAAAAAAATCTGCAGAGAAAACAGGAAATTATTTAGACTGCCAAAATTGTTAAGGCAGCATGAGCAACAACATCTGGACAACCATGATCCTGAACCACATATAATGGCTCAAACCTCCTGCACTAATGCAGCCATGAAATAAGGTGTATATTTGGAAGCAAACCAAACTGGCTGAGTGATCTTTCCAATCTGTCTGAAAGTTTTCCTCACAGAAGCAAACGATAATTATCAACTTTATCATAGGTTCATAGGTGGGTACTAGGCTATCTGCCCGAAGGCATTTATAAGCCTAGCCAAAGTGTGTCAGCTTTCGACACCCCATTGATTAATTAACTTAGCCTCTGTCAAGAAGAGCCAATGAAGTGATCCCAGGGGTGTATTTTCTGTTACCCATCCACTCGTCAAGAGTGTTAGTGAGGGGCTCTGCCTGAGTTAGGAATTTTGTTCCAAACCATGGGGAGTCTCTGTGACAGGAATCTATCCCTCCATCATGTTCTATTTATTGTGGCGAGGTTTAGCTCACTAGAGAGAGTGGTTCGCAGTGACTTGGATTTCTTTAGGTGGAGCATGTCCATCAATTGAGTTGGACATGGCTTTGTAAGTCAGGCAGAGATCACCTCTGAGTAAGTGATATGCAACTGAGTACAGCTGGAGTTTTTCCAGTCGGGCTGCATAAGACATATGTTTTAGGCCAGTAATCCTCATGGTGAGGTACTTTTGTGGTCTTTCCAGCTGCTGGAAGTGTCTTGTGAGGTACATTCCAAATGGGGCATTGTACTCTATGATGGGTCTGATGAGTGACGAGTAGAGGGGCACTACAACCTCTATTTCTAGATGCGAACCCTTTAGTAATTAGATGGGCTACACAGAAGGATTTCCTAACTACTTTGGCAATATGATTGTCAAAGTTGAGATTACTATCTACCTGGGTCCCCAGATCTCATTACCTCTTCTGTATTAAGGGGGCTGCCACCTATGTGGTAATTCATGGGTGTTTTGTTTTTCCCAAACGGGATGACTATGCATTTTTTGGCATTAAGCTTGAGACCATGACTTTGACACCAGGTGTCCTTCTCATTAAGGCCCTTTGGAGAATGTCCGTGTCAGCCAGAGTGTCAATTATGGCTCCCAGTTTGCAGTCATCGGCGAACTTGGCTAGCCATAGTCCTCCTGTGTTTGCCTGTACTTCTGAAAAGTATATGCAGAACAGTAGGGGTCTCAGGACCCACTTGTGACTGGTTTAGAGTCGGACCTGGAGCCCGCTATTCTTACCGTGCCAGTTCTGTCTGTAAGCCAGTTGGCAACCCATCTTGTGACGTAGGGGTTTATGTTCAGGCTGGTGAGTTTTTCTATAATTCCCGAGTGGGGAATGGTGTTAAAAGCCTTGGCGAGGTCAAGGTAGGCTGTGTGAACTACCTTCCCCTCATCTATGGCCTTGGTGACTGTCTCAAAGAAGTCAACCAGGTTTAGTAGGCATGATCTGCCCTTAAAGCTGAACTGGGTCGGGTCAAGTGTTTGGAGGTTCCCAGTGTCTTTGTTAAGGAGTTCCATGATGATGAACTCCATAGCCTTGCAGACCAGTCAGGCTTATGGGGAGATAAGTTACCAGGGTCAGTTGTGGCCCCCTCCTTTGTGGAGCGGAATAACTGTTGCTGTGCGCCATTCTATGGGCACGTAGTCTGTGGAGAGGCTGAGGTTGAACAGTGTGTTAGGTGGGGGGGTTAGTTTGTTCTGTAGTTCTTGCAAGATGCAGCCTGGGACACCATCTGGCCACATTGACGCTGTGCTTTTGGCTTTTGAAAGGGCTGTTTTCACCTGTGCGTCTGTGATTTCCGGGACACTACACTTTTCCGGTACTGTTGTGGGCCCTTTTGGGGGTAAGAGGGGGGTGAAGTTTGCACTGAATCTATCTGCCAGGATGTTGGCAATATCAGTAGGTTCAGTATATTTTGTGCTATTTTGCACTAGCTCAGAGCATACCTGCAAGTTGCCACTTAGATTCTTGACATAGCTAAAGAAGGCTTTGTGGTTATCTTTTGAATCCTTGGCTATTTTTCTTTCGAAGTTAGCCTTGGAGGATTTTATGAGGGACCTTAGTTTCTTACTGATACTGATCAGGGATGTCTTTCCTTCTTGGGATTTGCTTTTTTTCTGAAATAGTTTCCTCCTTCTATTGTATAGCCTGTTAATGGCAGGTGTCCACCAGACTGGTTTCCTTCTCTTAGGGGAGTGAGTCTTGGTTTTGCTAGGAATGGCATGATCCCATGCATCCTTGTAGGTGCTCATAGAGTGCATTTGTAAAGGCACCTGCATCTTAGACACTGTATCCTTTAGCATGGGGGCTGTGAACTTACCACCTCTGTCTTAAGTAAGGTAAAGTTTGCTACAGAAAAGTTTTTCACTGTGGTTTCCTTGGTTGGTGGTGGTAGTGGTGTAGAGTGTGGACATCCAGAGTGATTAGTTTATGGTCTGATCTAACCAGTGACGGGTTGACCTCTGGTGTGGAACACCTGTCGCCCATGTTGGTGATGACCAGGTCCAATATGTTTTCACCTCTGGTAGTGGAGTTTACCAGCTGATCCAGGGCATTTTGAGTCGATAAATTCCAGGAAGCGCTGGACCTGGGAGTTTGTACTGGAGTAGTTTTCCCAGTTAATGGTAGGGTAATTGAAATTGCCCAATATCAGGGTGTTCGGTAGGACCTTCATGTTTCCCAGTGTCTCCAGAAAGGCGGAGTGGTGGTCCTGGGGTCATGGAGGGTGATCTGTAGCAGGCCACAATTTGCATTGCAGATTTGCCTGATGTTAGTTGCACATGGATGATCTCGGAGGAATCATGCTGCACCACTAACCTGGAGGTGTAGGTATCCTTGATGAATATGGATACACCCCCTCCTCCTTTTGTGTTTCAGTCCATGTTCTGTGGCCGAAATGTTGGTATGAGTTGTAGCCCGGTAGTGTTGGTGTGCTCCGTGGAGCCTTGAACCAAGTTTCAGTTACTGCACAGATATCGACGTTCTCAATACTGAGGAGTGCTTCGAGAGCGTGCATTTTGAGATTTAAACTCCTGGCGTTGAGTAGCATAACCCTCATTTTTTTTATTTGTGCTGTTTACGGAGGTGGGTTTGACTTTTGAGCCTTGCCTAAAAAAAGGCACTATGGGGGCAGCAAGAGCCTTGGCCAGTATTTGAAAGCCTAGGGGTGACAGGTGCAAGCCGTCTCTTGCGAAGCAACGAGGCTTGTCGAGCAAGTCGTCCCAGGCTGACAGACACTGGATCCCCTTTGAATGACACCAGAAGATTAGCCGATTGTTGAAATTGATCATTTTTTTCTTTATACTGAGGTATCATTCTTGGTGAAGGCAGGATGTTACTCAGGGTCATACCCACCTGGGCTACATGATCAGAGAGCTCTTCCATGTCTCTTTTCATGTAGTCCACGGAGGTACGTCTCAGGTCATTCACACCAACATGAACAATGACAGTCATATTTGTACTTGTTCTGGACTGACCTGAGTGCTTGTGTTATGTGGCGGATTCTGGCTCCCAACAGGAAGCTAACAGTAATCTTCTCCTTGTCCAGCCTAGTGAGTGGGACGTCAGTGTGTCGCCTATTACTAGTGTGTTAGGTATATTATTTCGCCTTAAGGGCTGTGACTGTACGGCACATTGATTTTGTGTTTTATGTGTTGTCTGGTTTGTGACGGGAGGTGCAGGTTTTTTGGGTGTCTGCTTTGGAGGTCTGTGATGCTTTTGCAAGTTATTATTTAGAGCCTCCGAGTATGATTTTGTGTATTTGTGTGTATATTTTGCCAGTGCTGGTTTAGTATGTCTATGTGAGGCTGGAGGTGTGGTGCAAGTGTTAACCTTCTTCTCATAACTGCCTGTTCCAATCTTGGGTGGAGAGAGCTTAGCCTCCAGTTTAGCTATATAATTGCATCTCTAGCTTATGTTAATGTTTTGTGGTAGGAGGAGAGGGTTGTATGTGTACATGAGGCAGTTGTAACATTGCCTCAGGATACCCAAGTTCATCAGCTGGACTGGAGATTATACCTGAAATTGCCCTTTGGTCATGCCTGAATAGTAGGGTGAGCTGCTTAGTCGCTTGGTTGGTGAGGGGTGAATAATGAGCCTTGCCCTGCTGGGCAATCAAGTGTCGGGGTATATTAGTGCTTGCTATTAGGTCTGAGCAAGTGCCGGACTATAGGATGCTTTTTAAGTGCTTAGGTTGAGAGTTAGACTACTTTCAAGAGAAAAACTGAAGAGGAGACTTGCTAGAGCCGGGATAAATTTAGCCCTAGCTAACCGGCGCTGCCCGGACGTGCAAAACCATGCAAACGCAGTTTTTACACCAAAGAAATGAAAGAGATAGAAATTAGCCCAAAAATGGCCTATAAACTACTAACTTCTGGGCTGGAACCACTCCAGATGGCTGCTCAAAGCTCCCTCTCTCACAGGTGAACAGAGGAAACCTCCCTCTATCCAAGTAAGGTATGGGCAAACTCAGAAAATTGTAACACAGCCCTGAATACAGCACTAGCCTGAAAACTGGACTATACTAGCTTAGAAAGGTGGGAAACAAGGAAAAACATTTTTTTTTGAAAAGATAAGGCAAAAACAGTAAAAGAGACACTTAAAACAGCTTTAAACGACTACAAACAGTAAAAAATACACTTAAAACAGCTTTAGATGACTACAAGCAATCAGAAAAGGCTTTTAAACAAATTACCCAATTAACCAGTAAAAAAATCTCAAAACTGAGCCCTGTTCCTGTAGTCTTCAATCAGACCAGTTCTAGCTGCACACTCCTGCCACTGGGGGGGCAGGGGAACCTTCTCCAAAAAAGGCTTGGATTAGTGCTCAAGTTATACAAACAAAGCTAGATTCAGCAGGCCTGGATCTAATCTGTACTACAGCAAACAAGGCGCACCAATTTCAGTAAGAAACGGTTCAAATATGACGGCACTATAAGCCTTTAACCAGAAATTCCCAGCTCAGAAGGGCAGAGTCCAGCCTCTCCTCCCACAAGTGTGCAGACCACGAACCTTCTTAATGTAAAATAACTGGCTTGAAGCCCAAGTGCTTAAACCAGAACTAATACACTTTTAAAATAACAGACACTGATCTTTCAATCAGCAGTTCTCAACTTAGAAGGATGTAAGCTACCTGCCCTGCCACAACAGTGCAGACCACAAACCTTCTTAATGTAAAACAACTGGTCTGAAGCTCAAGGGCTTAAACCAAAAGGCTTAGAAAAATAAGTTATGTCTTACCATAACGTTCCATCTGAGTTGTTGATCTTCTTCCATTCATTACTGATGGGGTACGCTTTCGAACCCTTGGAACTGAGTCGGCCAAATACCAAGCTAGCATACACCAAACCCACGAGCCACGCTACTACCCACAATGCCCTTCATCCCATACCTCAGATCGAGTTTGCAGAACATATAGTAGAAACATATATTAGAAACAGAAATAAAGGCAGAGGCCATCTCTGTGCAAAAACCTTAACACACCAAAATGACCCAAAGATCCGCCAGGAGCCCTTGGCGGGGGAAGGTTGGGGGGGTGTGATGAATGGAAGATGATCAACAACTCAGACTGAACGTTATGGTAACACTTAACTTCTTTATCTGTAGTTGTTAATCATCCATTCCTCACTGATGGGACAGAGTCCCTAGCTATTACAGAATCTGGGTTGCTCTCATGGAAAACATTCCGGAGTACCACAGAGCCAAAGGCAGCTCTTCCCCTGGAGATTAGATCCAGTTTGTAATGTATGGGGTTTAGCCCAAGTGGTGACTGCACAAATATCATCCATGGAAGCCCTAGCATAAAAGGTGACAGAAGCGGCCACAACTCTAGTGGAATGAGGTTTAATGCGGCCAGGAGCTGATTCCTCCTCCAGAGAATAAACAAAGGAGATACAATCCCTAAGCCATTTAAAGGTAACCTTAGACACTGCCGATCCCATTCTAGAGCCCGCAAAGGCAACAAAAAGCAGATCTGACTTACGAAATGATTTTGTCTTGTCCAAATAAAAACATAACTGTCTGTGGACATCCAAGGAATGGAGACAGTATTCCCCTTTGTTGGTATAATTAGGGAAAAAACAGGCAACTCAATGGACTAATTAATAGAGAATTCCGAAACCACCTTGGGTAAAAAAAGTGGGATTGGTGCGAAGTGATACTCTGTCCTTATGGAAAATCAAATAAAAACTCAATGCATAATGCTTGCAGCTCTGATACACGTCTGGCTGAAGTAACCGCCACCAGAAATAAGGTCTTCCAAGACAGAAATTTCACATCACAGGTTGCAGCCAGCTCGAAGGGAGGTAGAGCCAAAGTTTGAAGCACCCTAGACAGATTCCATGATTCCACAGGTTTCCTAATTTCTAGAATGAAAAATCCCCTTCAAAAAGGTCTTACACAGACGAGAAGATATAATAGGAATTCCATCTGAACCATCATGGAAACTGGAGATGGCAGCTAGATGCACCCAAATCGTGGATGCAGAAGCCCTGTTAAGGAAAAGATCGGTCAGGTATTGAAGAACCATAGCTACTGGAACAGAGACAGGATCCAGAGACAGCTCTTGTGCCCACAAGGAAAAGCATTTCCACTTGTCTTTATAAAGTTTTCTGGTAGAAGGTTTAAGGGATGCCAAAATAATATTTCGTAGCGGAGAAGAGAGCGATTCAAGCCTAGCTACTAACGGAAGTGGAGCAACCAAGTTGTCAGTTTGAGCGTGGTCAGATTTGGAGATGACAACCCTTGGGGGTGAGAAATGAGATCCTGACAGAAGTCCAGGATCCAAGGAGGTTGGCGCAGGTGTGGCTGAAGGAAGGGGAACCAAACCTGTCAAGGCCAGAATGGAGCAATGAGAATCATTCTGCTTCTCAACCGAGTAGCTTTCCTTAAGACCAAGGGTATCAAGGGGATGGGAGGCTATGCGTACAGGAGACCCGCGGGCCAATCGTGAGTCAGAGCATCTCTCAGGGACTCCCTGTGCGGAGGAAAGAGGGCAAAGTAGCTGCTGCACTTCGTATTGGAGGGGGAGGCAAACAGATCACAGCAAGGCCGGCCCCAGCGGCTGAAAATTTCCTCCGCCACTCTTGGGTTGAGAGACCACTCTTGAGGAAGCAGGATGCATCTGCTCAGCCTGACCGCAATCAAGTTGGAACTCCCCGGGATGTGTGTAGCAATCAGGAAATGGTTGGAAGCTATCGCCCACTGCCAAATTCTCATAGCTTCGCGGCAAAGGGGGTAAGATCTGGTCCCTCCCTGCTTGCTGATGTACCAGACCACAGACATGTTGTTGTACTGGATAGCAATCGGTCCAAGAGGAAGAGGAGGATGGAGAGCTTGTAACACCAGTAACACAGCTCTGAGCTCTAGAACGCTGATATGCAAGTCGACTTCTAGGGGAGACCACATGCCTTGAACAGATTTTCCCTGAAAGTGCCCCCCACCCCACCCTATCAGGGAAGAGTTCGTAGTCACCATGGCGTTGGGCTGAAGAGGTTGAAAGGGACGACACCAAAGACTTTCGTCCATTCTCATCCACCAGAGGAGATCCTGTTTGCAGAGATCGGTGATGAGGATTACTGCGTTCAAGGGGTGATGATTGTGTATCTATTGAGTTTGAAGAAGCCACTGTAACAGGCGCATATGAAGTCTGGCCAATGGAACAATGGGAATGGCTACTGCCATGGAACCCAGAGCCTGCAGAACTTCCCTTGCAGACGCTTTCCTGCAGTCAAGTATCACTTGCACTTGTGTTCTCAGTCTTAAGCGCCTGTGATGAGGAAGAGATATTAGGCTGAGCTGAGTTCCAGTTGTTGTGAGGGCTGAAGGTTTGATTTTTCCCAATTGATAGTAATACGTAAAAAATCTCTGCGAATACACCAATAAGTGTCCAAACTGCAAGACAGTAAACAAATACTGTAGCGGTCAAACGATCAAACAACCAAAATAATATAAAACGCTTGATTTTATTGTTTAAAATAAACCAAAGTTTAGTGCTTTCACCCACTATAACGGGGCTTCCTCAGAACTCATAATACAATTTGAATTTTATATTATTTTGGTTGTTTGATCGCTACAGTATTTGTTTACCGTCTTGCAATTTGGGCACTTATTGGTGTATTCGCAGAGATTTTTTACATAGTTATTAAGTTTGTCTGTTTTACAATTGATAGTAATACCCAGAGACTCTGCCAGAGATAGAGTGTAGCGAAGTGCCCTTGTCAGTTGACGCTCGGTGGGGGCGGAGAGGAGCCAATCGTCCAGATAAGGGAACACCTGGAATCAGTGAAGTCTCAAGTGAGCTGTCATCACTGCTAGACATTTCGTGAACACTCTGGGGGCAGTCGAGAGACTGAAAGGCAGGGCCCTGAATTGAAAATGATTGGCTCCCAGCCGGAAGTGCAGAAGTCTCCTGGAGCGTTTGTCCATTTTGATGTGGTAATACGCATCCTGGAGATCTAGAGAGCACATCCACACACCCTCCCGAAGGAATGGAAGGATGGATTGAATAGTGACCATGCGGAACTTGGTCTGTATGACTGACTCATTCAAACGACGGAGATCCAGGATGGGCCTCCAGTCCCCCGTCACTTTTGGCACCAAAAAGAGTCTGGAGTAGAACCCTAATCCGCATTGATCTGGGGGTACCTGTTGGATGACTCGCTTCAGAAGAAGCTTCTTGATTTCGGAAGCTGCCTCCTCCCTTTGACTGGGTGGTACGTCGGGAAGGGAGAACTGAAGTCTTGGAAAGGATTTGAGGGGAATGTGATAGCCTCTGGTGATAATTCTTTGCACCCATAGATAGTCGGTAATGGAGGACCAGGCTGTTTGTTGCAGAGAGAAATGCGCCCCAACTGCTTCCAGAAGAAAGCAATCGGGCAATGCTTCAGGAGTGCTGATAGGGTCTACCGGAGAAATAATCTCTGGAGCCCTGATTCTGGTAACCCCCTCTGCCCCTAAAGGGGCATCTTCCACCATCGGACCCCCCTCTGCCTCTGGAGGAGTCCTCACCATGTGCGCCACAAAAGAAACCTTGCGACTTCTTGTGCCACAACTTCCCACTCCTCTGGTTCCTGGAGAAGAAATGCTGAGGTTTGGAGAAGCGCAGGCCCACGGCAGACAAGGTCTTTCTGTTCTGCTCGCACCTGGCCAAAGTATCCTTGACCTCAGAACCAAAGAGCGCGGAGGGCTCAATAGGGGTGTTCAAAAAAGGAAAACTTGAAGGAATCCGGTAGGCCAGAAATGTGCATCCAGGCATGATGTCGGACAACCACACCAGCACCTGTTGCTCCTTCGGTTGTGTGGGAGAGCAACCTCATGGAGGAAATTGAAATTGCTTCAAGGATGGCAAGTTGGGAAGCCACTTTGTCACGTGTTCCATCCGACAGTTGACCAGCGAGGCTACCAGAGAGTTCAGAAATTAAAGTTTCTCTGGAGTCTCGTAAAGTGTGCCAGGAAATTCAGCAAACGCACGGCAAAGATCGCTGCAGCAAAAACTCGCTTCCCTAACCTGTCCACCACCCGGGACTCCCTTTTGGGCGGATGAACAACAGGACTCTCTTCCACCAGGTCCTTTTTTGTGACCACCACCACCACAGCATCTACTGGCAAGCCTTTCGACCAATGAGGTTGATCCTCTGGAGGAGAAAGTACCTTGTCTGATCTCCTGGGGATAGCTTCTACTGAATCCGGACTCTTCCACACTTGCTGCACGATGAATTTGACCAACTCATCTGCAGGAGGGGTCACCCAGGAAGTAGTGGGCCGTGAGCGGAAAGATTGTAGGAATACGGATTCCTCCGGGGAAGGGGTGGAAGAGTTCCAGTCACCCTGCTGACTCAAAAATCTCCAGGATATCCCCAAAGGAAACATCGTCAGGGGGTGATCTAGGGGAACCTTTCCCATCATCGTAATCCGTATCCTCAGTAAGGGACTCTTCAGGTGAGTCCATGCGTTTTCTTTTGCACACCCTCTTCCGAGGGCCTCTTCGGTAGGGATATCTGAACAGGCCTCGGAAAGGGGGGTGCTTTGGATTATTGGTCCCCTGCTAAGGGCCGACGACGATGGCTAAGTTAGGGGGGGACCAAAGGCAGAGCTGAAGGAGGGGGATTACTAGCCGCCAGCGCTCTTTCCATAATCCGGAAGGTGGGTCCACCCGAAGAGGAATGGGAGCCCGGAACCGAAGAGGACTGAATCAAAACAGAGGTCACACCCCACTTTGAATGGCCCACCTCCAAAACTGGTGTTTGAGAAGGGTTTGGTGTGGATATAACTCTCGTATCTGACACGGGAACCAAAAGAACCATCGGTGCCAGGGCCGGAACACAGTATTCCACCCCCAAAGCAAGGGGTTGAGTAAGGTGGGATGCTGTCAGAACTGACACCCACCAGGACTTAGATGCTTCAGGCATCACAGTAGTCGGTGCTGAAGGAAGGGCTCCGATTGAAAGCAACGGGCAAGGGGGCCTTGGAACCGAAGGATCCACAGCAGGAGAATATGAAAGAGTCGAAGGAGGAAAAATCCAAACACCCAGAGTGGAACAGGGTCTGGAGATTCCTCTTGCAGTCAGTACCTGATCAATGAGATGAACAATGTCCATTTCGGAAATACTCCTGGCAGACCTAACCGATATTCCTGAAGAGGATTCAGGCCGGTCCAGAAAGGAACTGTAGGCTTGTCCAGCAAATGGATCCACAGAAGATGAATACCTGGTCCGTGGGAAGGAACTCAACAGAGCCGAGGATTCTGATTTTAATTGCATAATCGGTAAGGTTGGCACCGAGAGGGGGCTCGGAGCCGAAGTCAGTACCTGGGGTAGTAGTCAAAATCAGATCCGAGGTCGTCGGAGCCGGTGTCTGTAAAGTTGAGGTCAGTGCCGAGCTGTCCAGAACCAGACTAGTTCGAACCGAAGTAATCAGCGGTTCAGTAGTTGTCGTGCCGAGCCTGGAACTGACAATTCAGACTTCCCAGAAACTGCGCTTGGCGCCGAAATCGGTGGCACCGAGGCAGTGAGCCGATGCTCGGAGGAAGATCTACATGCCTTAGATCGATGGGTCTTGCCCCTGTCACCAACCGGTGAAGAGGGGTCTGAGCGGGGACGCTTTCTGTCCTTGACTGGAGGGGTTGAGACCTTCGCAGAAATAGCCTCCGAGAAAGGAGAGGAAAGCAATCCTTTCAGAATCAATTTGTTGCGCTGTTCATTCAACGTCCATTGACTAAATCTCGCACAAATATCACATGGGGGAGTCGCAGAAAGGTGCGAAACGCCCAAACAATAAATGCATTTAAAATGCAAGACGCTGTTCGGTAATTTACCACTGCACGGCGTGCAGTGTTTAAAACCTGAAGTACCCTTTTTCTCTGACACACTAGCACTGACTCAGACAAAAGGAGAGAGGGAGAGAAAGGCAAGACTTACCAAGCAATGGTATGAAGAATTACGACGAGGGTGGTAAAAAGTAAGGAAAGGCAAGAAAATACCAACAATGGTAAAAAAAGGAATACCTGTGGGTAGAGCTAGACTATGAGAAAGACACTAGTAGAAAAATGAGTGAAGAAATACACACTAAGTCAAAACTACTTAGCTGGACAGCTCGGTGAAAATGCTGCTATATGGCTGCGTGGCAAACGAGACCTGAGGTATGGGATGAAGGGCATTGTGGGTGGTAGCATGGCTCGAGAGTTTGGTGTACACTAGCTTGGTATTTGGCTGACTCGGTTCCGTGGGTTCGGAACCGTACCCCATCAGTGAGGAATGGAAGAAGATTAACAACTTCAGATTGATAGTTACACCACGCAGTAATAAATACAACTGAGTACTTTTAAGATGATGCAAAAGCAAAATAAAGTAGGAAGAAACACAAATACAGTAAAAAAGCAGATGAAAAACATGCACATTTTTTTTTTTTTTTTTTTTTTGAGTGAGCAAATGAGATGGGCCAGGAGGAGTATCCAAATGCAGATTTACAAGAGGGACGGGCAGTTTCAAAGCCACCAAGATTAACACCAAAACAAAAGCAGGGAGGGTGGATGGAGAACTAACAGAGCCACATCTTCCAGCTAGATAGTATTCAATGCAACACAAATAAATCAATTTAAATGCTGTATTATTTGAAAAGAAGTGCAGATAAAGATTTACTTAAATTCACTTATACGTCCAGTTGATTGCATGTAGGTCTTAGCTGGCCAAAGCTCAGAGTTTAAGCAGAAAATAATCCAAAATGTACCACTTATATAAGACAGAAACAAAATAACAATGAAGTGAGCTACCCTCACTTATCACTGGCTATTCAGGAATTCTAACAAGCATGATCTGAAAAAACAGCCACAACTTTCAGCTAGATAGTATTCAATGCAACACAAATAAATCAATTTAAATGCTGTAATATTTGAAAAAAGTGCAGATAAAGATTTACTTAAATTCACTTATAATAAGCAATGTGGAAAATTAACTGTGATGTCTGTCAAGGTTCATAGCTAGACCCAAAAGTCTTCTTTATTCATTAAAATATAAATTCTGATCTCTCATCACTGAAACTAGTACTGTATGCAGTATGCAGAGTATATGCCAATACTTAAATATGCTACAAACACAAATAAGCTAGTTAAAGACACAGGAAGAGCACTAACTCTCCCATATGGATAAATAAAAAATGAACCACCTCCAAAAAAAAGTGCAGTAATGATATTTACCTCCAATCACAAGCTACCTAGCACCATCAATTCAGCCCAGAATTAGACGGGCACTTCTTTCTTTAACTGTCAAACATTTACTAGGAAAGGCCATCCCCGCAGCCACCTGAAATATCTCAGCATTACCCTTATTTTTCTTTCAAACTATATATGAAAAGAGTAAAAAAGAAAACAACTTGCCGGTTAAAATGTGTTACAAAATAACCTATCTACTATGCCATGAAGCATGTAAGCCACTGTCAGGAATGTGCTCATATTGTAATTATAATATGGGCTCCCTGTAGTCTCATTTCTCTCTGCAGGAAGCACACAAAAGTTGCCACCCTTTGACAACAAAGCACAACATTTTATACATCTACACAGGACTGTGATCTACTGGAGAAGTTCAATTAGCTGCGAGTTAGTACTACAGCCACTGTACTACTCAGCACCCTACTACGTAACATATCAAAAGTACAACACTGTGTACCCATACATAATAAATGAATGGTCAGGATTACACCTTACTTCCCCAGGAACAATGAAGAGGACCCTCTTCCATTAATAAGATCTCTCTTTGAACTGGCCACTGGTGAAAAATCCTTTCCCAAATCAGTCCAGCTTTACGTATGTTATTCCCTAGTAGCATCAGTTCACAGGAAAACTTGATTAGCTTCAAATGAAAACTTAAAGAAACGATGAAAGAAGTTGTATCTTACCATAATGTTCCATCTGTGCTGACAATCTTCACTTATCCTTGACTGTTGGTTCAAGCTTAGCTCTATCCAGAATGCTACTCTCAAGATTACCTCAGATTGAGTTTGCATAAGACAGTGACAGACAGCAAATAATAGATCAGAGACTACATCTATATTCATAAAGGAATAATCCAGTCTGCTGGGACAGATCTATTCCACCAAGAAGCCCGAAACACAGGGGGAAGGAGGATGGGGATATCAAATATAAGTGAAGTTTGACAACACAGATAGAACAATATGGTAAGACATAACTTCTTTATCTGATACTGTCAATCTTCACTTAATACCGGACTGTGAGACAGAGTCCCCAGCCACTGAAGTCTTGGGAGTTCTCATGGAAGAATATTCCTGAGCGTCACTGAACCAAAATATTCTCATCCCCTAGAGACCAGATCCCCTTATAATGACTAATAAAAGCCACTGCACATGTATCATCTATATTAGCTCTGGCATGGAAGACTGCAGAAGCGGCTATTGCCCTTGTAGGATGTGCCTTTACAGGTCCCAGCAGTTGCACTTTCCTTTTGTTATAAATGAAGATGAATCAGTCCTTGAGCAATCTAAAACAATTCAAATAGTGGATAAATGCACCAAAAAACAACCAAAATAAACTCAAAGGTGCAAAATGAAAGACCAGGATATCTTCCACGCAGAATTTTATTGTTACAAAATTGCAGATCCAAAAACGTCAAAAAGATAAAACCATAAACGCCTTAAATGTACAACACAGCGTTTTCGTCTTATTACATAGACTTCCTCAGATGCCCAACATTTCAATAAACACCTATATTTATACTAAAACAATTAAGTAATTTAGTAAATGAATTCAATAATGTAGTATCTTAAAGAACCACTAACATAGAAACTGGAAAAGGGACATTATATTGTGAATGTTATCATACCCACATTTTAAAAATATATATATATTGTTATGTTAAAATTCATTCTTTTTTGAGAAAAGGTGTAAAAAAAGAAACTTTGTTATATTAGTGTAAGGACTTACAAATTTCCAAGTTTAAAACCCATACATTAAAAATGTTATTTTGTGTGTTTTTAAAAAAAAAAAAAAAAAAAAACAGGTTTCTTACTAGTAATTGTGATCATTTGCCATCTGCTGGCCATTTTTATTATTGTTATTATTTTTTCAGCCTTTAAAGTTTGGCTGACCTTAGTTTTAATAATGGTTTAATGGAAATAAAATCATTTAAACCAGGGGGGCTGGTCTGCTTGGAGAGTTATCTGCCATCATAATTCCCTAAACTCAATCAAGTCTTCCCAGGGACCCCCCCTAATATTAGACTTAATTTGTTCTAAAACCATGAAACCATAAATAGCACCCTTACATTCTTTACTATGTTTAAATAGTGTATCTGTTTCTTTCCCTACTGAAATTTCGTAATTATGCCCATATATTCTTATTTTGAGCTTCCTCTCGGACTTACCTACATAAAAGGACCCACAAATTTTACAGATGGCCAGGTATATTATCCCCTTAGTTTCACAATTGTAATGCTCTGTATTACAAATCCACCTATTCCTACTCAACACAAAATACCTCTCTACATTAAGAATAAATTAACATTGATTACATCGGCCACATTTGTAGGTACCTAACCTTCCCTTGTTGGTTGCATCTCCCATCTTGTTTTCTAAAATAGCCTTAATACTATTAGAATTTTTATAGTCAGCAAGATTCTCTAGGTCAGAAATGGAAAATCTTTGCCATTCTTTCAAAAATATCTTTTTGACATAATTATTTACCCCATTATATTCAAATATTAGGGCTTGTTCAAATTTTTCTCTCTGATCTTCCTTGTTAACTTTGTTAAAATTATCCCTACTATTCTTAACAGGTTTAAACTTACTTAACCTTCCATTAACCACTTCTTCCCTTATTTGGGTTACAAAATACAATGGGTATCCCCTCTCCAAAAACATATTTTGAAGTAACTCACATTCCTTAAAAAAATCATCCTCTGCACTGGTCATTCTACTTCCCCTCACAAATTGTCCTTTGACAATATTTTTCTTACACTGCATAGGATGTGCACTTTCATAATGTAAGAAAGAGTTACAAAAGGTCGGTTTTCTATATATTCTACTTTCAAAATCTGTGCCTCTTTTATATATTTCAATGTCCAAATAAAACAAGTTATTTTCAGAAATATTGTGTGTAAACTTTAAAAATTTGGATGAACTGTTAATGTAGGTCATAAATTCATTCAGTTTATCTTTGCCTGCAGTCCAGAAAATTACTATGTCATCAAGAAACCTGCGATATAAAGTCCAACAATCTTTAAAATCTGTGTTAAATAAGAAGTTATGTACTCACCATAACATTCCATCTGAGTAGGTGGCTTCATCTGTCTGCAACCTGTGGGTCTTGGATCCGATATCGGATCCGAGCCGGCAACTTGTTTCATAGCTAATGGATCCGAGCTCCTAGCTCCTCCCCTCACCCATAATCCCCTGCCAACCCTCCATGACCTCAGATCAAGTTTGCCCCTCTATAGATACCCAAAAAGGGTATTCCAATAAACAACCTACATAGATCCATTCTGAAGGCCAGGGGGAAGGAGGGTGCGATGGTTGCAGACAAATGAAGCCACCTACTCAGATGGAACGTTATGGTGAGCACATAACTTCTTAATATGAAGTAGGGACTTCATTTGCCAGCAACCTGTGGGACAGAGTCCCCAGCTACCTGAATCTTGGGTGGCCATCATGGAAGGATATTGCGGAGCACCGCAGAGCCAAAGGATGCTCTCCCTCTAGAAATTACATCCAGTTTGTAGTGGTTAATAAAGGTATGAGATGAGGCCCAAGTGGCGGCCGAACAAATATCATCCAACGGAACTCTAGATTTGAAGGCAGCAGAAGTAGAGATGGAACAAGTGGAATGTGCGCGAACTCCTCCAGGTGCGGGTCTCCCAGAAGCTTGGTACGCTAAAAGAATACATTGGGAAATCCAGCGTGACAAGGTGATTTTTGAGACTGCTTTCCCCAAATTGAATTTGGCAAAGGAAATGAACAGCTGGTCGGATTGCCTGTGACCAGCAGTCCTATGAGTATAAAAATGTAGCTGCCTATGAACATCTAATGAGTGCAGCTTGTACTCTCCTTTATTCTGATATTTAGGAAAGAAGACCGGTAGATTTATGGATTGATTTATATTGGTTTCTGATGCTATTTTGGGAAGGAAGGCAGAATTGGTCCTGAGGTACACTCTGTCTGGATGAAAAATCAAGTAAGGAGGCTTCACAGAAAGGGCTTGAAGTTCCGAAACTCTTTTTGCTGAAGTAATGGCTACAAGGAATGCTGTTTTCCAGGACAAGTATTTGAGATCCACTGAAGCGGCAGGCTCAAATGGGGGAGCAGTTAGGGCTTGAAGAACTAGTGAAAGATCCCAAGGTGGTACGGGTTCTTTGATAGGAGGTCTGAGCAGAAAGGTACCCTTGAGAAAGGTTTTACACAATTTGGCCGACATTAAGGGCCCTGTGTCATGTCCCACATGGTAATGGGAGATGGCCGCCAATTGTACTTTGACGGTTGAGCAACTAGCGCCTTCCTGAAAGAGTCCAGTTAGGAAGTCTGGTATGGATGGAAGAGGGGCCGTAAAGGGATCTAGATTATGATGCTCCACCCAGACGGAAAAACGTTTCCATTTACTGCGGTACACTTTCCTGGTGGAAGGTTTATGCGCTGCCACGAGGATGGCTTTGACTGGTGAAGAGATACCGGGAGTCCTAACTATGAGTGGAACTGGAGCAACCAAGCTGTCAGCTTCAGGCTGTCCAGATTTGTGGTCGACAAGCCCGACGGATGGGAGATTAGATCCGGACTGGGATTCACTAGGTGAGACCACAGGTAAGGGAACCAAGTTTGCCGAGGCCAGAATGGGGCAATGAGGATCATCCTGCTCCCCAACCGTGAGGCTTTCTGTAAGAGCTGTAGCATCAGGGGTAGAGGAGGATAGGCATAAAGTAGACCGGGCGGCCAAGCATGCACCAGAGCGTCTCTTGGAGTTTCCCCTGGAGGGGGAATCAGAGCGAAGAAATTGTCGCATTTGGTGTTTGAGGGAGAGGCAAAGAAATCGCAGCAGGGTTGCCCCCATATTGCGAATATCTGCTTCGCTACTAGAGGGTTGAAAGACCACTCGTAAGGGGAAAGAATGGTGCGGCTGAGTTTGTCCGCTAGGATGTTGGCCCGCCCCGGAATGTGCGTTGCAATCAGAAAGCGGTTGGTGGAAATAGCCCATTCCCACACTCTCATGGCTTCGCGGCATAGAGGGTAAGACCTGGTTCCCCCCTGTTTGTTGATGTACCAGACAACAGACATGTTATCCGACTGAATTGCAATAGTTCCTACGGGGAGGAGAATCTGAAGTGCTTGCAACGCATACAGCACCGCTCTCATCTCCAGAACGTTGATATGCAGGGAGGTCTCTGTATCGTTCCACGTGCCTTGGACTGTCCTGCCTGAATAATGCCCCCCCCCACCCGAGGCGGGAGGCGTCCGTGGTCACCGTGGCAAGAGGGGGAGGAGTGCAGAAGGGTATGGAGATCCGGGGCATGAAGCCACCATAACAGGGCCCTCCTGCAAGCCTTGCTGATAGCAATGGGGTGATGGAGAGGAAAAGACTGAAAGGACCATTGCACTAGAAGGGTCCACTGCAGTACCCTCATGTTCAGGCGGGCGCATGGAAGGAGCGTTATCGCTGCCGCCATGGAGCCCAGCGTCCTCAGGACCAATTCCGCCGGTGGGGCTTCTGACTGGAGGATGGCCAGCACATGAAGTTGCAAATTCCGTAGTCGTTCCGAAGACAGGAAGGCTCGTACATCTCTGGTGTCTATTCTGGCTCCTACAAATTCTATGACTTGTGTCGGAGCAAGGAAAGATTTGTCCGCATTGATCGTGATGCCTAATTGTGGGGCTAGGCGGAGAAAGTAATCTCTGGCTGAGCAAAGTAGATGCCTTGTTGGGGCGGTCAGGAGCCAGTCATCCAGGTACAAGAAGACCTGCATTCCCTGGAGTCTCAGGTGGGCCGCTATCACTGCTAACACCTTGGTGAACACCCTGGGGGCTGTGGTGAGGCCAAAGGGAAGGGCCCTGAACTGGTAGTGACTGGCTCCCAGCCGGAAGCGGAGAAACCTCCTGGATCGTCTGTCCATTAGAATGTGGTAGTACGCATCCTTGAGGTCTATAGAGCACATCCAATCGTTCTCCCGTAGGAGGGGGAGAATAGATTGAAGAGTGACCATTCAGAATTTTTCCTTGGTTACCGACAGGTTCAAACTGGAAAGGACTAGAATTGGTCTCAAGTCCCCAGTCTTTTTTGGCACCAGAAAGAACCTGGAGTAGAACCCTAACCAGAGCTGGTCTTGGGGGACGGGCTGGATGGCTCTTTTTCCTAGCAGCTGCTGGATTTCTGCGGCTGCAGCCTCCCTCTGATCAGGTGGTACATCGGGGAGGTTCCTGATTTTGGGGACATGAAGCATTGGAATTTTATACCCGGAGCGGGTTGGGAATGTTGTGATTTCCAGAACCACATCTTCTTCTGACCCTTTTGGTTCTTCGAAAAGGACCGCTGGGGAGCAGAGAAGCGGACTCCGACGGCAGACAACATCTTCCCGTCCTTCTTGCTCTGGACTAGCGTCTTGCGAACCGTTTTGCCAAACAGGGCAGAACCATCGAAAGGGGCGTTCGCAAAGGACACTTTAAAGGGCTCTGCAAAGTCACAATGCCGGAGCCAGGCCTGACGTCTCATGACTAAGCCCGCTCCGCTAGCTCTAGCGGCTCCCTTGGTGGTGTGGGACAATAGCCGCATAGAGGTATTTGAAATGGATCTCAGAGTGGCCATTCGGGTGGAGTACAACTGTTTGTCCTCTGCCGACATGGACTGGGGGGGGCAGCGTATTCTTTGATAAGATCCCGCTGCATCCTGATGACGTGTGCCATATAGTTCAGGGACCTTACCGAAAAGGTCGCTGAACTAAAAAATCGCTTCCCTAAGCGATCCATCGAGTGGGACTCCTTGCTCGGTGGATGGACTGAGGGGCTCTCCTGAGCTAGTTCCCTCTTCGTGGCTGCCGCTGTCAACATGGCATCTATGGGGGGACCCTTGCTCCAGTGGGACCGGTCTGCGGGGGGGCTCAGTATCCTGTCCGGGTGTTTAGGGACTGGCTCCACGGTGCCCGGATCCTTCCACGCCCTGGTGGTAATAAGGTCCACCAAGGGGTCGGCCGGAGGGGACACCCAAGAGGTAGACGGGTCTGCTTCGAATGCCTCCAGAAACACGGACTCGTCAGAGCAAGCCTTGGGGGCAGACCACCCACCTCTGATCCTAAGCATTTCCATGATGTCTCCAAAGGAGACATCATCAGGGGGTGATCTTGGGGAGCCTTCCCCTTAATCCAAGTCTGTGTCCTCGGTTAAGGACTCAGGGGAGTCCACGTGCCTCCTCTTGCACTTGTGCTTGCGAGATACTTCCTCAGGGGGGGCTGTCTGAGGAGGTCTCGCCAGCAACATCCTGTTCCAAAGGAACAACCTGGGACATCGAAGCAGGCTGTCCCTGTGGCCGGGTGATGGAAGCCTGGCCCAGCAGAGAGGGAGTGCAGGGTGGAGCCGAGACAAGGGCCGGGGGTCCGGATGCTCTCGACAGAGCCCTCTCCACTACATCTCGCTCTGGACTAGTGTCTTGCGAACCGTTTTGCAAACAGGGCAGAACCATCGAAAGGGGCGTTCGCAAAGGACACTTTAAAGGGCTCTGCAAAGTCACAATGCCGGAGCCAGGCCTGACGTCTCATGACTAAGCCCGCTCCGCTAGCTCTAGCGGCTCCCTTGGTGGCGTGGGACAATAGCCGCATAGAGGTATTCGAAATGGATCTCAGAGTGGCCATTCGGGTGGAGTACAACTGTTTGTCCTCTGCCGACATGGACTGGGGGGGGGGCAGCGTATTCTTTGATAAGATCCCGCTGCATCCTGATGACGTGTGCCATATAGTTCAGGGACCTTACCGAAAAGGTCGCTGAACTAAAAAATCGCTTCCCTAAGCGATCCATCGAGTGGGACTCCTTGCTCGGTGGATGGACTGAGGGGCTCTGAGCTAGTTCCCTCTTCATGGCTGCCGCTGTCAACATGGCATCTACGGGGGGACCCTTGCTCCAGTGGGACCGGTCTGCGGGGGGGCTCAGTATCCTGTCCGGGTGTTTTGGGACTGGCTCCACGGTGCCCGGATCCTTCCACGCCCTGGTGGTAATAAGGTCCACCAAGGGGTCGGCCGGAGGGGACACCCAAGAGGTAGACGGGTCTGCTTCGAATGCCTCCAGAAACACGGACTCGTCAGAGCAAGCCTTGGGGGCAGACCACCCACCTCTGATCCTAAGCATTTCCATGATGTCTCCAAAGGAGACATCATCAGGGGGTGATCTTGGGGAGCCTTCCCCTTCATCCAAGTCTGTGTCCTCGGTTAAGGACTCAGGGGAGTCCACGTGCCTCCTCTTGCACTTGTGCTTGCGAGATACTTCCTCAGGGGGGGCTGTCTGAGGAGGTCTCGCCAGCAACATCCTGTTCCAAAGGAACAACCTGGGACATCGAAGCAGGCTGTCCCTGTGGCCGGGTGATGGAAGCCTGGCCCAGCAGAGAGGGAGTGCAGGGTGGAGCCGAGACAAGGGCCGGGGGTCCGGATGCTCTCGACAGAGCCCTCTCCATTACATCGAAGGCCGAGGGGGAACCGCTCTCTCTGGGCTCCGAGAGCCGACTCCCACTCGGATCCAATGAGATTGGAGCCGGCGCCGAGACCGTCGGATCCGAAGGACCAGTGTGCTCCGACCTGGATGGAGCCGAAGGCACACTGAATCCTTCCGATCCGAAGCTTGGCCCACGGCTCCGAGAGGTTGGATCCGAAGTACCAAGTACTGTCGGCGCCGACCCACCCCCGGCTCCGACGCTGCCCGGCTCCGAACCCGGGTAGTGGGTCGGAGAAGGAGCAATTGGAGCAAAAGGGTGTGAGCTCCCGAAGGGGAGGCAAGAGCACTCCCATCTGCAGCTTGGCCTGGATGAACCTTCGCATCATCCGGTGCAAGTCTGCATCTGACATACTGTAAGTCGATCTCGATGAGGCCACCGAGGCAGGCCTGAAATGCCGCCTCGATGACCTCGATGGAGATCGGGCCTCCTCCTCCTCGGGTCCTGGGGAGAAACAAGGAGATCAGAGCTGAGGAGGAGAAGACCTATAAGCTGTGGAGGGAGAAGCCCGCTTAGCCGACGGGGCCGAAGCAGAGGCCTCGGCCCGCCGCTTGTGGTACTTCTCCCTCCGTTTCTCCCTCCTGGCCTCCAGCTCTTTAGCGGGAGTTTGAGTCCCGGCCGAAGGAAGGGGGGCAGGAGTGGCTAACACCACAGGCTGTGGTAGTGCCACGGGAGGAGCGGGGGCCGAAGCAGAGTCCGGGGGCAAAAGTCCTGACAGGACCAGCTTCGACCTCCGCTCTTTCAGTGCCCTGGGGTTGAACGCTGCACAAATGGTACAGCCTGAGGAGAGGTGTTCAACCCCAAGGCACCGAACGAACAGAGTGTGGCCATCAGCCGGGGGGAGCTTATGGCCACACTCGGTACATTTTGAAAAAAGGCTTTTGGGGCCTCAGCCATACTTGTGGAAAAAACCAAGGACTACACAGACACACAGGCCCCAAAACACAAACACACACACACTCACTAACGACCAGCGAAGGGAGGGAAAAAACTATATAAAAGATATAAAATACAGGGAACCTGACTCTTACACACTTTATTTAAGCTAACGACAGGGAAAGTAGAATAAAAAATTTACTTATCTGAAATACTCGCTAAGAGCTCGAAAATCCAGCTACTCACAAGCGCGGCAAACTAGATCTGAGGTCATGGAGGGTTGGCAGGGGATTATGGGTGAGGGGAGGAGCTAGGAGCTCGGATCCATTAGCTATGAAACAAGTTGCCGGCTCGGATCCGATATCGGATCCAAGACCCACAGGTTGCTGACAAATGAAGTCCCTACTTCAGATTATAAATTTCTCCTCCCATTTAATGAGGATTAAATTGGCGTAGGTGGGAGCACAGGCTGCTCCCATTGCTAACCCCTGAATTTGTTTGTAAAATTCACCGTTAAAATATATAAAATTATTTTTTAAAATTAAGTCCATTAACCATGTACAAACTAATTTATCATTTTGTGTTAAAATTTTGTCTTCGTAAACAATCTCTTCCAACATCTCCATCCCCTCCTTGTAGGGTATGGATGAAAAAAGATCAATTATATCAATAGTTACGAATAAAAGATTGTCATGATATAATCCATCAGAGATTTCTTTAAGTAAATCCCAGGAGTCGCTTAGTACTGTGTTTTTATTAAGCCAAAGGTCCTTTAATTTTAAATCAACATATTTTGCCAAAGCATAAGTTTTGGACCCTTCTGCCGATACAATTGGTCTAAGTGGGGGATCCCATTCACATTTGTGAATCTTGGGTATGCCAAAAATACTGGGTGTTTTGGGTTTATCAACCTTCAAATACAGAAAGGTATTATAGTCCATCAATTCCTCATGTAACAATTCATTTAGACTAAGGTCTATTTTATTGCATGTAATATTAATCTCATTTAATGAGACGTTCGTGTATCTTGTGTCGTCCCATAATATACTGTGCATTTTACTTTAGTATAATATGTTTTCCATGAATACTACCCCACCCCCTTTGTCTGGTTTCATAACCCTAAGGCTTCTGTCTCCTTTCAACTCATACAATAATTCTTTTTCTACTTTTGTCAAGTTCCCACTAAAATAAATCTTATCTCACCCCCCTGGTTTAAATGATTTTATTTCCATTAAACCATTATTAAAACTAAGGTCAGCCAAACTTTAAAGGCTGAAAAAATAATAACAATAATAAAAATGGCCAGCAGATGGCATATGATCACAACTGCTAGTAAGAAACCTGTTTTTTTAAAAAAAAACACACAAAATAACATTTTTAATGTATGGGTCTTAAACTTGGAAATTTATAAGTCCTTACACTAATAAAGTTTCTTTTTTACACCTTTTCTCAAAAAAGAATGAATTTTAACATAACAATATATATATATATTTTTTTTTTTTTTTAAATGTGGGTATGATAACATTCACAATATAATGTCCCTTTTCCAGTTTCTATGTTAGTGGTTCTTTAAGATACTACATTATTGAATTCATTTACTACTTAATTGCTTAATTGTTTTAGTATAAATATAGGTGTTTATTGAAATGTTGGGCATCTGAGGAAGTCTATGTAATAAGACAAAAATGCTGTGTTGTACATTTAAGGCGTTTATGGTTTTATCTTTTTGACGTTTTTGGATCTGCAATTTTGTAACAATAAAATTCTGCGTGGAAGATATCCCGGGCTCTCATTTTGCACCCTTGAGCAATCTAGCCAGAATAACCTTAAAAACTGGACTGCCCAGAGTAGCAGAAGAGAAAGAAACAAATAGCTAATCTGATTTTATGTATTCCTTTTTTCTATGAAGGTAAAAACATAATTGTCATGAACATCTAGCAAATGCACAAAATATTCGCCTTTGTTTGAAAACTGGGGAAAAAATATGGGAAGCAGTATATCTGATTCATACTGATGTCAGACACTATTTTCAGTAAAAAGGAAGGATTTGTTCGCAAAGACACACTGTCCTTATGAAAGATTTGGTAAGGACGCTTGCAAGATAAGGCCTGTAACTCAAATATTCTCCTAGAAGTAAAAAACCAAGAATCAAAACAAAACCACTGTACGAAACGGAAAAGGAACGGACTCCTTGCACCAGCAGACCACCAGATAGTAAAATCTGAACGCAAATTTATTGTTTTAACAAGCGTTTTCACCACAAAACAGTGTGGCTTCTTCAGAGAAAAATATAGACAAAAGTGTCAATGCACGCTCAGTATAAATAAGGAATAAAGAGGAAATGACATCACATTGGTGTAGCTTCGTTTTCAACAAGTTTACAAAAATATTAAAATACATAAGTCTAAACATAACCATAAAAATATGGACAAAAAATGGCATGTTGTAGCAAATTAAGTTCAATACACAAATAATTTGTATAACCAAAAAAATTGAAAACTATTATGCTGTTTTTAACAGAAAAAAATAATTCCATGCCTTTGATTCTAACCAAATAGTCCATTCATTAACACAAAATGTAATAAAATAAAAGTCAAACTAGGAAACAAACCAAAGATACTATGAATCAGTCATGGTGCATAAAAAATACACCAAGATAAAAATATATAAATTCTACACTGAATAAAAAGACCACAAAGTGGCATGATTAAATAACTAACTGTAAATATATCAAAATAAATTTCAACAAGGTGTCACCAACTGTATTACAAACAAGAAAGGTGCACCCAATATGTTAAAATAGTTACACTACCTTAAATAACTTCTAAGTCTCAAAACTGCAGAAATATTAGAACGGATGCTTTCTGCTACCCAGGTCTCAAACAAATTCTCCTAGAAGTAATAGCAACCAAAAATTAGGTTTTCCAAGATAAATACTTCAAACTGCAATTTGCGGATGGCTCAAATGGGGGATTAATTAAAGATTGTAGCACCAGATTCGAGTCCCATGGTGTAAAGGGATCCTTGTATGGAGGTCTCAGCAATGAATTCCTTTCAGAAAGGCTTTACAAAGTTTGAGAGACTTTAGAGCTGTATCATTTGGACCATTATGAAAATTTGAAACTGCAGCTAGATGAACCCATATAGTCAAGGACGACGCCCCTATATCTAAAAGTGATGCTAACAATTCCAAGACCTTATGAATTGGTGCAGAATATGGGTCAAGATTACTGTCTGTAGCCCATTTTGAAAATATTTGCCACTCACTGCTATAGAATCATCTGGTCAAAGGTTTGTAGAAAGCTGGAACAATTTGTTGAACTGGGGCAGTAAGGCTAGTATGCCTGGCAATCACTGGAACTGGAAAAGTCATGCAGTGAACTTGAGATGTTGAAGATTCGGATGAATGAGTCCCTCTGGATGGGACAAAAAGGTATGGAGCTGGGTCCAGGGTCCAAGGTCTTTGAATTAAGTGGGGCCACAGAAAGAGAAACCATACATGTTGAGGCCAGAAAGGGACAATGAGAATTTTGTTATTCAACCTGTTGGCTTTCTTCAGAAACTAGGAAATGACAGGAATCCGGGGGGGGGGGGGGCATACAGTAGACCGTGGGGCCAACTGAGAAGGAAAAGCATCTCTCAGTGACTCGGAGGTGGGGGATCAGGGCAAAATAGCTGCTGCACTTGTTGTTCATGGGGGATGCAAAGAGATCGCAGCAAGGCTGGCCCCATCGATGAAATACCCTTTCTGCCAAGAAAGGGTTAAGACCACTCGTGAGGCATCATGATGCTCCTGTTCAATCTGTCCATGATCACACTGGAGCTCCCTGGATTATGCACTGTGATTACAAAGTGGCCAACTAAGGGGAACTAAAGTGATGGTGGCAGTCATATATCCTAGAGTCTTGTAAGACCAGTCTTGCAGTCACTGTTACAATGTGAATAATCTGGCTGATTTGTGATTTTATTCTTTGTAGTCTTTCTTGGGGTAGAGATGCAATACAGGTGATTGTGTCTAAACCATCCCTATGAACTCTAAATTCTGTGTTGGCTCTAGATTGGATTTTTCCTAGGTGACAGTGATTCCTAGAGAACAGCAAGTTTGAAGAACGTAGTTCCTTGCCTGAAACAGTAGATGCCTGGTGGTTGTGGTAATGAGCCAGTTGTCCAGGTATGGAAACACACAAAATCCTTGCAGTCTGAAGTGAGCTGTGACCACTGCCATGTATTTGCTGAACACCCTGGGGGCTGTGATGAGACCAAAGGGCATGGGTCTGAACTGATAATGACTGGATCCAAACTGTAAGCACAGAAATCTTCTGCAGCATTTGTCTATTTTTATGTGATAATACACATCCTGAAGATCTACTGAGTACATCCAATTGTCCTTACCTAAGAACAGGAACATAGACCAAATCATGACCATCTGGAATTTGGTTTGGTTAACTGACTTGTTCAAGACACTGAGATCCAAAACTGGTCTCCAGTTTTATTTTTTTTTTCACTAAAAATCTCGAGTAAACTCTGGATCCTATCTGGTCTGGTGGGACTGACTGAATGGCTCTTTTGTCAAGCAGCTTTTGAATTTCTAGAACTGCTGCATCCCTGTGACTGGATCAAACATCTGGGATTCTCATTGGTTGTTTCAAAAAATGAATATTGTAACTTCCGGTTATAATCCCCTGCACCCAATTGTCCATTGTTATGGTTAGCCGAGCAGGTATGTGCAAGAAAAGTCATCCCCCGACTTCCTCCAGGCAGATAGCAGTTACCAGGGAAAGAGTCTCTGGAGCCCTGATTTTGCGGGCCACCTCTGCCCCTAGCACAGCGTCTTCCATTATAACTCCCCCCTATGCCCCAGGGGGAGCCATTACCACGCGAGTCCTGGAAAGGCCCTGGAGACTTTTTTGAACCATAGCTTGCCACTCCTCTGGTTCCTAGAGTAAGGCCGTTGAGGAGTGGAAAAGCATACTCCCACAGCAGAAAGTGTCTTTCCATCCTTCTCAAATCTGGCAAGGGTTTCTAACTTTGGGGCCAAAAAAATGATGTTCCTTTCAAAGGAAGCATTGACAAAAGAAGACTTAAATGGCTGCGCAAAATCACTTAAGAGCATCCAGGTGTGTCTCCTCAAGGCTACAACAGAACCTGCTGCCCTAGTCATCCCTTCAGCTGCATGTGCAATGAACCTCACGGACGAATTACATATTGAATCAAGGGTTGTCATCTGGGAAGCTACTTTTGGCTGAACTCCATCAGCTACGGTTCCTGTTAAGAGTGTCTGACAGCTCTTTTATTAGATCTTGTTGAAGCCTGGTGAAATGTGCCATGAAGTGCTCAAAGGTCAATGAAGTGTATACATGCTTCACAAATCTATCTATCGTCCTAGACTCATCATTAGGACGCACAGTAGGACTTTAAACAGCAAGTTCCTTTTTGGTGACTGCTGCAATCACTATGGCATCTACTGGCACCCCCTTTAGCCCAATGCTGCTGATCAGCAGGAGCTGACAAAATACAGTCTGGTCTCTTAGGATTGGTTAGATGGAATCAGGAATCTTCCAAGATCATTGCGCAATCAACTTAATTAAATCAATGGGCGGAGAGCTCCAAGCAGTAGATCGGGCATGGAAAGCCTCTAGGTATACTAACTCCTCTAAGGAAGGTTATTGAGAAATCCAGCCACCCCTCTGTTTAAGGACCTCTAGATCATCACCGAATGAGACATCTTCTGAGGGTGACCATGAGGAACCTTCCCCTTCATCAAAGTCAGTATATTCTGTTCAAGACTTTTCAGGGGAGGCCAAGTGCTTCCTCCTGCCCTTTCTCTTCCGGGGAACCTCCTTGGTGGGACTGGCCAGGTAGGTGTCTGAAGAGGACATAACCACCACGGTTGAATCCTGAGGATTCTGTGTCCACTGTCCCAGGTCAGAGGCTGGTGGCAGCTCTGAGCAAGGGGAAGGATTGGGATGTTGTTCCAACAACAGCGGAATCGACTGTGAACCCATAGTGGGCAAGGCTCTCTCCATGGCCCAGAAAGCAGCCCCCCCCCAACAGAGGAATGGTAGCTCAGAATCGAAATAGACACCTTTGAAATTGTGGTCCCATCCTGCACCAAAGTAGCCAGCCACAAGCCAGAAGCCAGAGTCAAACTTGCGTATGTCGAAGTCCCGAGAAGTACGGACGGCTCGGTGTCCATCCACGCTCCCCGGACCCAACAACAAAGCTCTGACCCAGAGAAGTCTCTAGTTCTGACAGAACCGAAAAACTCAGGGTAGTGCACAATGCCGATACAGTCGACATCAGGACAGTCAGAACTGGGCACTCCAAATGCTCAGTTGGGAGTCAGAGGAGGAAAGAGAACCGGGTTAGAGATGTATAAAGTTCCAGAGCCAGAAGTGCTAGGAACCAAAGTGGCTAATCACCTCACTGCCAGGAGCTGGTCCACCAGCCTCAGAACATCGGACTCTGACAGGCTCTTGCTGGAATGAACCGAAAAGACCTACAGACACTGGGGTCTATCCAAAAATGGGCTCAGCAGTCAGTCTATAAAGAGGTCAACTTTTGTAGAATACCTTGCGTGGGGCAAATCTTTAAAAGAAAACACCTTTGGTTCTGAGATCAGTGGAATGGAGGGGGGAAAAAGTCTGATCCGAAATAGTAGTGGGTGTTGGAATTGTCAATGCAGCGATCGGCATCAACGGCACCAATGATGGTAGGGACTTTTCATTCAGTTCTGCCAAAACTGTGAGAAAGAGAAGATTTAGTCTTTTTAATAGGTGGTTCCAACGTGAGTGTTGGAACAGAGCGGCTCCTCTTCTTAGAACCTTCATGTCTAGAGGAAGAAGGGGAGCTAACATCAGTCTTAGACGTCACAGGTACGGCCTCATCAAAGGTAGATTTTATCATGCCTTTCAAGATTACCTTATTTTTCCTCTCTACAAGGTTCTTAGGTTCATGACAGATGGCACAGTCTTCTTGAAGGTGCATCGGACCCAAGCAATAGACACCAGGAATATCTGTTCGAATTCAGCAATTTGCGATCACATTTAAGGCATCTCTTGAAGCCAGAAGTGCCTTTAGTTTTCTCAGTCATGTCAAAAAAGGCACTCTCTCACACACACAAATTTTTTCTTTTTTTGGTAGAAAAGAAAAAAACATATCAACGATGGTAAGAAAGATCTACCGTACAGGTAATAAGATAGGGGGGAAAGATGTACCAACAATGGTACAAAAGATATACTGCAAAGGTAAGCAGAGGGAGGAAGAAAGTACAGTTGTGTACACTTACCATAAATGTAGCTGTTCGAGTGTATTCAATGCTGCAGTCATCACACTTGAGTTAACTGCCTGCAGGTAGCCCTCAGTTGGCCTAAATACCAGAGACTTAGCATTTCTGCGTTGGATGCTGTCACTCCAGGACTGACGTCAGGTCGTCAGGGGTAAAAAAAACAGGCAGCTGACATCATTACATCAGTTTTTCTTGCCCCAAATGTCAGGAGATCCCAAATAGGGAAGTTATTGTGGGGGAAAGCACCACCAGTAAAAAGTAAATACCAATACCCCTGAAAGGGGGGGTAGTAAAAGGCATAAAGAGTTTGGAGAGAGAAAACCAGGGGGCTGGAGGGAGGGGAAACCAGGAATGCAACAGTGAATACACTCGAACATCTACATTTATGGTAAGTGTACACAACTGTACTAAGTTCTTCATGTTTCACTTTTGGAGTCATCACACTTGGGTAGATTCCCACAGCTGTAGAAGGGTGGAGGCAGTCAAGAAGAATTAGGGCTGGCTAGAATGCCTTGCAGGACTGCTGCTGCAAAACCTGCCCTGGAGTTGGAAAAGACAGGCAGGTGGTAATGCTTGGTGAAGGTGTATATGGAACTCCCAGGTAGCAGCTTCCATGATGTCCCTGGTAAGGACTCCCCTGAGGAAGGCTGTAGAGGTAGAAGTTGCCCTGGTGGAATGTGTTCTGACCCCCTGAGGGGTTGGTTTCCCATGGTGCTTGTAGCAGAAATGGATGCAATGTGCCATCCAAATGGAAACTGTTTGCTTTGAAATGGCCTTGCCTTCTGACCCTGTTGCAAAGCTGACGAGTAACTGATCAGATTTTCTGAAGGGCTTAGTCCTATCAAGGGAGAATCTGAACTGCCTGTGCACATCCAATGAGTGCAGGATCCTGTCCCCTTTATTTTGAGGATTAGGGAAGAAAGTAGGCAAATGGATAGATTGGTTGAGAGCCACACTGGACACCACTTTAGGCATAAAGGAAGGGTTAGTTCCGAGGGAAACCGTAACAGCATGGAAAATAATGAAGGGTTCCACAGCTGCAGGGTCAAAGGGGGAGGGGTAGCGTGAGCTTTTCCAGTACAAAGTTAAGGTCCCAAGCAGGGGTGGGTACTCTCCTTGGCAAACTTAAGTTGTTTGCCCCTCTCAGGAACTGTTTGATAAGAGGGTGAGAGAAGAGAGGTGGCTCAATGTTTTAATGAGCTGAAATGGCAGTGGCATGTATCTTAATGGAGGAGAAGGATAGGCCTCTGTGGAGTAGATTAGCTAGGTAATCCAGGATTAGAGGCAGGGAGGGCAGAGTTGTGTCCTCTCCTTTAGATTGAATCCAGGAGTAGTACCTTTTCCACTTATCAGCCTAGAATTTCCTTGCACTGGGTCTTCTTGCTTCAAGGATGACGTCCAGCACCTGCTTGCTTAGGCTGGTTACTGGGGGAGAATTCAAGGAATAAGCTAGGCTGCAAGATTTAGGATTTGCAGTTGCGGATGCAAAATCTGTCCCCCTACTGAGAGAACAGGGATGGGTTCTGGTGTAGGTGCCATGGTGGCACCGGTGACAGACTTCGCAGGAGTGGGTAACCAGTGTTGGCGTGGCCAGTCCGGGGCTATCAGAATTATCCTTGGTCTGTCCTGTCTTAACTTGAGCAATACTCTTGAGAGGAGGCTTGGAAGGATAGGGCAACCACTTTCCAGGCCCTGCTGTGAGGTGTCCTGGTGCAGAATCTTCTGAGCTGGTGATTGCAGGGGGAGGCAAAGAGATCCACCTCAGGCTTCCCCCATTTCTGAATCAGACGATTGAAGGTGTGAGGCTCTGGTTACCACTCGTGTGGGTCTAGGAGATATCTGCTTAAATCGTCTGCCAATGAGTTTTGTTTGCCTGTCAGGAACTGAGCTTGCAGATGTACCTGCATGTCCAAGGTAGTATTCCACAGGGCCATAAGAGTGGGCTCCCCTTGCTTGTTGATGTACCACATAACTGCGGTGTCTGTTTTTATTAGCATGTGTCCTGGTGAGAGCAGGGATCTGAAAGCTGTCAGAGTGTGCTGCACAGCTAGCCTCTCTTTCTGGTTGATATGCAGATGCATTTGACTTGGGCTCCAGTGGCCCTGAATGCACTTACCGTCCATATGTGCCCCCCAGGCACAGTCTGATGCGTCTGCGGTTAGGGTCTGTGTGGAGTGGGGTTGGGTAAAAGGCAGTCCCCTTGTTCTGGTAGCATGATGCTGACCACCAAAGAAACTCTGTCCTTAGACAGGGTATTAAGTTTCCAGGTCCTGAGAATGTTGGCACCAAAGACTTATAGTACCACTGAAGTTTCCTCATATGCAGTCTGGCATATGGGATTAGTAGGAGGCCATGAACCCTAGGGCTTGCAGGATTTTCCTTGCTCCCAGGAATACAATCTTTTGACTGGGGACTAGTTTTGATTTCTTTTTGTTGATGGTGTACCCCAGGAAGATTACTAGGTTTTTTACAAATGTCAGGTGCTGCAACAGCATTTCCTGACTGTCTGCCTGAATCAGGCAGTCGTCCAAGTATGGGTAAATTTGAATATTTCTCTGTTTGCAGTAAACAATGGCTGGAGCCAGGCATTTTGTGAATACTCTGGGAGCAGTGGATAAGCCAAAGGGAAGTGCACAGAACTGATAATGCATAGATCCTGCCCTGAAGCATAGATATTTACTGCATAACTCCCTTATATGGATGTGCAGATAGGCTTTCTTTAAGTCTAGGGTGACTAACCAGGCATCTTTGGCTAGCATAGGAAGAAGCTGCTGCAGGGTGAGCATTTTGAATTTTGGTACCACCAGGAAGGTATTGAGAATTGTAAAACCTAGGATTGGGTGCCAAGTGCTCTCTTTTCTGGGTACCCAGAAAAGTCTGGAATAGAATCCTTGACCTATCTGTTCCGCAGGAACCGGATGAATTGCCCTTATAGACAGCAGGGATTGGACTTGGTTTTGAGCCTCTGCCCACTGGGTTAGAGGGAGGTCTGGGAACCCTTTTGGGGTTGGCAGTGAGTGCATGCAAAATGTGTACCATACAATGTTGAGGACCCATCGGTCTTTGGTGATGGGAATCCAGTTTTTTGCATGAAGGGCAAGTTATCCTCCTAGGGGCACAAGCAGTTGGGTAGAGGAGGAGGTGGAGTTGATAAGTCATTGGGAATTCTTTCCGTAAGGTAGTGGTTTAGCACTCCCTGCTTTAGAGGTGAAGGCACTCCATTGCTTAGATCTCTGCCTACCCTGAGACTGTAGTCTGGGGTGGTCTGTTTCCCCTGGGTCTAGTTTGAGATGGCCTTGAGGGGGATGGAAAGGACCAATGTTTCAAGGGGCAATACCTACTAAATCTAGGAGGCTGTACTTGTAAGAATTCTTTGACTGTTTGCACAGATTTAGTTTTTTCTTCCATCTTTTTAAGAACCTCTTCTGCTCTGGTGCCAAACAGATTGTTCTTGCTCAAAGGAACATCTAGTAACTTGGATTTGACATGATCTGGCAAGGTGTGCTCCTTAAGCCAAACATGCCTTCTCAGTACAGAACCAGTGACTGCTGCCCTGCAAGATACTTTTAGGGCGTCAAAGCCACACTGCAATTTATGCTTGCTGACTCGGCTTGCAGAATGCATAAGCTCTTGCAATTCATTATTTTGGGCACAGTCTGTAAAGGTAGCTATTTTTTGCTTAACAAGTTACAAAATAGGTTGTTGGTACTTCAGCACGTGAAAAGAATAGTTGTGCAAAATCTTACCACAACCATAGATGGCCTTCTCTTCCATGTTGCAGTATTCTTGGTGTGGGATTTCCTGCCTTCAGACGACTCATACGTCTGCTCCTATAAAAAAGTTTCACCTTGGCTGTTGCAGCTGCATGGGACGTCACACGTAGGACCATAAACCAAAACCCTGTGTGTGATGTCTGCATGCACAATCCTCAGAACTTGAAGCTAAGCAAGCAAAGTAGATAGCCCAACAGGATAGGCTGCCAAAGGTGACATGTACAAAGCCCCGGGTCTCTTATGTAATGGAGAGAGGCATCAGGGAGCAGTTAGACTGGTAGAGTCAGTGAGGGGGAATGGTGGGTGGGAAGGAATACTGCAACATGGAAGAGAAGGACATCTATGGTTATGGTAAGATTTTACAAACCTATTCTATGTCCTTCTATTCCTATGTCGCAGAATTCTTGGTGTGGGAAAGTACCACAGCTTAGTTTGATGAAAGGGTGGCAAATGCAGAAGATAATTCCACAAAGCCTTGTAGGATTGTCCTGGTAAATCCTGCTCATGCTTTGGAGATTTGGTCCAATTTGTAATGTTGGGTGAAAGTGTGGATAGTGGACCATGTAGCTGCTTCCATAATGGAAGCTGTGTCCATGCCTTTTTGGAAGGCCTTGGAAGTGGCCACTGCTCTTGTGGAGTGTGCCTTAACCCCAACTGGAGGGGGGTTTCCGTAGTGTGAGTAGCAGAAACAGATTGCTTTTCTAATCCAGGATACAATGGTCTGTTTGGTGACTGCCCTGCCCGATGCCCTGGGGTGGAAAGAAAAGTACAGTTGTGTACACCTACCGTAAATGTAGATGTTCAAGTGTATTCACTGTTGCAGCCATTACATTTGGGGTCATTTGCTTGCAGGTAGCCCTCAGTCGGCCTGATCAACAAAGTCTTGGGTCCTGCATCAGTTGCTGTCTCTTCTTCAGTGACATCAGGTCGTCAGGGGTATAAAACATGCAGCTGATGTCATTACATCAGTTTTTCTTGCCCCAGATGTCAAGTGCCCCTCTAATGGGAAGCAATTAAATCTATAAATATACAAGGTTATACCTCAAACAAAAAAGCAAAATACACCAAAAAGCTTTTAAGCATTGAAAATGAGAGAAGGGGTATAGCCAAACAAAGTCAGGGGGCTGGAGGGAGGGTAACCAGGACTGCAACAGTGAATACACTCCAACATCTACATTTATGGTAAGTGTACACAACTGTACTATGTTCTTCATGTTTCACTGTTGCAGTCATTACATTTGGGTAGATTCCCAAAGCTAACAATGGGAGGAGGAATTTAGATAGCATTAGGCACAGCTACAAGGCCCTGCAAAACTGCAGTGGCAAAGCCAGCTCTGGATTTAGAGAAAATTGGCAATTGGTAATGCTTGTATGTACAGAACTCCAGGTAGAAGCTTATAGGATGTCCCTATAGGCCCTTAGGCACTGATTTGCCATGCTGTGAATAGCAGAAACAAATGCAGTGGTCTATCCACTTTGAAATAGTCTGTTTCGAGATAGGCTTTCCTTGTGATCCTGCAGCATATGCCACTAGAAGTTGTTCAGTCTTTCTGAAAGCTTTGGTTCTGTCCAAGTAGAAGCGTAGCTGCCTGTAAATGTCCAAAGAATGCAGTAGTCTCTCACACTTATTCTGTGGGATTGGGTAAAAGGTAGGCAAATTAATTGTTTGGTTAAGGGCCACACTGGGCACTACCTTAGGCAGAAATGTAGGGTTTGTCCTTAGAGAAACCCTGTCAGGATGGAAAACGATAAAAGGTTCCACAGCCATGAGTGCCTGTAACTCTGAGACTCGTCTAGCGGAGGTTATTGCTAGGAGCAGAGATGTTTTCCAGGATACGAATTTTATATCAGCTGCAGAGGCTGGCTCAAACGGAGGCAGTGTGAGTTTTTTCAAGACATAGCTGAGGTCCCATGCAGGTATTGGTGCTCTCCTTGGAGGTCTTATGTTTTTGGCCCATCTGAGGTACTGCCTTAGTAATGGATGAGGAAAAAATAGGTGGTTCTGTATTGTAATGAGTTGAAATGGCAGAGGCATGAATTTTAATTGATGAAAAGGAAAGTCCTATATCCAGCATCTCATTTAAGTATTGCAAAATCTGAGGAATATTTGGAACAGTCGTGTCAATACCTTGTACCCGGTTCCAAGCACAGAATCTCTTCCATTTTTCTGCATAAGATTTTCTGGTGCTAGGCCTCCTGGCCTCCAAAACAACATCCATCACTGCTTTAGAGAGAGGTGTATCTTGAATGGCTACATTATCCACCATGTTGCCAGGTTTAAGGTCCTGAGTTGGCTGTGCAGTATCTGACTGTCTTGTTGGGTCAATAAGTGAGGAATTAGAGGTAATGTCTAAGCTGGGCATCGAGACAAGCTCTTTAGGATTGGCTACCAGTGCTGGTGGGGCCAGTCTGGGGAAATCAGTATCATTTTTGGCTTCTCTCGTCTGACCTTGAGGAGTACCTTGGGGAGGAGAGGCAGTGGAGGAAAGGCATATACTGTTAGGTATTTCCAGCTGAAAGATAGAGCATCCACTTTCCATGCTTGCTTGTGATAAGTCCTTGTGCAGAATCTCTGTAGTTGGCAGTTGTGAGGGGAGGCAAAGAGGTTCATGTCCGGGCATCCCCAGTTCCTTGTTATCATGCAGAAGACTTGAGGATCCAATTTCCACTCGTGGGATCCATTAGGTTTCTGCGTAGTTCGTCTGCCAGAGTATTTATCCTTCCTGGCAGGAATTGTGCTTGCAGATGTACTTGGTAAGTCAGTGCTGTGTCCCACAAGTTCATGGCTAGTCTGCAGAGGGGGAGGAATGCGTGCCCCCCTGCTTGTTTATGTACCACATGACTGTAGCATTGTCCGTTTTTATCAGTAGTTGTCCTGGATGAAGTAGATCCTGGAAGGTTGTCAGGGCATTCTGAACAGATAGCATCTCTTTCTGATCGATATGTAGATGCATTTGACTTTCGGACCATGTGCCCTGAATACATCTTCCTGCCATATGCGCCCCCCAGGCATAATCTGATACATCTGTTGTCAAGGTCTGCCTGGCTGTGGGTAAGGTGAATGGCTGTCCCGTGTTGAGGTGACAGGATCTGCCCACCATCGAAACTCCTGTTGCAGGTAGGGAATGAGGGTAAGTATTGTTTCCAGGCTGTGGCAATGTTGAGTCCAAACACTTTTGAGATACCACTGAAGCTTCCTCATACGCAGTCTTGCATATGGAATTAGCAATATGCAGGATGCCATGAAACCCAAAGCCTGCAGAATTTTTCTTGCAGACAACTGGGTCTTTGTTGTCAACATTTTGAAATAAGTACAGTTGTCTGTGTTTGTCTGGCGTGAGATAAGCCATCTGGGCAGTTGTATTTAAATTTGCACCCAGGTATATTATCTCTTGAGAGGGTACGAGTTTTGATTTATTTTCATTTACTGTGTACCCTAGACCTGTTAGTAATCTTTTTACAAACGCCAGATGCTGTAACAGAATGTCCTTGTTCTCTGCTTGAATAAGGCAGTCCAAGTACGGATATATTTGTATTCCTCTTTGTCTGCAAAATGCAATTACTGGTGCCAGGCATTTTGTGAAGACCCTGGGCGCAGTAGATAAGCCAAAGTTCAGTGCAGAGAATAGGCAGTGCATTGAGCCAGCTATAAATCTGAGGTATCTTCTGCATGATTGTCTGATTGGAACATGCAGGTATGCCTCTTTGAGGTCTAAAGTCACAAGCCAAGCCTTCTTGCCCAGCATGGGCAGAAGCTGCTGGAGAGTTAACATTATGAATTTCGGAATATCCAGGAATGTATTTAGGATAGACAGGTCCAGTACTGGTCTCCAGGCTTTGCCCTTTCTGGGAACCAAGAATAGCCTTGAGTAAAATCCTTGTCACTGCTTTTGCTGGGGTACTTGCTGAATGGCTCTCATGTCCATGAGGGATGAAACTTGTTTTTGTGCCTCTGCCCACTGATTGCGTGGCAGGTCTGGCATACCGTTTGGCCTTGGCAGGGTGTGAAAGTGGAACCTGTAAGCCTTGAGATACAACATTTAACACCCATTTGTCCTAGGTGATCATGTGCCAATTTTGTGAAAAAATAAGAAGTTATGTACCTACCATAACGTTCCATGTTAGTTGTCTTCTCTCGCCTTCTTTCTTGCTTGATGGGTTCGGAGCCGATCCTCGGCTCCGACTCGGCACTTGCTAAGCTCGAGAGTCACTTTTACCAGCTCGAGGCAGCCCCATATCCCATGATGCAAGGCGGTAAGTACCCAGATCTCGTTTGATGACAAAGGGCAATAGCACCAAGCATAAATACTTCCCAAAGGAAGAAAGAAAGAAAGCCTACAGGATGAAAGAAGGACCAGTTCTGAATGGTCTTCAGCATAACAATCTCTTGTAGAAAGGTCTGTCCAGGCCTGGGGGAAGGAGGGAGGGTCGAAAGAAAGAAGGCGAGAAGACAACTAACATGGAACGTTATGGTAGGTACATAACTTCTTAATGTTAAGTTGTCAATCTCGCCTTCATTCTTGCTTGATGGGACCGTCCTAGCACCTCTATCCTGGGTGGCTCAACGGAACAGACTCTTGAGGACTGTAGAGCCAAAACTGGCTCTGTCCCTGGAGGCCAAGTCCAATTTGTAATGGGAAACAAAAGTATGAGGAGTGGCCCAAGTGGCGCTGCACAAATAGTGTCTAAAGGAAGTCTAGCTTGAAAGGCTGTAGAAGTAGCTAAGCTCCTAGTTGAATGTGCTTTAGGTTTTGAGCACAGCTGTTTTCCCCTGAGCAGATAAATTTCAGAGATGACAGAAGAAAGCCATCTAGATAAAGTCACTTTAGAGACAGGAAGGCCTTTCCTGTTATCCGCATAGGAAACAAAGAGTTGATCGATTTCCTAAATTGTTTAGTTCTGTCCAAATAATATCTGAGTTGGCGGTGGACATCAAGATAATGTAATTTTTGTTCGATCTGTTTGAATAGTTTGGAAAAATACAGGGAGATCAATGGATTGATTCAAATTAGCCTTTGAGGCGACCTTAGGCAAAAAGGTCGGATTAGTTCTCAATGATACTCTGTCCTTCTGAAAGACCAAATAGGGGGGTCGAACCGAAAGAGCATGAAGTTCAGACACCCTCCTGGCTGATGTAATAGCTACTAGGAATAATGTTTTCCAAGAAAGAAATTTTAGGGAGCAAGAAACAGCTGGCTCGAAGGGGAAGAATCAAGGATGTCAGCACTAAATTTAGATCCCATTGAGGAGGAGGATTCCTGATTGGAGGCTTTAGCAGGAAAATTCCTTTCAAGAAGGCTTTACAAAGCCTATGGGACATGATATTGTGATCTGCGATCCCGACATGAAAGTTCGAGATAGCAGCCAGTTGAACTCTAACTGTGGAAGAAGAGGAGCCTGCATGAAAAATCTCCGCTAAGAAGTCCAAAACTGCCTGAACTGGGGCAGTGAAGGGATCGATATTCTTGGCTTTAGCCCAATAAGAGAAACGTTTCCATTTGCTTGTATAAATCCTCCTGGTAGAGGATTTTAAAGAAGCTACTATGATGTCTCTAACAGGGTTAGAGATCAAAGGAAGCCTGGCTAAGGAAGGAAGTGGAGCAACCATGCTGAGAGGTTGAGAGAAGGGATAGACCGGTGCAGCTGACCGGATTGGTGAACCAGAAGATCTGGCACTGGGTCCAGATGCCATGGCTGCACCAAAAGGTGACGATGGAGGAACGGAAACCAAATTTGTCGAGGCCAATAAGGAGCAATGAGAATCATTTTGGCTCTCAAAACGGTAGCTTTCTGGATAACCTGAGGGATTAGAGGAAAAGGAGGAAAAGCATAAAGAAGTCCCTGGGGCCAATCCTGGGTCAGAGCGTCTCTGGGGGGATGGCCTGACAGAGGAAGAGAGAAGAAGTCTGGGCATTTGCTGTTTTGGGGAGTAGCAAAAAGATCGCAACATGGGCGACTCCATTCCAGAAAAATCTCCTCCACTATAGATTGCTTGAGAGACCACTCGTGAGGCATGAGAATAGCTCTGCTCAATCTGTCCGCTAAAATGTTAGTTTTCCCAGGGATGTGCGTTGCTACCAGAAACCGATGAGAGGAGATCGCCCATTGCCACAGTCTGAGCGCTTCTCGACACAAGGGGTAGGACTTGGTTCCGCCCTGTTTGTTGATATACCAAACTACAGACATGTTGTCTGTGTGGACTACAATTGTCCCTACAGGAAGAGAGTCGTTGAGGGCTTGCAACATTAAAAGCACTGCTCTCATCTCTAGGACATTTATGTGCAGGTGGTACTCGAACGGCTGCCACGTCCCATGAACCATCCTGTCCTGATAATGCCCCCCCCACCCGATCAGGGAGGCATCCGTGGTGACAGTGGCTACCGGGGATGGGGGTACAAAGTGTCTGCCTTGGTGAATCTGAGGAGAAGTGATCCACCAAGCAAGATGATTTTTGCAAATCTGTGTCACCAGAATGTGGTGACGCATTGGAAGTTGTTGGTAAGACCACTGAGTGAACAACATCCACTGAAGAAGGCGCATGTAGAAGCGAGCCAGGGGAAGAAGAGTAATGGCCGCAGCCATGAGACCTAATACTTTTAGAACCATTCTGGCCTGTACCTTCTTGTTGGCTAGAATGATCCTGACATGACTTTGAATGTCTGAAACTCTTTGGTCTGTAAGGGAAGCTGACATCCGAACAGTGTTTAAGCTTGCGCCTATGAAAGTAATAGACTGGCAGGGCAATAAGGATGACTTTTCGAAGTTGATCGAGATGCCCAAATGAGAACAAAGATTTATTGTGTAATCCCTGGCTTGAACAAGCTGATGCCTGGTGGTGGCTGACAGGAGCCAGTCGTTGAGATACGGAAACACCTGGAATCCTTGACGTCTCAGGTGAGCCGTGACCACTGCCATGCATTTGGTGAACACCCTGGGGGCTGTGGTGAGACCAAAGGGCAGGGCTCTGAACTGGAAATGACTGGACCCCAGCCGGCGGAGAAATCTCCTGGAGCGTCTGTGAATTTTTATGTGATACACGCATCCTGAAGATCTATTGAGCACATCCAGTTGTCCTTCTGCAAGAAGGGTAGAATCGACTGAAGAGTGACCATTCGAATCTTGTCTTCCTCACAGACTTGTTGAGTCTGCTGAGATCCAATATTGGTCTCCAGTCTCCCGTCTTTTTGGGGACCAAAAGAACCTTGAGTAGATTCCGGCTCTGAATGGTCTGTTGTAACTGGCTGAATGGCTCTTTTGCAGTAGTTTTGAGACTTCCAACTCTGCAATTTCCCTTAGACCGGGTGGTACATCTGGGAGGGAATTTGAGGGATAGAAAGGACTTTCCTCGAAAGGAATTATGTAACCCTCGGATATGATCGACTGTACCCATCTGTCTTGAGTGAGAGAACGCCAGGCTTCTGGGTACAGTGATAGTCTTCCCCCGACTGCCTCCAAGGAGGGACAGCCGGGCAACATCTCAGGGATGCTGAAAGGGCTTGTCAGAGAGAGACTCTCGGTTTCCCTGGTTTTGTGGACCCCCTCTGCCTCTAGAGCGGTGTCTGTTGTTACCCCCTCTGCCTCTAGGGGTAAACTGACCACGTGAATCCGGCGTGACTCTTTGGGATTTGCGGAACCACATTTTGCCACCCTTCTGTCCTTTGGGATAAGGTCTAGAAGGGGTGGAAAAACGGACTCCTACGGCAGAAAGAGTTTTGCCGTCCTGCTCACACCTGGTCAACGTTTCCTTCACTTGAGGGCCAAACAAAGCTGACCCATCAAAGGGAGAGTTTGTGAAGGACGCCTTAAAGGGATCTGTAAAATTACATAGTCGCATCCAGGCTTGGCGTCTAAGAGCCACACCTGTACCTGCCCTACTGCTCCATCAGCAGCATATGATATAAGCATGGAGGAGTTTGCAATGGAGTTAGGGTTCCTAGCTGCGAAGCAATTTTTCCTGAGCCCCGCAGCTGTAGGATCCTGCACAACTTCACCTAGCTCCTTAAGGATATCCCTTTGGAGTCTGGTGAAGTGACAAAGATAGTTCAGCGAACGCATAGCAAAGGTCGCTGAAGAAAACATCCGCTTACTATATCTATCCATGGTCCTAGAGTCCTTATTAGGAGGATGGACAGGTACGGAAGGATCTGCAAGTTCCTTCTTGGTGGCAGCCACCACCATGGCATCAGCGGGGACACCTTTTGTAAGGAATTGCTTGTCCGACGGGGCAGTAATAAATTTAGAATGCCTCCTAGGGACAGGCTCTACAGAGTCAGGAGCAGTCCACGCCTTTCGAGCAATAACCTGCATAAGGGGGTCGAAAGGCGGAGACACCCAGGAGGTGGAGGGCCGAGATCCAAACGCCTCCAGGTATACTGACTCATCCTCAGAGGGATTGTTGGTGGGCCAGTTTCTCCTCTGTCTAAGGAGTTCTAGGATGTCTGAGAAGGAGACATCCTCAGAGGGGGATCTTGGGGATCCCTCTGACTCATCTAAGTCAGTATCCGAAGTGATAGACTCGGGGAGTCTACGTGTTTCCTCTTACAAGTCCTCTTCCTGGAGGATCACCCGACAAATCAGGAGAATCCTCAGAAGAGGGGATATTCCCAGTGGGGAAACCTGAGGCGGAGGATCTCTGGGTCCGGGAGCATGAGAAGTGGCAGAGATGTCAACAGGCACTATAGAGGGAGGAGCTAAGGGAACAGACTGCTGGCTGAGTCCAGAGGCCAGCACACTCTTCATCACCTCGAAGGCTCCCTCCCAGGGAGGTCCGAGAGAACCCGCTCAAGAGCTAGGAACTCCAGGACCCACCGAAGGAAGGCTCGAGGCAGATGTCGGAGCCGAGCTCACCAGGCCGAGGCTCCAAGGGAAGAGCGGGGGTCGGACAAGGGTCCGATGCCACTCACCCCTCGGAGGAGACCAGGGAAGCCCGGCCACCGAATCCCTCTAAGGAAGGTCTCAAGAGGAGATAAGAGTAGAGGCTGAAGGAGCAGAAGGGGGTATCTGTCCCTCAGCCGTAGCAGAAACTATTCCCGAAGACTCCAACTCCAAACTCTGGGGTAGAGTTGAAGGAGGAACTGCAATGGGGTGTGGACTAATAGTCGTCTGCTGAGACGGACTATGTAGCATTTGGGCCAGTGCCTGTGACTTTAGTAGTCTACTGACCACTCTCTCCAAATCATGGTCAGAAAACCTGGATGACCTTGAAGTTCGGCTCCGATGGCTCCGCTCCGAGAGGAGAGGCGAAGCCGGAGCCGAAAGTATCGGCTCCAAGGAAGGGGACCTAGACCTCTTCCGCGAAGGAACCATTGGAGCTGATGAAACTACTGAAACTGTCGGAGCCGACAACTTATCGGCACCGACAGGTAGTTTCGATGTATCGGCTCCAGCCGGAGCCGATACGGCCATAAATGTAAGGGTGTCGGAGCTGACACTGATGCCTGGGCCACATGGTGATCGGAGCCGACACCGAAGTGGTCGAACCAGAGTCGGCACCGATAGCCATCGGTGCCGAAGGTTTAGGTAACCCAGAATCGGCTCCAGCCGGAGCCGATCTCGACTCTGAATGAGTCGGAGCCGAGGCCACAGGCTTGGACACAGAAGCCTGGGCCTTGGAAGACTTAGAAGTCTTAGATGGGGCCGACTTAGCCGGAGAGCCCTCCGGCTTAAGAAGGCCCCTCAAAATCAATTTATTTCTTCTTTCCTGCAGGACTCTCTGGCTAAAAGAATGACATATAGCACAGGAGTCCTGCAGGTGAAGAGGCCCCAGACAGTACAGGCAAGAAGTGTGACCGTCTGTCAGAGACATCTTCTGACAGCACGAGTCACACTTCTTAAAGCCTGAGACCCTTTCTTTAGACATGGTGTAAAACACACACACACACCAGTCCAAGAAATTAAATTAAATATACCAAAAGGTATCACTAACAGACACACACACACCCTAACAGGGGGGGATGGGATGGGTTTTAGTCTGACAAAGTTTTGAGGAGACAGGGAAATTTTCTGTCAGAAAGGAATTAAAACTAAGTTAAAACTAATAATTTAAGGTTTTAGTGTAAAAAGGGGCTAAAATAGTAAAGTAATAATTCACTTACCAGGAGCTGGTAAAAGGAGGACCTCATCAGCGAAGCGGCAAACGAGATCTGGGTACTTACCGCCTTGCATCATGGGATATGGGGCTGCCTCGAGCTGGTAAAAGTGACTCTCGAGCTTAGCAAGTGCCGAGTCGGAGCCGAGGATCGGCTCCGAACCCATCAAGAAAAAATGAAGGCGAGATTGACAACTTAACATGTGCTAGTTTTCCCCCCAAAGGAGCTGCATAAGTGCTTGGTGCTGGCAGGGGAAAGTCACGGAGACTGTTTCCTGTATGGCTGTGATTTTTCCTCTCTGTTTTTGGAGGTAGAAGCACCCCATTGTTTAGGCCTGTATGAGCCTTGGGCTGTGATCTGCCTGTGGGGCGTCTGTATCTGCCTCTTTGTGGCTTGTCTGACACTGGAAAGGACCAATTCTTTGTAGGCCAGTTCCTGCTAAATCTGGGAGGCTGTACCTGTAAGAAATCCTTCACTGTCTGCATAGATTTAGCTTTGTCCTCCATTTTCTTTAACACCTCTTCTGCTTTAACACCAAACAAGGTATCATGTTGTAATGGAGCATCTAATAGTTTTGCTTTAACATGATCGGGCAGATTCTGTTCTTTTAACCAAGCATGCCTCCAAATGACAGGAACTGTTACTGCGGCCCTGCAGGAGGCCTCTAGAGAACCAAAACCACATTGCAAAGTATGCTTTCCCACTTGTTCAGCTGCATGCAAAAAATCCTGCATTTCTTTGTTTTCTGCACATTCTGAATTTGTCAATATTTTCTGTTTCAGCAGTGACATAAGATATTGCTGATATTTAAGCATATGAAACTGACAATTTAAAGCTCTTACAGCCAAGGTAGCAGAAGTATAAATCTTTTTCCCCCATCTGTCCAGGGCCCTTGAATCCCTATCAGAGGGGATAGGGTTTGTTGCAGTGGAAGCCTTGACCTCTTTGGGACCATGAGAAATAGTTTCTGGGTCAGCAGCAAGGATTTTGTAAAGGAATTTATGTGAATCAGGAACCCTGTAGTATCTGTCTGGTTTAACAGGAGCTGGTGGTAAAGAGTCAGGAGAGGAGAAAATACATCATCTACAATGTCTAAAACAGGAGGAATAGCAAGGGGCCTGTGCTGAGGTAATAAAAGGAAGTCTCTGAGCCTTTTCTTGGATTCTGAGTAATCTTGGCTCTCCCAGTGGAAATGCTCCCTCATAGTATGCAGGGTCTCCCCAAAAGAATAATCCTCAGGAGGACAGGCTGAAGGGATAGATTCTTCAGCATCAAAATCCTCATAGGGAGGAAGAGAATTTTCCTGTTCAGAAGAGGAATCAGAGGAAATGGGAACCTGATCTTAAGATTCAGATTCTATCTCTTGCCTAGGCCTCTTATCAGGAAGGGGATGGGAACCCCTGATCAAAGTAATTAGGTCTTCGGCCATTTTAAGCATCTGTTTTTTAGGCATGGAGGCCTGTCCAGAAGAATGCTGTACTTGTTTCTTTGTCTTTACAGCTGTTCTAGTATTTGCCTTTGAAGCTGAAGTTGGTTTTAAATATAACTGTGTAGGCCTGAAAACACCCTGAGAACCCGATGCCTGCTCAGCGGCTCCGGACCCATCTGAGGGAATAGTTTCCGAGTGTCCAACACCTTGAGTTTCCAGCGGCCTAGTAGGCTCCACGTGGGAGTCAGAAGCGGCCTGTGGCTCTGAGGTAGCGGGCGTTAGGGGCTGCGAAAGCACCTCACTGAGAACCGGCCTAATGGAAGCCTCGTCGGTTTTGGACCTTGGATGCCTGTCCTTTTCTTTTTCTTTGTGCTTTTTACAAACTCCGGTAGTCGGCTGTTCCGATGGCATTATATAATTGAATCTTCTGCCAAAGTAATGAAATGCAAAATTGTACCAACGCTTAATAGTGCGTTGGTTAAATCTAGCACAAAACCGACAACTAGCAACGTCGTGGTCAGGGCATAGGCAAGGAATACAGTAGGAATGAAAATCCTTATGAGGTATTTGCTTCCCACAAGAAATACAATTATTAACTTTTTCTGACATCGGTCTGGAGCAAGAAAAAAGTTTCCCCAATGGGTTACTTAGCTTTAATGAAGACTTCGGATCTGAAATTCGAATTTGAAAATCTCAGGAGTCTGCCGACCGGCACTTGCGAACTGCTTTTGCTTCGGGCACCGCGCGGCAAGAAAGACTGAAGAAAATGGCGTCGGCTGCATCTCTTATACCCCTGGTGCACTGACGTCAGGGAGGAGGCGACAGCAACCGACGCCGGACCTAGACTTTGGAACTCGGGCCGACTGCGGGTAGCCTGCCAGCAGGATAACCCAATTGTAATGAATGCAACAGTGAAACACGATGAACATCTGCAGTGGCAAAGCCAGCTCTGGATTTAGAGAAAATTGGCAAATGGTAATGCTTGTATGTACAGAACTCCAGGTAGCAGCTTATAGGATGTCCCTGGTAGGTACACCTCTGAGAAAGGCTGTAGAGGTAGATGCAGCCCTGGCTGAGTGGGATCTGATCCACTGTGGGATAGGTTTTCCGTGGTTCTTATAGTAGAAGTGCATGCTATGGCCTATCCATTTGGAAATAGCTCAAATTGAAATAGCCTTCCCCTCTGTCCCTGCAGCAAATGCCACCAGCAGTTGTTCAGATTTCCTTTGAGGTTTAGACCTGTCGAAGTAGAATCCAAGTTGTCTGTGCACATCTAAGGAGTGCAGTATCCGTTTCCCTTTGTTCTGTGGGTTAGGAAAGAAGGTAGGCAAATGAATGGACTGATTAAAGGCCACACTGGATACAACCTTTGGCATGAAAGAGGGATTGATCCTGAGGGACACCCTGTCCGCATGAAAGATGATGAAAGGCTCCACTGCCATAAGGGCCTGAAATACAGCTACCCTTCTTGCTGAAGTGATGGCTAAAAGGGAAGCTGTTTTCCAAGAAAATAAATGTTAAATCTGCAGTAGCAGCTGGCTCGAAAGGAGGAAGGGTCAGTTTCTCCAATACATAGTTAAGGTTCCGGGCAGGATTTGGAGCACTCCTTGGTGGTCTTAAATTTTTGGCCCCTCTGAGGAACTGCATGGGCTGCGGAAGAGTGAAGAGGGGAGGTTATGTATTATAATGAACTGAAATGGCTGAGGCATGAATTTTTATTGAGGAAAAAGACAGGCCCTTGTGAAGCATCTCAGTTAAGTATTGTAAAATCTGAGGTAAACTGGGCACTGCTGTGCTCATCCCTTGAGACTGGTTCCAGGCACAGAATCTTTTCCATTTTTCAGCACAAGATTTTCTAGTACTAGGCCTCCTTGCCTCTAAAATGACATCCATCACTGGTTTACTGAGGGTTGGTAAAGGATAGCTTAGGTAATTAGCCAGGCTGCTAGGTTCCGTGTTTGAAGCAGAGGGTGCAGAATCTGGTTCTCCTGCTGAAACAGCAGGGAAGGAGTCTGAGGCAGGTGCCATGGGGCCAACAGTGACACACTGCACAGGAGGGGGTACCAGTGTTGGCGTGGCCAGGCTGGTGCAATCAAAATCATCCTTGGTTTGTCTTGTTTGATCTTCAGTAGTACTTTGGAGAGCAGAAGCAGAGGAGGAAAGGCATAAACTGATAGGTTTTTCCAGCTGAAGGACAGAGCATCCACCTTCCAAGCTTGTCTGTGGGGAGTCCTTGCACAAAATGTTTCCAATTGATAGTTCTGGTGGGAGGCAAACAGGTCTATATCTGGGCTTCCCCATTTGCTTGTCAACATGTTGAAAATCCTTGGTTCCAGTTTCCACTTGTGTGGGTCCATGAGGGTTCTGCTTTGGCCATCTGCCACTGTATTTAGTTTTCCTGGCAGGAATTGAGCTTGTAGATGCACTTGGTAGCTCAAGGCTGTGTTCCACAATGCCATGGCTAGTCTGCAGAGGGGGTAAGAATGTGTACCCCCCTGTTTGTTTATGTAGTACAAAACAGTGGTGTCTGTCTTCACCATTAATTGTCCTGGAAGAATGTGGTCCATGAAGGCTGTCAGAGCATTCTGTACAGCTAACATTTCTTTATGACTGATGTGAAGTTGCATTTGAATTGGGTTCCTTTTGCCCTGAATGCACTTCCCTGCCAGGTGCACCCCCCCCCCCCGTGCATAGTCTGATGCATCTGTTGTTAGGGCTTGGGCGGCAGAGGGTAGTGAGTATGGTAGTTCCTTGTTTTGGTGGCAGGCCACTGCCCACCAAAGGAACTCTAGGCGTAGGCAAGGAATGATAGGAATCACTGCTTCTAGATTCCGAGAATGTTGACACCATAAGCTTTTTAGATACCATTGTAGTTTCCTCATATGCAGTCTTGCATATGGAATTAGAAGATTGCAGGAGGCCATGAACCTTAAGGCTTGTAGTATTTCCCTTGCAGACAGCAGGGTTTTTGTGACCACTTGTTTGAAGTAGGTTATCAAGTGAATGTGTTTCTCTGGCATGAAGAAAGCCATCTGGGAAGTTGCATTCAAGCTTGCTCCCAGGAACATAATTTGTTGACAGGGTACCAGGCGTGATCTCTTTTCATTTATGGTGTACCCCAGACAAGTTAGCATCCTCTGTAGAAAAAACAGATGATTCAAAAGTATGTCCTGGTTTTCTGCCTGAATTAGACAATCGCCCAACGTATTGGTATATTTGAATATTTCTTTGCCTGCAAAATGCAATGACTGGAGCTAGGCACTTTGTGAATACCATGTGCGCAGTAGATAAGCCAAAGGGCAGTGCAGAGTACTGATAGTGCGTGCAGCCTGCTTTGAAGTGTAGGTATCTTCTGCAATACTCCCTGACTGGGGTGTGCAGGTATGCCTCCTTTAAATTTAGTGTTGCCAACCAGGCATCTTTGCTTAGCATAGGAAGCAATTGGTGAAGAGTAAGCATCTTGAATTTTGGAATCAACAAAAAGGTGTTTAGAGTAGGCAGGTCCAGGATAGGATGCCATGAATTGTCTTTTCTGGGTACCAGGAAAAATATTGAGAAGAAATCTTGTCCCTTTTTCTCTTCTGGTACCAACTGAATAGCCGCTATGCTTAAGAGATAGAGTGCTTGCTTTTGGGCCTCTGCCCACTGATTTGTAAGTAGATCCGGCCAACTGCTTGGAGTTAGTGACATGTGGAAGTGAAATCTGTATCCTTGGGACACTATTTAAAACTCATTTGTCCTGGGTAATGAGTCCGCAGTTCTTTGCATGAAGTGCAATCTTTCCCACCAATGGGGCAGTCAGTTGAGAAGTACTTGGAAGTTTTAAGAAGTCGTCATTGAGACAGTTTAACACAGGGGGGAGTTTTATTACTTCCAAATTTGGAAGTAGAGGCCCCCCACTGTTAGACCTGTGCGTCTCCTGGGATTAAAGCCTGGGTGCTCTGCTGGATCTGGGTTTGGTCTGAAGGTCTGGAAGAGCCAGGAAAGGACCAATTCTTAGAAGGCCAATGCCTACTAAATCTTGGAGGTTGTACTTGTAAAAAAAAAAAAAATCTTTAACAGTTTGCATAGATTTAGCTTTTTCCTCTATCTTTTTAAGAACTTCTGTCTTGTTGCCAAACAGGTGGCCCTGATTTAAAGGAGCATACAGTCATTTCGCTTTAACATAATCTGGCAAGGATTGCTCCTTAAGCCAAGCATGCCTTCTAAGTACACACCCAGTTACTGCAGCCCTGCAAGATGCCTCTAGTGAATCAAAACCACATTGCAATGTATGTTTACCAATTTGTTCAGCAGTATGCATAGAAATCCTGTAAATCCTTATTTTCAGCACAATCTGGAGTCAACATCATTTTCTGTTTAAACAATCCAATAATATGCAGCTGATACTTTAACGTATGAAATTGGCAATTCAAGGCCCTAATGGCCAAAGTTGCAGATGTGTATACCTTCTTACCCCATCTATCCAGGGCCCTGGAGTCTCTATCAGAGGGGGTAGGATATTTGGCAGTAGTAGCTTTAATGCCATTGGGTCCCTGTGAAATGGTTTCAGGATCCGCAGTAGGAAGGTTTTCTGGAAGCAGGAGGTAAAGAGTCAGGGGCCATGCAAGATTCCGAAAAGGTATCGTCAACAATGTCCAGTACAGGAGGTATAGCTAAAGGCCTGTGCTGGGGCAGGAGTAAGAAATCCCTAAACCTCTTTTTAGAATCAGAGAAATCCTAACTTTCCCAACAAAAAAGCTCCCTGAGAGTATGCAAGGTTTAATCAAAAGAGAAATCCTCTGGGGTGGAAGCAGAGGGAATAGAGTCCTCAGCATCAGAATCCTCATAGGTAGATAAGGGTAAATCCTGGTCATCAGAGGAAACAGAAATTTCAGAATCCTGGTCAGAAGTATCATAAGCAAACTCAGTCCTAGGTCTCAGACAGGGAAGGTTGGCTTCCCTTGATTAAAGTAATAAGATCATCAGTCATTCTTATCATTTGTTCTTTAGGCATAGAGGTCTGACCATGCGGTCTGGGTGTCACTTTTCTAGGCATGGTTCGAGTTTTAGGCATTGAAGAAGAAGACGGCGCCAGTTTAATATGCAAGTCAGTAGGCCTGAAAACACCCACAGAAGCCAGTGCCTGCACAGCGGCTCAGGACCCATCCAAGGTAGACACATCCGCAGGTTCCACAGTTGAAGCATCTCGCGGCATACCGGACTCAGAATGGGTCTCAGTAGAGGACTGCAAATTTGAAGCAGTGGGTATCAGGGGCTGCAAAACCACCTGAGTACCAGCGAACTGGGCGGCCTGTCTCTGTCTATCTTTGCCTTTCTTTGGAATGTCGGTAGTCGGATGACTTACCCAAGACATATCAGGATAATTGAACCGATCACCAAAAAATTTAGAAACGCAAATATACCGACGACAGATAGTTTGTGGCTTAAATAAGGCACAAAACCGACAGCGAGGTACGTCGTGGTCAAGGCCTAGGCAAGGAATACAGTACGAATGAAAATCTTTATGAGGTAGTTGCTTTCCACAAAAAATGCAATTATTTACTTTTATTGACATCGGTTTAGAGCAAGAAAAAAAAGTTTCCCCAATGAGGTACTTAGTTTTTAGTTTAAGACTTTGGTTCTGAAACTCGAAAATGAAAATTTCAGGAGTCACCCGACCGGCACTTGCGAACTGCTTCTGTGTCTGGCACCACACGGCAAGAAAGACTGATGTAATGATGTCGGCTGCATGTTTTATACCCCTGATGACCTGACGTCACGGAAGAAGAGACAGCAACTGACACAAGACCCAAGACTTTGTTAAGGCCGACTGAGGGCTACCTGCAAGCAAATAACCCCAAATGTAATGGCTGCAACAGTGAAACACAAAGAACATCAAAGAGTTGTTTGGATTTCCTAATGTCTTTAGTCTTGTCCAGGTAAAATCTCAGTTGCCTGTGGACATCTAGGGAGTGGAGTATCCTCTCTCCTTGGTTAGTGGTAGAGGGGAAAAAATTGGGTAGGTGAATGGATTGATTTAGAGATAAGTCATTAACTACCCTGGGCATGAAGGAAGGGTTAGTTCTCAGTGTGACCCTGTCCCTATGATAAATGGTGTAAGGTGAGCATGCCATTACGGCTTGTAACTCGGAAACACTTCTGGCAGAAGTAATAGCCACTAACAGTACTGTTTTCCAAGTACAAAACTGTACAGAGGCTGTATTAGCCGGTTCGAAGGGGAGCTGGGTGAGTTTTTCCAGGATGAAGTTCAGGTCCTATTGTGGAGGAATAGGCTTCTTAGGTGGTCTGATGTGTAAGACCCCTTTAAGGAAGAGTTTCACATGTAGCCTGGCTAACAACGGGGGATCTAGAGGTAAGCAGGCTGATAATGCAGAGAGGTGTACTTTCACTGATGAATAGGAAAGTCCACCCTTTATAAGTTGACACATATATGAGAGGACTGGGGGGCAGCCTCGTAAGGGTCATTTTCCTGTCCCAGACACAACTGAGTAAATCTTTCCCATTTGGCAGGGTATGACTTTCTAGTAGTGGGTTTCCTGGCCACCCTCAGGACTGATAACACGTCCTCTGAATAATGGTGTCTGAATGGGGTTAGTAATTTAACACCCACAGAGTCAGGGATAGCATTTGCAAGTGTGGGTGCAGGAAAGTTCCTTTGTCTTGTGTCAGAAGGTAAAACTTGTGGGGTAACTTGCAGTGATTGCACTTGGCTAAATTGTATAGAAGGGGGAACCAGTGCTGCCTTGGCCAGTAGGGAGTCACTAGCAAGATTTTTGGTTTGTCCTTCGTGATTTTCAGGACTTTCTGAATCAGAGGGAAGGGGGGGGTGTACAGGAACTTCCCCTCCCAGGTGAAACTGAAGGCGTCTACTCTCCAGGCTTGGGGGGAGTAAGTCTTTGTGCAGAAGGTCTGAAGCTTCCTGTTCTGGGGGGAGGCAAACAGGTCTATTTGTGGAGTGCCTCACCAGTGGACTACGTCTAGCAAGACTGTCCAGTCCAGCATCCATTCGTGTTGTGGAGAGGATGTTCTGCTCAGGAGGTCTTGTTTGCTTGTTATCCTGCGAAGGGATGTAACTGGCTTGCAGGGATAGATTGTGCTGGTATGCTAGGTCCCAAATTAGTAGGGTTAGCCTGCACAATTGGTATGCCTTGGTACCTCCCTGTTTGTTGATGTACCACATTACAGTGGTATTTGTCAGTTACTATCAGAAGAGGACCTGGTAGCAGTAGTGGCAGGAAGGTCTGTACAGCTAAAAGAACTGCTGTCATCTTAGGTTCATAGGTAGGTACTAGGCTATCTGCCCGAGGGCATTTATAAGCCTAGCCAGAGTGTGTCGGCTTTCACCGCCCCATTGATTAATTAACTGAGCCTCTGTCAAGCAGAGCCAATGAAGTGATCCAAGGGGTGTATTTTCTGTTATCCATCCACTCGTCAAGGCTTCTCTTGAAGAGTGTTAGTGAGAGGCTCTGCCTAATGTAGTTAGGAATTTTGTTCCAAAGCATGGGGAGTCTCTGTGAAAGGAATCTATCCCTCCAGCATATTCTATTTATTGTTGTGGCGAGTTTTAGCTCACTAGAGCGCGCTGCTCATAGTGACTTGGATTTCTTTAGATGGAGCATATCCATCAATTCTGAGTTGGACATGACTTTGTAAGCCAGGCATAGATGACCTCCGAGTAAGCGATATGCCACTGAGTACAGCCGGAGTTTTTTCAGTCGGGCTGCATAGGACATATATTTGAGGCCAGTAATCCTCTTGGTGAGGTGCTGTTGTGGTCTTTCCAGCTGTTGGAAGTGTCTTGTGCGGTACATCACAAATGGGGCATTGTACTCTATGATGGGTATGATGAGTGACGAGTAGAGGGGCATTATAACTTCTTCATATTTAGATGCAAACCCCTTAGTAATTAGATGGGCCACATAGAAGGATTTCCTAACTACCTTGGCAATATGACTGTCAAAGGAGAGATTACTATCTACCTGGTTCCCCAGATCTCTTATTACCTCTGCTGTATTAAGGGGGCTGCCGCCTATGCGGTAATTTGTGGGTGTTTTGTTTTTCCCAAACGGGATGACTATAAATTTTTTGGCATTTAGCGTGAGGCCATGACTTTGACACCAGGTGTCTGTCTCAGTAAGGCCTTTTTGAAGGATGTCCGTGTTAGCCGGAGAGTCAATTATGGCTTCCAGTTTACAGTCATTGGCGAACTTGGTTAGCCATAGTCCTCCTGTGTTTGCCTGTACTTCTGAGAAATATATGCCGAACAGTAAGGGTCCCAGAACTGAGCCTTGCGGGACACCACTTGCGACTGGTTTAGAGTCGGACCTGTAGCCCGCTATTCTTACCGTGTGAGTTCTGTCTGTAAGCCAGTTGGCAACCCATCTCGTGACGTACGGGTTTATGTTCAGGCTGGTGAGTTTTTCTATAATACCGGAGTGAGGAATGGTGTCGAATGCCTTGGCAAGATCAAGGTAGGCTGTGTGAACCACCTTTCCCTCGTCTATGGCCTTGGTGACCGTCTCAAAGAAGTCGACCAGGTTTAGTAGGCATGATCTGCACTTAAAGCCAAACTGGGTCGGGTCAAGTGTTTGGAGGTTCCCAATGTCTTTATTAATGAGTTCCATGATGATGCGCTCCACAGCCTTGCAGACCAGGCTAGTCAGGCTTATGGGGCGATAAGTTACCAGGGTCAGTTGTGGCCCCTGCTTTGTGGAGCGGAATAACCATTGCTGTTCGCCATTCTATGGGCACGTAGCCTGTGGAGAGGCTGAGGTTGAACAGCGTGTTTAGGTGGGGGGTTAGTTCGTTCTGTAGTTCGTGCAAGACGCAGCCTGGGACACCATCTGGCCCCACTGATGCTGTGTTTTTGGCTTTTGAAAGGGCTGTTTTCACCTGTGCTTCTGTGATTTTTGGGACACTACACTTTTCCGCTACTGTTGTGGACCCTTTTGAAGGTGAGAGGGAGGTGAAGTTTGCACTGAATCTATCCTGCCAGGATGTTGGCAATATCAGTAGGTTCAGTACATTTTGTGCTATTTTGCACTAGCTCAGAGCATATCTGAGTTGCCACTTAGATTCTTGACATAGCTAAAGAAGGCTTTGTGGTTATCGTTCGAATCCTTTGCTATTTTTCTTTCGAAGTTAGCCTTGGATGATTTTATGAGGGACCTTAGTTTCTTACTGATACTGATGAGGAATGTCTTTCCTTCTTGGGATTTGCTTTTTTTCTGAACTAGTTTCCTCCTTTTGTTGTATAACCTGTTTATGGCAGAGGTCCACCAGACTAGTTTCCTTCTCTTAGGGGAGTGAGTCTTGGTTTTGCTAGGGATGGCACGATCCATGCATCCTTGTAGGTGTTCATAGAGTGCAATTGTAAAGGATTCTGCATCTTGGGCAGTGTTATCCTTTAGCGTGGGGGCTGTGAAACTTACCACCTCTGCCTTAAGTAAGGTGACGATTGCTTTAGGAAAGTTTTTCACTGTGGTTTCCTTGGTTGGCGGTGATGGTGGGGTGCGGACATCCAGGGTGATTAGTTTATGGTCTGATCTACCCAGTGACGGGTTGACCTCCGGTACGGAACACCTGCCACCCATGTTGGTGATGACCAGGTCCAATATGTTGTGGCCTCTGGTAGGGGAGTTTACCAGCTGATCCAGGGCATTTGAGTTGATAAACTCCAGGAAGCAATGAGCCTGGGAGTTTGTACTCAAGTAATTTTCCCAGTTAATGGAAAGGTAAGTGAAATCTCCCAATATCAGGGTGAACGGTAGGACCTTCATGTTTTCCAGTGTCTCCAGAAAGGCGGAGTGGTGGTCCTGGGTCATGGAGGGTGATCTGTAGCAAGCCACAATTTGCATTGCAGATTTCCCCGATGTTTGTAGCACCTGGATGATCTCAGAGGTATCATGCTGCTCCACTAACCTGGAGGTGTGGGTATCCTCGATGAATATGGATACACCCCCTCCTTGTGTTTCGGTCCGTGTTCTGTGGCCGAAATCTGTGGTATGAGTTGTAGCCCAGTAGTGCTGGAGTGCTCTCTGGAGCCTTGAACCAGGTTTCAGTTACTGCACAGATGTCGACGTTCTCTATACTTAGGAATGCTTTGAGCGCATGCATTTTGAGACTTAAACTCCTGGCATCGAGTAGCATAACCCTCATTTTTTTACTTGTGCTGTTTACGGAGGTGGGTTTGAATTTTGAGCCTTGCCTAAAAAAGGCACTATGGGGGCAGCAAGAGCCTTGGCCAGTATTCGAAAGCCAAGGGGTGATAGATGCAAGCCGTCTCTTGTGAAGCAACGCAGCTTGTCGAGCACATCATCCAAGGCTGACAGACACTGGATCCCCTTTGAATGACACCAGAAGCTTAGCCAATTGTTGAAATTGATCATTTTTTCTTTATACTGAGGTATCATTCTTGGTGAGGGCAGGATACTACTCAGGGTCAGGATCATACCTGCCTGGGCTACATGATCAGAGAGCTCTTCCATGTCTCTTTTCATCTAGTCCAGGGAGGTACGTCTCAGGTCAGTCACACCAACATGAAAGTACAGTTTTGTACCTACCATAAATGTAGATGTTCGACTGTTCACACTGCTGCAGTCATCACACTTGGGTTATCCTGCCGTCAGGCGGTCCCGCAGTCAGCCAGAGTTCCAAAGTCTTGGTCCAGCGTCAGTTGCTGTCGCTTCTTCCCTGACGTCAGTGCACCAGGGGTATATAATATGCATCTGACGCCATTTTCTTCAGTTTTTCTTGCCCCAGATGTCAGGTGCCCCCAAGTGGGTAGGCAATACATATTGCTAATCAAAAATATACATATAAAATAAAAAACAATACCTTCAGTTACCAGCAAATACACCCCAAAGGTTGTATAGGATAGAAGGGTATAGTTAAGTCCAGCTAGTTCAGAGGGGGCGGAGGGAGGGTAACCTGGACTGCAGCAGTGTGAACACTCGAACATCTACATTTATGGTAGGTACAAAACTGTACTATGTTCATCGTGTTACACTGCTGCAGTCATCACACTTGGGTTGAATCTCAAAGCTAAGTTTGGGTGGCTGGTCTATAAAGAGTTAGGATTGGCTAAGAGGCCCTGCAGAACTGCAGTGACAAATCCTGCTCTGGATTTAGAGTAAAGAGGCAGGTGGTAATGTTTGGTGAAGGTGTGCACTGAACTCCAAGTTGCAGCCTCCAAAATTTCCTTGATAGGTACTCCTCTGAGAAAGGCTGTTGCCCTGGTGGAATAAGGCCTAATGTTATTAGGGACTGATTTTCCATGCTGTGTGTAGCAGTACAAAATACAGTGTCCTATCCATTTGGATATAGTCTGCTTTGAGATAGCCTTGCTTTGTGATCCTGCAGCATATGCTACAAACAGTTGATCAGTTTTCCTGAAAGCTTTTGTTTTGTCCAAGTAGAAGCGTAACTGCCTGTGCATGTCCAAAGAATGCAGAAGATTCTCCCCTTTATTTTGGGGGGGTTTGGATAAAATGTAGACAAATGGATGGTTTGGTTAAGAGCCACACTAGATACCACCTTTGGCATGAAGGTAGGGTTTGTCCTTAAAGATACCCTGTCCTGATGAAAGATTATAAAAGGTTCCACTGCCATTAATGCCTGTAGCTGAGACTCTTCGTGCTGAAGTTAATGCCAGGAGCAGAGCTGTTTTCCATGATAAAAATTTTAAATCGGCTGTATTGGCTGGCTCAAAAGGTGGTAGGGTCAGTTTTTCCAAAACAAAATTGAGGTCCCAAGTTGGTGCTCTCCGGGACGGTCTTATGTTTTTAGCCTCTGAGGTACTGCTTTAGATCCGTGTTGTAATGTGCAGAAATGGCAGAGGCGTAGATCTTAATTGATGAAAAGGATAGGCCTCTGTCCAGCATCTCAGTTAAGTATTGTAAAATCTGAGGAATGTTTGGAACAAGAGGGTCAAGGCTGTGAGCCTGGTTCCAGGCACAGAATCTCTTCCATTTTCTGAGTAAGCTTTCCTGGTGCTAGGCCTCCTGGCCTCCAAAATGACATCCATAACAGCTTTAGAGAGAGGTGTTGCCTTTTTGACTAAAGTATCTGCCATGCAGCCAGGTTTAGGGTTTTGAGCTGAACGTGCAGGATCTGATTGTTTTGTTGAGTCAGAAGGTGTGGTATTTGGGTCAAAATCCATGGTGGGCCCTGAGCCAAGTTCCTTAAGATAGGGTACCAGTGCTGGTGTGGCCAGTCTGGAGCAATCAGGATCATCTGTGTTTTTTCTTGTCTGGCTTTTAGGAGTACCTTTGAAAGGAGAGGCAGTGGTGGGAAGGCATAGAATTTTAGGTTTTTCCAGCTGAACAGAAGAGCATCCACTTTCCATGCTTGTTTGTGATAAGTCCTTGTGCAGAATTTTTCTAGTTGGCAATTCAGAAGGGAGGCAAAAAGACCTATGTCTGGGCATCCCCATTTTTGTGTTATCATGCTGAAGATTTGTGGATTCAATTTCCATTCGTGGGGGTCCATGATATTTCTGCTTAGGTCGTCTGCCAGAGAATTTTTCTTCACTGGCAGGAATTGTGCTTGCAGGTGAACTTGGTACATTAGAGCTGTGTTCCACAAGGTCATGGCTTGCCTGCATAAGGGATAAGAATGAGTGCCCCCTTGTTTTTTATGTACCACATTACTGTGGTGTTGTCTGTCTTTAGTAATAGTTGTCCTGGATGTAGAAGGTCCTTGAAAGCTGTTAGGGCATTCTGAACAGCCAACATCTCTTTTTGATTGATGTGAAGATGCATCTGGTCTGTGGTCCACTTGCCCTGAATGCATTTTCCTGCCATGTGTGCTCCCCAGGTGTAATCCGAAGCATCTGTTGTTAGAGTTTGCCTGGCTGTGGGTTGGGTAAAAGGCAGACCCTTGTTTGGGTGACATGCCTGTGCCCACCATTGAAACTCCTGTTGTAGGCAGGGAATCATTGGAATTACTGCTTTTAGACTGTGAGAATGGTGAGTCCAAACACTTTTTAGGTACCATTGTAATTTCCTCATATGCAGTCTGGCATATGGTATTAGTAATATGCAGGATGCCATGAATCAGAGGGCCTGCAGAATTTTTCTTGCAGGGAGATGGGACGTTTTTGCCAGTAGTTGAAAATATTGAGTTAGTTGCACTTGTTTGTCTGACGTGAGGTAAGCCATCTGGGCCGTTATTTGCTTCCCACAAGAAATACAATTATTAACTTTTTCTGACATCGGTCTGAGGCAAGAAAAAGGTTTCCCCAACGGGGTACTTAGCTTTATTGAAGACTTCGGATCTGAAATTCCACTTCGAAAATCTCAGGAGTCGTCCGAACGTCACTTGCGAACTGCTTCTGCTTTGGGCACGGCAAGAAAAACTGAAGAAAATGGCGTTGGATGCATATTATATACCCTGGCACACTGACGTCAGGGAAGAAGTGACAGCAACCGACGCCAGACCAAGACACTGGAACTCTGTCCGACTGCGGGACCGCCTGACGGCAGGATAACCCAAGTGTGATGACTGCAGCAGTGTAACACGATGAACATCAATGACAGAGTCATATTTGTACTTGTTCTGGAGAGACCTGAGTGCTTGTGTTATGTGGCGGAGTCTGGCTCCCGACAGGGAGCTAACAGTAACCTTCTTGTCCAGCCTAGTGAGTGGGGCGTCAGTGTGCCTGACTATTGAGTCACCTATTACTAGTGTGTTAGGTATGTTATTTCGCCTTAAGGGCTGTGATTGTGCAGCACATTGATTTTGTGTTTTATGTGTTGTCTGGTTTGTGATGGGAGGTGCAGGTTTTGTGGGTGTCTGGTTTGTGACGGGAGGTGCAGGTTTTGTGGGCGTCTGCTTTGGAGCTCCCTGATGCTTTTGTAAGTTTTTATTTAGAGCCTCCGAGTATGATTTTGTGTATTTATGTGTATTTTTTGCCAGTGCTGGTTTAGTCGGTCTATGTGAGGCTGGAGGTGTGGTGCCAGTGTTAACCTTCTCCTCATGACTGCCTATTCCAGTCTTGGATGGAGAGACCTTAGCCTCCAGTTTGGCTGTATAATTGCATCTCTCACATATGTTAGTGTTTTGTGGCAAGAGGAGAGGGTTGTCTGTGTATGTGAGGCAGTTGTAACATTGCCTCAGGATACCCAGATTCACCAGCTGGACTGCAGAGTACACCTGAAGTTGCCCTTTGGTCATGCCTGAATAGTAGGGTGAGCTGCTTAGTTGCTTGGTTGGTAAGGGGTGGATAAAGAGCCTTGCCCTGCTGGGCAGTCAAGTGTCGGGGTATATTAGTGCTTGCTATTAGGTCCAAGCAAGTGCTGGACTGTAGGATGCTTTTTGCGTGCTTAGGTTGAGAGTTAGACTAGTTTCAAGTGAAAAACTGAAGATGAGACTTTGTGGAGCCGGGAATAATTTAACCCTAGCTAACCAGTGCTGCCCAGAGCACAAAACTGTGCAAACACGGTTTTTAAGCTACTAACTTCTGGGCTGGAACCACTCCTCCAGGGACAGATGGCTGAACAAAGTTCCCCTCTCTCACAGTTGAGCAGAGAAACTTTCCTCCATCCAAGTAAGGTATGGGCAACTCAGAAAAGTACAGTTTTGTACCTACCATAAATGTAGATGTTCGAGTGTTCACACTACTACAGTCATTACACTTGGGTTATCCTGCCGTCAGGTGGTCCTGCAGTCGGCCAGAGTTCCAAAGTCTTGGTCCGGCGTTGGTTGCTGTCGCTTCTTCCCTGACGTCAGTGCTCCAGGGGTATACAAGATGCATCCGACACCATTTTCTTCAGTTTTTCTTGCCCCAGATGTCAGGTGCCCCCAAGTAGGCAGGCAATACATATTGCTAATAAAACATATATATAAAATAAAAACAATACCTTCAGTTACAAGCAAATACACCACAAAGGTTGTATAGGATATAAAGGTATAGATAAGTCCAGCTAGGACAGAGGGGATGGAGGGAGGGTAACCTGGACTGCAGCAGTGTGAACACTCGAACATCTACATTTATGGTAGGTACAAAACTGTACTATGTTCATCGTGTTACACTGCTGCAGTCATTACACTTGGGTAGAATCCCAAAGCTAAGGTTGGGTGGTTGGTCTATAAAGAGTTAGGATTGGCTATAAGGCCCTGCAAAACTGCGGTGGCAAATCCTGCTCTGGATTTAGAGTAAAGAGGCAAGTGGTAATGCTTGGTAAAGGTGTGCACTGAACTCCAAGTTGCAGCCTCCAAAATTTCCTTGGTTGGCACTCCTCTGAGAAAGGCTGTTGAAGTGGCTGTTGCCCTGGTAGAATGTGGACTAATGTTATTAGGGACTGATTTTCCATGCTGTGTGTAGCAGTAACGAATACAGTGTCCTATCCATTTGGAGATAGTCTGCTTTGAGATAGCCTTGCCCTGTGATCCTGCAGAATATGCTACAAACAGTTGCTCAGTTTTCCTGAAAGCTTTTGTTTTGTCTAAGTAGAAGCGTAGCTGCCTGTGTATGTCCAAAGAGTGCAGAGGTTTCTCCCCTTTATTCTGGGGGTTTGGATAAAAAGTTGGCAAATGGATGGTTTGGGTTAAGAGCCACACTAGATACCACCTTTGGCATAAAGGTAGGGTTTGTCCTTAAAGAAACCCTGTCCTGGTGAAAAATTATAAAAGGTTCCACTGCCATTAATGCCTGTAGCTCTGAGACTCTTCATGCTGAAGTTACTGCCAGGAGCAGAGCTGTTTCCCATGATAAAAATTTTAGATCGGCTGTATTGGCTGGCTCAAAAGGTGGCAGGGTCGGTTTTTCCAAAACAAAATTGAGGTCCCAAGTTGGTGCTGGTGCTCTCCGGGGCGGTCTTATGTTTTTAGCCCCTCTGAGGTACTGCTTTAGCAAGGAATGAGAGAATAAAGGAGGATCCGTGTTGCAATGTGCTGAAATGGCAGAGGCGTGGATCTCAATTGATGAGAAGGACAGGCCTTTGTCCAGCATCTCAGTTAAGTATTGTAAAATCTGAGGAATGTTTGGGACAAGAGGGTCAAGGCTTTGAGCCTGGTTCCAGGTGCAGAATCTCTTCCATTTTTCTGAGTAAGATTTCCTGGTGCTAGGCCTCCTGGCCACCAAAATGACATCCATAACAGCTTTAGAGAGAGGTGTTGGCTGTTTGACTAATGAATCTGCCATGCAGCCAGGTTGAGGGTTTTGAGCTGACTGAGCAGGATCTGATTGTTTTGTTGAGTCAGAAGGTGTGAAATTTGAGGCAAAATCCATGGTGGGCCTTGAGCTAAGTTCTTTAAGATTGGGTACCAGTGCTGGCGTGGCCAGTCTGGAGCAATCAGGATCATCTGTGGTTTTTCTTGTCTGGCTTTTAGGTGTACCTTTGAAAGGAGAGGCAGTGGTGGGAAGGCATAAACTTTTAGGCTTTTCCAGCTGAACGAGAGAGCATCCACTTTCCATGCTTGTGTGTGTAAGTCCTTGAGCAGAATTTTTGTAGTTGGCAATTCAGTGGGGAGGCAAAAAGATCTATGTCTGGGCATCCCCATTTTTGCGTTACCATGCTGAAGATTTGAGGATTCAATTTCCATTCGTGAGGGTCCATGATATTTCTGCTTAGATCGTCTGCCAGAGTATTTTTCTTTCCTGGCAGGAATTGTGCTTGCAGATGAACTTGATAAGTTAGAGCTGTGTTCCACAAGGTCGTGGCTTGCCTGCATAGAGGATAAGAATGAGTGTCCCCTTGTTTCTTTATGTACCACATTACTGTGGTGTTGTCTGTCTTTAATAATAATTGTCCTGGATGCAGAAGGTCCTTGAAAGCTGTTAGGGCATTTTGAACAGCCAACATCTCTTTTTGATTGATGTGAAGATGCATTTGGTCTGTGGTCCACTAGCCCTGAATACATTTTCCTGCCATGTGTGCTCCCCAGGCGTAATCCGAAGCATCTGTTGTTACAGTCTGCCTGGCTGTGGGTAGAGTGAAAGGCTGACCCTTGTTGAGGTGACATGCCTGTGCCCACCATCGAAACTCCTGTTGTAGGCAGGGAATTATTGGTATTACTGCTTCTAAACTGTGAGAGTGTTGAGTCCAAACACTTTTTAGGTACCATTGTAATTTCCTCAATTTCCTCATATGCAGTCTGGCATATGGTATTAGTAGTATGCAGGACGCCATGAATCCCAGGGCCTGCAGAATTATTCTTGCAGGGAGATGGGACTTTTTTGCCAGTAACTGAAAATATTGAGTCAGTTGTCCTTGTTTGTCTGGCGTGAGATAAGCCATGTGGGCCGTTGTATTTAAGCTGGCACGCAGGAATATTACCTGTTGTGAGGGCACTAGTTTGACTTCTTTTCGTTTACTGTGTACCCTAGAGAAATTAGCAACCTTTTTTACAAATGCCAGATGCTTTAGAAGAATGTCCTTTGTCTCTGCTTGAATGAGGCAGTCATCTAGGTATGGATATATTTCAATTCCTTTTTGTCTGCAAAATGCAATTACTGGTGCCAGGCACTTCGTAAAGACCATGGGCGCAGTAGATAAGCCAAAGGGCAGTGCAGAGAATTGGTAGTGCATTGTACCAGCTTTGAATCTGAGGTATCTTCTGCAATTTTGTCTGATAGGGACATGCAGGTATGCCTCTTTGAGGTCCAGAGTAACAAGCCAAGCCTTCTTGCCCAGCATGGGAAGAAGCTGCTGTAGTGTCAACATTTTGAATTTTGGAACATCCAGGTAAGTATTTAGAGTTGAAAGGTCTAGTATGGGTCTCCAGGCTTTGTCCTTTCTGGGGACCAGGAAGAGTCTTCAGTAAAATCCTTGTCCTTGTTCCTGCTGTGGTACTTTTTAAATAGTTCTCATGCCCATGAGGGCTGAAATTTTTTGAGCCTCTGCCCATTGATTTTGTGGCAGGTTTGGCATTCCTTTTAGCCTTGGTAAAGTGTGAAAGTGGAACCTGTAACCTTGAGACACAATATCCAGAACCCATTTGTCTTGGGTGATTGTTTGCCAATTTTCAGGAAAAAGTGCTAGTTTTCCAATTTTGAGGAAAAAGTGCTAGTTTTCCCCCTAAGGGGGCTGCCAAAAGGGAAGTGCTTGGCGTACAAAGGGGGAAGTCATTGGGACTGTTTCCTGTAAGGTTGAGACGTTCTCACCTCCTTTTGGGGTTGAGGTACCCCAGTGTCGTAGTCTGTTAGAGCCTTGGGGTTGAGATCTGCCTCTCTTTGGCCGACACTGGAAAGGACCAATTTTTTGTAGGCCAATTTCTGCTATATCGAGGTGGCTATACCTGTAAGAAATCTTTACTGTTTGCATAGATTTAGCTTTATCCTCCATTTTCTTTAACACCTCTTCTGCCTTAACACCAAACAAGGTATCATGCTGTAAAGGAGCATCCAATAATTTTGCCTTAACATGATCAGGTAAACTCTGTTCTTTTAACCAAGCATGTCTTCGAATCACAGAACCTGTAACTGCGGCTCTACAAGCGGCCTCTAAAGAATCAAAACCACATTGCAGAGTATGTTTTCCCATCTGTTCAACTGCATGCAATAAATCCTGCATTTCTTTATAGTCAGGAGCTTCTGAGCTTGCAAGCATTTTCTGTTTTAACTGAGCCATTAAATATTGTTGGTACTTAAGCATGTAAAACTGGCAATTTAAAGCCCTTACTGCTAAAGTTGCAGAAGTGCAAACTTTCTTCCCCCATCTATCCAATGCTCTAGAATCTCTGTCAGAGAGGACTGGATTTTTTGCAATGGAAGCCTTAACCCCCCCCCCCCCCTTTGGGACCCTGGGAAATAGTTTCTGGATCAGCACAAGGGTTTTTATAGAGAAACTTGTGAGAGTCAGGGACTCTATAATACTTATCTGGCTTGGCTGGTGCAGGGGGCAAAGAATCAGGAGATAAGCTGGATTCAGAGAAGACATCATCCACAATATCTAACACAGGTGGAATAGCCAGGTGCCTGTGCTGAGGCAATAAAAGGAAGTCCCTGAGCCTTTTCTTGGATTCTGAATAATCCTAACTTTCCCAATGGAAATGCTCCCTCATGGTATGTAAAGTTTCCCCAAAAGAATAATCCTCAGGAGGAGAGGCTGAAGGGATAGATTCTTCAGCATCAGAGTCCTCATAGGGGGGTAGAGAGTATCCCTGGTCTGAAGAGGAATCAGAGGAAATGGAAACCTGATCAGAGGAATCAGTCTGTATCCTGCCTAGGCCTTTTCTCAGGAGGGGGATGGGAACCCCTGATTAGAGTAATGAGGTCTTCGGCCATTTTAAGCATCTGTTTCTTAGGCATGGAGGACTGTCCAGGAGAATGCTGTACTTGCTTCTTTGTCTTTAATGGTGTTTTTGTCTTGGCTGTTGCTTTAATGGTAAGTTGTGAAGGTCTGAAAACACCCTCAGAAGCCGATGCCTGCTCAGCGGCTCCGGACCCATCTGAGGGATTAGTTTTTGTAGGCCTAATACCTTGAGTTTCCAGCGGCCTAGTTGTCTCACCGTGGGAGTCGGAGGTGGCCTGTGGCTCTGAGGTAGCGGGTGTCAGGGGCTGCGAAAGCGCCTCACTGAGAACCGGCGACTGGCCTAGAAGAGGCTTCGTAGTTGGTTTTGGACCTCGGATACCTGTCTTTCTTTATCCTTGTCTTTGTGTTTTTTTTTTTCAGAATTGCGGTCGTCGGTTGATCCGATGGGATAGTATAATTGAACCTTCGGCCAAAGTAGTGCAAAGCAAAATCAAAACGTCGTTTTATAGTGTGTTTGTTAAATCTAGCACAAAACCGACAACTAGTGACGTCGTGATCAGGGCCTAGGCATGGAATACAGTAAGAGTGGAAGTCCTTATGCAGTATTTGCTTCCCACAAGAAATACAATTATTAACTTTTTCTGACATCGGTCTGAGGCAAGAAAAAAAGTTACCTCAACGGGGTACTTAGCTTTAAAGACTTTGGATCTGAAATTCGACTTCGAAAATCTGAAAAGTCGGCCGACTGGCACTTGCGAACTGCTTTTGCTTCGGGCACCGCACGGCAAGAAAGACTGAAGAAAATGGTGTCAGATGCATCTTATATACCCCTGGCGCACTGACGTCAGGGAAGAAGCGACAGCAACCGACGCCGGACCAAGACTTTGGAACTCTGGCCGACTGCGGGACCGCCTGACGGCAGGATAACCCAAGTGCAATGACTGCAGCAGTGTAACACGATGAACATCTTGCAACACAGCCCTGAATTCAGCACTAGCCTGAAAACTGGACTATACTAGCTTAGAAATGCGGGAAACAAGAAATTTTTTTTTTTGAAAAGATAAGGCAAAAACAGTAAAAAGTACACTTAAAACAGCTTTAAACGACTACAAGCGATCAGAAAAGGCTATTGCACTTTAGTGTGTAGCCTACAACAGTTACTTTATTTAAACAAAAAACTTTTTTAAAAAGTGTAGGCAGTCAAATAAGTACAATATGTGAAAAAACAAGCTTTTAAATCACAATAAGTGCTGGAGAATGAGCGTTTAGGCGGAAAACAGTTAAGTACAGCAAGAAAATACAGAAAACTGATACTTAATCACTCCAAAGTCTCTCTCTTTTAAGCTAGAAGGCTTGCATCAGTTTAAGACTTTCTAGTGCTTTCCAGTAGGTTAGTTACAGGAAAGATGGGAAACAAACGCAGATGTGGTCTTTTAAACCAGAAAGTTGAAAGAGTTGGACAACTTCCCGAATGATCAATAAACTACAATTCCTGGGCCAAGAACCACTCCTCTTGTGGTAGACAGGCTACCTAGTACTTACCACTCCCACTGATAAGCCAGAAGGTTGCACTCCAACACAAAGGCTTGGGGGGCTCAGAAGCTTACAAACAGTCCTGGATACAGCAAATCTGTACCTGGACTAGACTAGTTATGGGAAAGGTGGGAATCAAGTGCAAACACGGGCTTTAAAACCAGAAAGTTGAGAGCGATGGAAAAAACTTCCCAAACAGCCAATAAACTACAATTTCTGGGACAGAACCACTCCTCTTGTGGTAGGTACATTGATGTGTTTAGTTATCATGGGTGGTTGCCACTGGGCTTGGACTCTGTAAGAGTGCAAGGTGGCTCCCCAGCCTGAGTCGGAGGCACCTGTATGCAAGATTTGTGTGGGCTGAGGGGGCTGCAGTGGAAGCCTCGGGTTTAGTTGTACTTGTTGGAGCCACCAAATGATTTCCTTCTTTAAACAGGGAAGAGGGGGATAACTTGTTCCAAGTGATTCCAGTGTTGTGACCAGATATTTTTGACGTACCACTGCAGTTTTCGCATATAGATTCTGGCCAATGGTAGCATGGGAATGGTTGCTACCATCAATCCCAGGAGTTGAAGAAATTGCCTTGCAGTGACTGTCTGGGAAAACAAGACTTCCTGGAAGTGGGAAGTTAGAAACAGAACCTAGTCCTGTGGAAAAAAAGGCTTTCATTCGTTCTGTATTGATTCTGCAACCTAGGAATATCTTGTGTTTGTCTGGGTTCAGGGAGGATTTCTTGAGGTTTGGTGTGAACCATAGACTTTGTAGAAGGGACATAGTGAAGTGTAGATGCCCTAAGAGGGAATATTTGGACTGTGCTAGGATAAGGATGTCGTCCAAATATGGGTAAATCTGGATTCCTTGGATCCTGCAGAAGGCAATGGCTGGAGCTAGGCACATTGTAAACACTCTTGGGGCAGTGGATAAACCAAAGGGCAAGGCCGTAAATTGGAAGTGTGAGGATGGGTCAGAGAAACGCAGGAAACATCTGTGTGAGGCCCTGGTGGGAATGTGCAGGTAAGCATCTTTTAGGTCCAAGGTGACCATGAAAGCATTCGAGGATATGAGGGGTAAGAGAGTGGGAAGTGATAGCATTTTGAAAGTGGGCACCTGCAGGTAAAGGTTTAGGAAGGAGAGATCCAAAATGGGTCTCCAGGGACCGTCTTTTTGAGGGACCAGGAGCAGATGGGAGTAGAATCCCTTTTCTTCTTGTCCTGTGGGAACTGGCTCTATTGTGCCTTGCTGTGGCAGGTCTGATAGAATTTGTGGAAGAAGATGGCATTGTTTTTTGGGGGGAAAAGGAATGCCCTTCCAGGAAGGAATTGGTTTCCAGGACAGAAAGTATCCTTTTGAATAATGGTTAATACCCATTGGTCTGCAGTGATTTTTTGCCAGAAGGGGAGATGGTGGGAAAAGTGAGCTGAGAGGGGCAGATGGGTAAAGCAGTCACGCATTATTACAGCATCCCCTGTCCTGAAAGGATTGTCTAGGCTGAGGAGGTGGGCCAGTAGGCCTGGATGAGCAATGTCTTCTAGTTCCTCTTCTGAGTCTGCAGCAGGAGGCAGCAGAATGCGGGTTACAACTAACAAAGGTAGTCTTAGCTGGGTAGTTCCTATAAAATTTGGGGATAGGGGATACCAAGAGATGTTTTATAGCCTGTAATTCTTTGCTTTTTTCTTGCAGATTATTAAATAGGTCTGCAGATTGCTTTCCAAACAGGAAGTTGTAATCCAGGGGGGCATCCAAGATTTTGGACTTGAAGTCCTCTGGCAGATTCTGTAGTCTAAGCCAGGAATATCTCCTAAGGACAGAAGCTGATGCTGCAGAGCAAGCAGAAGCTTCTGCAGCATCGTAGCTGCATCTTATGGCATGTCTAGCCACTTGTAGGGCTAAGGACAATTTGGAGGAGATATCCGTCTTAATTGGACTGTCAGGGATTGAAGCCAACATAGAGGTGGCTTGGGATACTAAGTCCAGGGCATACCATGTGTGTTTGATAGTTAATGGAGCTGAAGGCCAAAGTGGAGGAAGTGTACACCTCTTTGCCTATCCTATCCATGGATCTGCTATCTTTATCAGTGGGCAATAGGGAGGCAGACGGAAACAAACCTAGACTGTTTATCAGGGGCAGTGGCAATCACTGCTGGGTCAGCTAAGGGTGGCTTTATGAGGAATTTTTCTTCCTCTGGCACCTTGTAGAAGCGGGTCTGGGTGCTTAGGTGCAGGAAGTTGTGAGTCTGGTGTTCTAGAAGCTGCAGTAAAGGCACCCAAGTATGCTGGAAGAACAGTGGGTACAGCTGTAGGGGAGGGGGACTCCACTTGTAGCAGTTCAAAGTATCTTTTTTGGGTTTCTGTCACTTGGGAAGTATCCCATTTAAAATAATCTTTCATTTTGGTGATGGTTTCACCAAATGTAATGTATTCAGGTGGAGAATCCCCCTCCACAGAATCCTCATCAGGAGAATAATATTCCTTGAAAGAAGCAATTTGGGATGCATAAGAGATGGATTCATCCAAGGAAGAGTAGGAAGATTCATGTTCTTCCTCAAGGAGGGGGAGCCATGGGGATGGAAGAAGCAGAGGGAGGCCTAGGGCTTAGCAGAGGCAATGTAGTTGTGGTTGAGGCAGAAAGCCTAAGGGCCATAAAAACCTGCATAAGCGAAGAGGTGAAGGCCTCCCAGTCCGGAAATGCTTCAGAAGCAGGAGTAATGTGTTCTGTTTTCTGCTTCTTTTTGGTCTGAGTGGCCTTAGGAGTCAGTCTAGAGGCGGGTTTGGCAGCGGTTGTATCCGCGGTCTGGATCCCGGTCGAAGGAACCACCAAATCTGGTTCCCCCTAGACATCGACAGGCGTCAGTGTTTCAGAAAACTCCGTGGATGTGCCAGTCGCCGGCAGTGCAGCAGCCTCCGCAAGGGAGGTCGATGGAGCCGACGGATCTGCCGAACACTCCTCAACTCCTACATCGGCAGTTGGCAGAGCATCCATTTGCAAAGCAGCAGGCGATGAAGGCCTAGGCATCTTGGCCTTCTTACGCGAAGGATCTTGGGTGGCCTCCGAAGCGGGATCCATCCTGAGAGCCAGCCATTTGAGGCGTTGACTTTCTAAGTAAAGATTTAAAGCTGCAAGGTGGCTACGTAAGGTCTTAGGAACAAAAGATTTACAAGTAGGGCAGGCATTATGGTCGTGTTCCCGGCTTAAGCAGAAAACGCATTTGTCATGGGCATCCTTTTGGGGAATTTGGCGCCTGCAATGGCACTTTCACTTTTTTCCTGACATTAGCTGAAAGCTACAACAACCAAGCATAAGCAATGCGAAAGATCAGTAAAATATTAGAATTGCAAAAACCCAACGGGTTACTTATCTACAGTCAATTCAACACCTGTTGAGCAATCGTACGATGCAAAGTCGTCTGCGGCTGAAACGTTCTGATGATTGTGCATGCAGACTTCACACATAAGGTCCCTGGTTTATGGCCCTATGTGTGATGTCCCACACAGCTGCAACAGCCAAGATGAAGCTTTTGTATAGGAGCTGACATATGAGTCGCCTGAAGGCAGGAAATCCCACACCAAGAATACTGCAACATAGGAATAGAAGGACATCTGACAATTCAAAGCCCTAATGGCAAGAGTTGCAGAGGTATACACTTTCTTACCCCATCTGTGCGAAGGGGTGTGATTGTTAGCTGGAGCTGCCTTGATACCTTTAGGCCCCTGAGAAATGATCTCTGGGTCAGCAGTCGGACTTCTGAAAAGAAATTTGTGAGCGGCAAGTACTCTGTAGTACCTGTCTGGTTTCCTAGGGGCAGGAGGTAAAGTATCAGGAGTAAGACTGGACTCCATAAAGACATCATCAACATCTTCCAGGACTGGTGGTATTGCTAAAGGCCTGTGTTGTGGCAAGTCTAGAAATTCTCTGAGTCTCTTTTTGGACTGAGGATAGTCTTGGCATTCCCAGTGGAAATGCTCTCTTAAAGTACGTAAGGTTTCATCAAAAGAGAAATCCTCTGGAGGACAGGCAGAGGGAATGGATTCCTCTGCATCAGAATCCTCATAAGCAGATAACAATATGTATTCATAATCAGAAACCTCAGAGTCGTCAGATTCTTGGCCTGTTGAAGCTGCTAGGGACTGGTCTCTTTTTCTCTTAGCAGGGGAAGGCTGACTTCCCCTAATCAGCATAAGGTCTTCTGCCATTCTAAGCATTTTATTTTGTGGCAAGGAGGTGCATGCGCTTTGGTCGTCTGTTTTCTAGGTGTAACACGTACTCTTGGCCAAAGACACTCAGTAGTTTTAGACAGAACTGAAGTACTCAGTTTGCGTCAAATATCGGTAGTACAAAGAAAGTACAGTTGTGTACACTTACCATATATGTAGATGTTCGAGTGTATTCACAGTTGCAGTCATTACATTTGGGTTACCAGCTTGTAGTAGGCCTCAGTCGGCCTGATTATCCAAGTTTTGGGTCCTGCGTCGGTTGCAGTCTCATCTTCCGTGACGTCAGGAAGTCAGGGGGTATAAAGCATGCAGCAGACGCCATTACATCAGTTTTTCTTGCCCCATATGTCAGGTGCCCCCTTAACGGGAAGCAATTAAATATATATATAAATATACAAGGTTATAGCTCCAACAAAAAAGCAAATACACCAAAAAGCTTTTAAGTATAGCAAAGGAGAATAGAGGTATAGCCAAAAAAAGTCAGGGGGCTGGAATGAGGGTAACCAGGACTGCAACAGTGAATACACTCGAACATCTACATTTATGGTAAGTGTACACAACTGTACTATGTTCTTCGTGTTTCACTGTTGCAGTCATCACATTTGAGTAGATTCCCAAAGCTAAGGATGGGAGGAGGAATTTAGATAGCATTAGGACCAGCTATAAGGCCTTGCAAGACTGCAGTGGCAAAGCCAGCTCTGGATTAAGAGAAAATTGGCAAATGGTAATGCTTGGTCAAAGTATGTACAGAACTCCAGGTAGCAGCTTCTAGGATGTCTCTGGTAGGGACACCTCTGAGAAAGGCTGTAGAGGTAGAAGCAGCCCTGGTTGAATGGGGTCTAATCCCCTGTGGGATAGGCTTTCCATGGTGCTTATAGCAGAAATGAATGCAAGGGCCTATTCATTTAAAAATAGTTTGCTTTGAAATAGCCTTCCCCTCTGCCCCTGCAGCAAATGCCACCAGCAGTTGTTCAGATTTCCTTTGAGGTTTAGTCCTGTCCAAGTAAAATCTAAGTTGTCTGTGCACATCTAAGGAGTGCAGTATCCGTTCCCTTTTGTTCTGTGGATTAGAAAAGAAGGCTGGCAAATGAATGGACTGATTAACAGCCACGCTGGATACCACTTTGGGCATGAAAAAGGGATTGGTCCTCAGGGACACCTTGTCCGCATGAAAGATAATGAAAGGCTCCACTGCCATACGGGCCTGTAATTCAGATACCTATCTTGCTGATGTGATTGCTAAAAGGAAATCTGTTTTCCAAGAAAGGAATTTTAACTCTGCAGTTGCAGCTGGCTCCTCACAGCAAGACGTTGTCCTGTTCGATTCTCAGCTAGAGCGTCTTCTGTGTGGAGACGTGCGTGAATGGGCCTATCTTCGTTGAAGGTTGTGCGTCAGGGCTGGCAACTCAGCACGTAAAAATCTACTGCCAATCATTAGCGGACCGGAGTTCAGCTGTGGCGACCCCTAACCGGGAAAAGCCAAAAGACACAAAGTTGCAGCTGGTTCAAAAAAAGGAAGTGTGAGTTTTTCCAATACAAAGTTAAGGTCCCAGGCTGGAGTTGGGGCTCTCCTGGGTGGTCTTAAGTTTTTGGCCCCTCTGAGGAACTGCTTGAGCAGTGGGTGAAAAAAGTGGGATGGTTCCTTGTAATGAGCTGAAATGGCTGAGGTGTGAAGTTTGATGGAGGAAAAGGAAAGTCCCTTGGGAAGCATCTCAGTTAAGTTTTGAAAAATCTGAGGTAAACTAGGCGCTGCTGTGGCCATCCCCTGAGTTTGGTTCCAGGAACAGAATCTTTTCCATTTTTCAGCATAAGATTTTCTAGTACTGCGCCTTCTTGCCTTCAAAATGACATCCAACACTCGTTTACTGAGGGATGGTAATGGAGAGATTAGGTAATTAGCCAGGCTGCCAGGTTCAGGGTTTGAAGCTGGGGGATGCAGAATCTCTCTTGCTGTGACAGCAGGGTAGGGGTCTGAGGCATGTGCCATGGGGCTAGCTGTGACACACTGCACAAGAGAGGGTACCCAGTGTTGGCGTGGCCAGTCTGGTGCAATCAGTATCATCCTTGGTTTGTCCTGTTTGATCTTTAGTAGTATTTTGGAGAGGAGAGGCAGAGGAGGAAATGCATAAACAGATAGACTTTTCCAGCAGAAGGACAGAGCATCCACTTTCCAAGCTTATGTGTGGGGAGTCCTTGTGCAGAATTTGTCCAACTGGTAGTTCTGCGGGAGGCAAACAGGTCTATATCTGGGCTCCCCCATTTGTTGATCAACATGCTGAAAGTCTTTGGTTCCAGTTTCCACTTGTGTGGGTCCATGAGATTTCTGCTTAGTTCGTCTGCCAGTGTATTTAGTTTTCCTGGAAGGAATTGAGCCTATAGATGCACTTGGTAGGTCAAGGCTGTGTTCCACAGAGCCATGGCTAGTCTGCAGAGGGGGTAAGAATGGGTACCCCCCCCCTCCGCTTGTTTATGTACCACATAACAGTGGTGTTGTCCGTCTTCACCATTAATTGTCCTGGAAGAATGTGGTCTTTGAAGGCTGTCAGAACATTCTGTACAGTTAACATTTCTTTTTGATTGGCATGCAGGTGCATTTGACTTGAGCTCCATTTGCCCTGAATGCACCTTCCTGCCAGGTGAGCCCCCCCCCCCCATGCATATTCTGATGTGTCTGTTAGGGTTTGGGCGGCAGGGGGTACAGTGAATGATAGTCCCTTGTTTTGGTGGAAGGCCTCTGCCCACCAAAGGAATTCTAACCATAGGCAAGGTATGATAGGAATCATTGCTTCTAGATCCTGAGAATGTTGACACCATAGGCTTTTTAGATACCATTGTAGTTTCCTGATACGCAGTCTTGCATATGGAATTAATAGAATACACGAGGCCATGAACCCCAAGGCTTGCAGTATTTGCCTGGCAGATAGCAGGGTTCTTGTGGCCACTAGTCTGAAGTAAGTTGTCAAATGAATTTGTTTCTCTGGCATGAGGAAAGCCATCTGGGAAGTTGTGTTCAAGCTTGCTCCCAAGAATATAATTTGTTGACAAGAGTACCAGATGTGATTTCTTTTCATTTATGGTATACCTCAGAAAAGTTAACTTTTGTACAAATGCCAGCTGATTCAGAAGTACGTCCTGCTTTCTGCCTGAATTAGACAATCGTCCAGGTATGGGTATATTTGAATTTTTATTTTAGGCACTTTGTAAATACCCTGGGCACAGTAGATAAGCCAAAGGGCAGTGCCGAGAACTGACAGTGCATGTTGCCTGCTTTGAAGCATAGGTATTTTCTGCAAGATTCCCTGATTGGGATGTGCAGGTAGGCTTCCTTTAAATCCAGTGTTGTCAACCAGCCATCTTTGCCTATCAGGGGAAGCAACTGGTGAAGAGTTAGCATATTGAATTTTGGAATCACCAAAAAGGTGTTTAGGATAGAAAGGTCCAGGATAGGATGTCATAAGTGGTCTTTTCTGGGTACCAGGGAAAAGTCTAGAGTAGAAACCTTGTCCCTATTCCTCTTCTGGTACAGTCTGAAGAGCCTTTAATCTTAAGAGAGTACTTGCTTTTTAGCCTCTGCCCACTGATTTGGGGGTAGATCTGGCCAACCATTTGGGGTTGGTAACGTGTGGAAGTGAAATCTGTGTCCTTGGGAAACTGTTTAAACCCAATTTGTCCTGGGTAATGAGCTCCCAGTTTTTTGCTTGCAGAGCAATCTTTCCCCCTAAAGGAGCAGTCAGTTGAGAAGTGCTTGGAAGTTTTAAAGTTAAGTCATTGAGACAGCTTACCATAGGGAGGAGTCTTACTACCCCCTGATTTGGAAGTGGGACCCCCCTCCCACTGCTTACTCCTGTGCGTACCCTGGGACTGAAGCCTGGGTGTTCTGCTGGTTCTGGGTTTGAACTGAAAAGGCCTGGAAGAGGCAGGAAAGGACCACTTTTTTGAGGGCCAATGCCTACTAAATCTTGGAGGCTGTACTTGTAAGAAATCTTTAACAGTTTGCATAGATTTAGCTTTTTCCTCCATCTTTTTAAGAACATCTTCTGCTCTGTTGCCAAACAGGCAGTCCGGATTTAAGGGAGCATCTAGCAATTTAGTTTTAACATGATCTGGCAAAGATTGCTCCTTAAGCCAAACATGCCTTCTAAGTACAGACCCAGTGACAGCAGCCCCGTAAGATGCCTCTAGTGAATCAAAATCACATTGCAAAGTATGTTTTCCAACTTGTTCAGCAGAATGCATTAAATCCTGTAAATCCTTATCAGCACAATTAGCAATCTACATCATTTTCTGTTTAAGCAATCCAATAATATGCTGCTGATACTTTAACATATGAAACTGCCAATTTAAGGTCATGATGGCCAAGGTTGCAGAGGTGTATAACTTCTTACCACATCTATCCAGGGCCCTGGAATCTCTATCAGAGGGGGTAGGATTTTTGCCAGTAGTAGCCTTAATGCCCTTGGGTCCCTGTGAAATGGTCTCAGGATCCGCAGTAGGATTTTTAAAAAGGAATTTGTGAGAATCAGGAACCCTGTAATATCTATCAGGTTTTCTGGGAGCAGGAGGTAGAGTCAGGGGCCAAGCTAGATTCTGAAAAGGCATCGCCAACAATGTCCAGCACAGGAGGGATAGCTAAAGGCCTGTGTTGGGGCAGGAGTAAGAAATCTCTAAGCCTCTTTTTAGAATCAGAGTAATCCTGGCTTTCTCAGTGAAAATGCTCCCTAAGAGTATGCAAGGTTTCACCAAAAGAAAAATCCTCTGGGGGAGAGGCAGAGGGAATAGAGTCCTCTGCATCAGAATCCTCATAGGTAGATAAGGGTAGATCCTGGTCATCAGAGGAGACAGAAATTTCAAAATCTTGGTTAGAATTATCATAAGCAAATTCAGTCCTAGATCTCTTAGAGGGGGTAGGTTGGCTTCCCCTGATTAAATTAATAAGGTCTTCAGCCATTCTTATCATTTGATTTTTAGGCATAGAGGCCTGACCATGCGGTCTGGGCGTCTGTTTCCTAGGCATGGTTTGAGTTTTAGAACTTGAAGAAAAAGATGACGTTGGTTTAATATGCAAGTCAGTAGGCCTGAATACACCTTCATAAGCCGGTGCCTCCACAGCAGCTCGGGACCCATCCAAGGTAGAGATATCTGCAGGTTCCAGAGTTGAAGCATCTCACGGCATACCAGACTCCGAATAGGTCTCAGTAAAGGCCTGTGAATCTGAAGTAGCAGGTATCAGGGGGCTGCGAAAGCGCCTCACTTGAGTACCGGCGAACTGGCGACTAGCTTAGGAGAAGCGTCGTCGGCAGCTTTGGACCTAGGCGGCCTGTCTCTGTCTTTATCTTTGTGTTTTTTTCAGAATGTTGGTAGTCGGGTGGCTTACCGAAGACATATCTGGATAATTGAACAGAGTACAAAAATATTTAGAAGCAAAAATAAACTGACGAATAGTTTGTGGTTTAAATAAGGCACAAAACCAACACCGAGGTATGTTGTGGTCAGGGCCTAGGCAAGGAATACAGTACGAATGAAAATCTTTATAAGGTATTTCCTTTCCAAAAGAAATACAATTATTGACTTTTACTGACATCGGTTTAGAGCAAGAAAAAGTTTCCCCAACGGGGTACTTAGCTTTAGTTGAAGACTTCGGTTCTGAAACACGAAAACGAAAATTCCAGGGGTCGGCCGACCGGCACTTGCAAACTGCTTCTGCTTCGGGCACCGCACAGCAAGAAAGACTGGTGTAATGGTGGTGGCTGCATGCTTTATACCCCTGATGACCTGACATCACGGAAGATGAGACCACAACTGACGCAGGACCCAAGACTTTGATAATCAGGTCGACTGACTACTACTGCAAGCAGATAACCCAAATGTGATGACTGCAACAGTGAAACACGAAGAACATCAGCTATTAGGCCCTGCAAGACTGCAGTGGCAAAACCAGCTCTGGATTTATAGAAAATAGGCAAGTGGTAATGCTTAGTGAGGGTATGAACCGAACTCCAGGTAGCAGCTTCTAGGATGTCCATTGAAGGAACACCTCTGAGAAAGGCTGCTGAAGTAGATGCAGCCCTGGTGGAATGTGATCTTATTCCCTGTGGGGTAGTTTTTCCATGGTGCTTACAGCAGAAATGAATGCAATGGCCTATCCATTTAGAAATGGTTTGCTTTGAAACGGCCTTCCCCTCTGCACCTGCAGCAAAGGCAATTAGCAGCTGTTCAGTTTTTCTGAGAGGCTTAGTCCTGTCCAAATAAAATCAAAGTTGTCTGTGCACGTCCAAGGAGTGCAGTATTCGTTCTCCTTTATTCTGTGGATTAGAAAAGAAGGTTGGCAAATGAATGGACTGATTAAGGGCCACACTGGATACCACCTTGGGCATAAAGGAAGGATTGATCCTGAGGGACACCCTGTCTGCACAGAAGATGATGAAGGGCTCCACTGCCATGAGGGCCTGTAATTCAGACACTCTTCTTGCAGAAGTGATGGCTAGAAGGAAGGCTGTTTTCCAAGAAAGGAATTTCAACGCTGCAGTTGCAGTTGACTCAAAGGGAGGTAGATTGAGCCTTTCCAATACAAAGTTAAGATCCCAGGCTGGAGTAGGGGCTCTCCTGGGTGGTCTTAAATTTTTGGCCCCTCTGAGGAACTGCTTCAGCAGTGGGTGAAAGAAGAGGGGTGGCTCAGTATTATAATGTGCTGAAATGGCAGAGGCATGAATTTTAAGAGAAGGGAAGGCCCTTGTGAAGCATCTCTGTTAAGTATTGAAGAATATGTGGTAAACTGGGCACTGTTGTGCCCATCCCCTGAGTTTGGCTCCAGGAACAGAATCATTTCCACTTTTCAGCATAGGAATTTCTAGTACTAGGCCTCCTTGCCTCCAGAATGACATCCAGCACTTGCTTACTGAGGGATGGTAATGGAGAGATCAGGTAATTAGCCAGGCTGCAAGGTTAAGGGTTTGAAGTTGGGGGTGCAGAATCTGGGACTGCAGGGAAGGGGTCTGAGACAGGTGCCATGGTGGGGTACCCAGTGTTGGCGTGGCCAGTCTGGCGCAATGAGTATTGTCCTTGGTTTGTCCTGTTTGATCTTTAGTAAAACTTTGAAGAGGAGAGGCAGAGGGGGAAAGGCATAAACTGAGAGGTTTTCCAAGGTTAAGGACAAGGCATCCACTTTCCAAGCTTGTCTGTGGGGAGTCCTTGTGCAGAATTTGTCCAATTGGTAGTTCTGAGGGGAGGCAAACAGGTCTATCTCTGGACTCCCCCACTTGTTTCTCAACATGCTGAATATGCTTGGTTCCAGTTTCCACTCATGTGGGTCCATGAGATTTCTGCTTAGGTCGTCTGCCAGTGAGTTTAGCTTGCCTGGAAGGAATTGAGCCTGTAGGTGCACTTGGTAGCTCAAGGCTGTGTTCCACAGAGCCATGGCTAGTCTGCAGAGGGGGTAAGAGTGGGTTCCCCCCTGCTTATGTCCCACATAACAGTGGTTTTGCCTGTTTTTACCAATAATTGTCCTGGAAGGATGTGGTCCCTGGTGGCTGTCAGAGCATTCTGTACAGCTAACATTTCTTTTTGACTGATATGCGGGTGCATTTGATTCGGTTTCCATTTGCCCTGAATGCACTGCCCTGCCAAGTGAGCCCCCCATGCATAGTCTGATGCGTCTGTTGTTAGGGTTTGGGTGACAGGGGGTAGAGTGAATGGCAGTCCCTTGTTGAGGTAGCAGGCCTCTGCTCACCAAAGAAATTCTGTCTTTATACAAGGGATGATAGGAATCACCAATTCCAGGTCCTGAGAATGTTGATACCATTGTAGTTTCTTCATATGCAGTCTTGCATATGGAATTAGTAGGATGCAAGAGGCCATGAACCCCAGAGCTGGCAATATTTTCCTTGCAGTTAACTGGGTCTTTGTGGCCAGTAATATGAAGTAGGCTGTCAGTTAAACTTGTTTCTCTGGCATGAGGTAGGCCGTCTGGGAAGTTGTGTTCAAGCTTGCTCCCAGGAATACAATTTGTTGGCAGGGTACTAGATGAGATTTCCTTTCGTTTATGGTGTACCCCAGTGAAGTTAGCAGTTTCTTTACAAATTCCAGATGATTTAATAGTATGTCCTGGCTTTCTGCCTGAATTAGACAATTGTCCAGGTATGGGTATATTTGAATATTCCTTTGCCTGCAAAATGCAATGACTGGAGCTAGGCATTTTGTGAATACCCTGGGTGCAGTAGATAAGCCAAAGGAAAGTGCAGAGAACTGATAGTGCATGTAGCCTGCTCTGAAGCATAGGTATTCTCTGCAAGAATCCCTTATTGGTCTGTGCAGGTAAGCTTCCTTTAAATCCAATGTTGCCAACCAGGCATTTTTTGCCTAGCATGGGAAGCAGCTGATGAAGAGTTAGCATTTTGAATTTTGGAATTCCCAAAAAGGTGTTTAGGATAGATAGGTCCAGGATAGGCCGCCAGGAGTTGTCTTTTCTGGGTACCAGGAAGTCTGCAATAAAAACCTTGCCCCCATTCTTCTGCTGAGACAGGTTGAATAGCCCTGATACTTAGAAGAGAGAGAACCTGCTGTTGAGCCTCTGCCCACTGATCTGGGGGTAGGTCTGGCCAACCTTTTGGGGTTGGTAAGGTGTGGAAGTGGAATCTGTATCCTTGGGAAAATATATTTAAAACCCATTTGTCTTGGGTAATGACTTCCCACTTTTTGCATGCAGGGCAATCTTTCCCCCTAAAGGTGCAGTCAGTTGAACAGGGCTTGTAAGGTTTAAGGTTAAGTCATTGTGACAGTTTACCATAGGGGGGGTGTCTTACTACTTCCAGCTTTTGAAGTGGGAGCCCCCCACAGCTTAGGCCAGTGAGTACCTTGAGACTGTGGCCTAGGTGGTCTGCTGTTCCTGGATTTAGACTGAGAAGGCCTGGAAGAGACAGAAAAAAAACAATTCTTAGAAGGCCAATGTCTACTAAATCTGGGAGGCTTTACTTACAGGAAATCTTTAACAGTTTGTATAGATTTAGCTTTTTCCTCCATCTTTTTAAGAACTTCTGCTTTGTTGCCGAACAGGCAGTCTTGGTTAAAGGGAGCATCCAGTAGTTTGGCTTTAACATGATCTGGCAGAGTTTGCTCCTTAAGCCAAGCATGCCTTCTAAGAACAGACCCAGTAACAGCAGCCATACAAGATGCCTCTACGGAGTCAAAACCACATTGCAAAGTATGTTTACCAACTTGCTCAGCAGAATGCATTAAACCCTGTAATTCTTTACTTTCAGCACAGTTTAAGTAATCCAATAATATGCTGCTGGTACTTTAACATATGAAACTGGCAGTTTAAGGCCCTAATGGCCAAAGTAGCAGAATCTGTCCAGGGCCCCGGAATTTCTATCAGAGGGGGTAGGATTTTTGGCAGTACTAGCCTTAATGCCTTTGGGTCCCTGTGAAATGGTCTCTGGGTCCGCAGCAGGATTCTTAAAGAGGAACATGTGAGAATCAGGTACTTTGTAATACCTGTCAGGTTTCCTGGGAGCCGGAGGTAAGGTGTCTGGGGCCAGGTTAGATTCCAAGAAGGCATCATCTACAATGTCCAGTACAGGGGAGATAGCTAAAGGCCTGTGTTGAGGCAGGAGTAAGAATTCCCTAAGCCTCTTTTTGAAGTCAGAGTAATCCAGCCTTTCCCAGCGGAAATGCTCCCTAAGTGTGCGCAAAGTTTCACCACAAGAGAAATCTTCAGGAGGGGAAGCAGAGGGAATTGAGTCCTCTGCATCAGAATCCTCATAGGTAGGTAAGGGCAAATTTCGGTCATCAGAAGAAACAGAAAATTCAGAATCCTGATCAGAAGAATCAGAAGGAAAATCAGTTCTATGTCTCTTAGAAGGAAAAGGGTGGCTTCCCCTAATGAGAGTAATAAGGTCTTCAGCCATTCTTATCATTTGTTTTTTAGGCATATGGGCCTGACCATGCAGTTTGGACATCTGTTTTCTAGGCGGGGACCGAGTCTTAGGCCTTGAAAAAGAAGATGGCGTCGGTTTGGAATGCAAGTCAGTAGGCCTGAATACACCCTCAGAAGCTGGTGCCTGCACAGCGGCTCCGGACGCATCCAAGGTAGAGACATCCGCAGGTTCCATAGTCGAAGAAGCATCTCGTGGCATACCGGACTCCGAATGGGTCTCAGTGGAGGCCTGCAAATCTGAAGTAGTGGGTATCATGGGCTGTGAAAGCACCTCAGTGAGTACCGGTGAACTGTCGACTAGCTTAACGGAAGCGTCGTCGGCAGCTTTGGACCTATGCGGTCTGTCCCTGTCTTTATCTTTACGTTTTTTCGGAATGTCAGTAGTCACATGGCTTACCAAAGCCATTTCTGGATAATTGAACTGAGTACCAAAATAGTTAAGATGCGAAAATGAACAGACGACGAATAGTACGAGGATTGAATAAGGCACAAAACCTACAGCGAGGGATGCTGTGGTCTGGGCCTAAGCAAGGAATGCAGAATGAATGAAAATCTTTATGACATATTTGCTTTCCACAAGAAATACAATTGTTAACTTTTACTGACATCAGTTTAGAGCAAGAAAAAGGATCCCCAACGGGGTACATAGCTTTTTTGAAGACTTTGGTTCTGAAACTCAAAAACGAAAATTTCAGGAGTCGGCTGACCAGCATTTGCGAACTGCTTCTGCTTCAGGCACCGCACGGCAAGAAAGACTGATGTAATGGTGTCCGCTGCATGCTTCATACCCCTGACTACCTGACGTCATGGAAGAAGAGACAGCAACCGACGCAGGACCCAAGACTTTGATAATCAGGCCGGCTGAGGGCTACCTGCAAGCAGATAACCCCAAATGTAATGACTGCAACAGTGAAACACGAAGAACATCAGACCCAATTACTTGTAATTTTACGTTCAACATCTAAAGAAATGTAAAATAGTCTGAACAGGCAATAAATACTCAATGAAGAGTTCACAAATTGCTTAACTGCAATGAAATAGTAAAACCGTCTGAAATTAGATGCTAAGAGTAGACCTCAAAAAATTTAATTCCAGACCTCTATAAATACTGTACATAGTCAGATTGTATTTTCTCTTAAGAACTTACGGTAATATTTATATTTTAAGTTTATTGCACTGGATTATCTGTTATTTATCTGTTGAAAAAATAAAATTTTTCTTGGTCAAAAAAAAAAAAAAAGAAATAATAAACCAGTCTTGCCTCACATAAATAATACACATTATAAAAATGGTAACTTTCAGGGGATTTCTTAAAATGTTCTGACAAAGCAAATGACTTAACAGAAATACAAAGAGGTCCTTCCCCTTCAGTCTCCTACAACACTGTGAAAACTACGATACAGAGACTTTAAAGGCAGAGGAAAGGCCAAAAGGTAGCAATTTGTACAACAAGCAAAGACGCCTCAGGGCAATGTATACGAGGTTCTCTAACAATGACATGTCACAAGAAATCCACCATAGGTATAACCTCGGTCCAAACATCTTTGGACTGTCAACCTGATATTCTTATCCTCTTCAGAAGTACAAAATAAAGTTTTCTATGATATGTTAGATTGACATGAAGGGCATAGCAAACATCTTCCCAGGTACTTCAGAAAGTGGATATAAGTGTCTGACTGCCTCTCGAGGAATTAAGACAAAGTAGTTGCTGCATTTGGTGTTGGAAGGGGTTGCAGGTCACAGTATGGCTTGCCCCAGCGACAGAAGATCATGGAAGCCACTGTTAGATTTAGGAACCACTCATGAGGCAGAAGGATCGAGCTACTCAATGAGTCCACTAATACACTGGATTTCCCCAGGATATGTGTTACAATAAGAATGCACTGGGAAGACATTGTCTACTGCCAGAAACCTCATGACCTCCTAAAATGAAGGATATGAATTAGTTCCTCCTCTTTGCTACTGTACCAGACCACTTACATATTGTCTTGTCTGGAGAGCGATCACACCTCTGGGGAGGAAGTTCTGGAAAGCCTGCAAAGACTGCACTCATCTCCTGTACACAAACGTGAAGACTGCCCTCAGTCAAAGACCAAGTGCCTTGGACAGTCCTCCCTTCTAAATGCCTCCCCCACATAAGAACTCTAAACCCACAGCATAACTTTTTTTTTTCCCCAAAGACAAATGCCTTGTCAGTCACTGTTCTGCAAGAAGTCAGAAATACTAAGTAACCGGCTGGAAACAGTATAAAAATATATGTATATCTGGCAGAAAAAAAAAAAATCAATGCTAAACTTTTTTTTTTTTTTTTTTTTTTGTGAATAGAATTCTATCCCAACTAGTAGTAAGGGAGGAGTAAAAAGAGCAGGAAACACCCAAAACAGAACAGTACCAACAATGTTGGTTGGGAGGGTGGCCTAATGGTTAAGGTGTTTGCCTTACAAACACAAGGTGCATGGTTTGAGTCTCACAAGAGATAATGGGCTAGAATTAAAATGGCTCACAAGGGCAGTTAGCTTAGTACTAATCTATGAACCTATTATCTATTAAGGGAGGGTGGCCTAATGGTTAAGGTGTTTGCCTTACAAACACAAGGTGCAGGGTTTGAGTCTCACAAGGGATAATTTGCTAGGCTTAAAATGGCTTGCAATGACAGTTAGCTTAGTACTAATCTATGAACCCATGAACCTATGGTATCAAAAGGGATATTTAGAAAGATGATAGACAGGGGAGTAAATTTATCCTAAATATCATAACCTATCCATGTAACACAGAAAAATTCAGTTATCTGTAGTTTTGAAGATACAGCAATGAAAAGATACACTGAGTCTTGGAGACTGTCTGGCTAGTTCAAGCAGCAAATGAAACCTGAGGAACTGTTAGGGTAGAGAAGAATTGTAGGAAGGAAGAGCCTGAGCCTTAGATCCAAAGTCTGAATTGCCAGCATCTGATCCAGTACACCCATTAGTTGACATGGATGGAAAAGACATCTAAAAGTCATTTATCTCTGCTCTGTGAATTGAAACACTGCTCAGTTAATGCATTTAATGCCTTTTACAATGGGCTATCACTGGGGTTAGACACTTGCTAAATAGTCTTGGAGCTGTTGATAATCCAAAAGGTAAAATAGAAAACTGAAAATGTGAACGACACATAAAAAGAAGGTATGTCTTACAATAACGTTCCATCTGTATTGTTGATCTTCGTTTAGTCATTACGCATGGGTATTGGTTCCGACCTCGGAACCGAGCCGGCCATTTTCCAAGCTCGCGTCAGCTTCAAACTCTTGAGCTAAACTCTTACCCACAATCCCCCTCTCCCTGTTACCTCAGATTGAGTTTGCAGGATAAAGAAGGTAGAGGCTGGTCAAATAACCTAAGAGAACCGGATGGCGAGATCCACTAGAAACCACAGGAGGGGGAAGGAGGGAGGGTCGTAATGACTGAATGAGGATCAACAATACAGATGGAACGTTATAGTAAGACATAACTTCTTTATCTGATATTGTTAATCCTCACGCATGGGACAGAGTCCCCAGCTACCTCTATTCCTGGGAGGCTCTCATGGAAGGACATTCCTGAGCACCACAGAACCGAAAGATGCTCTTCCCCTGGAGGCCAAATCCAATTTGTAATGACTGATGAAGGTATGAGGCGTAGCCCAAGTTGCAGCTGCACAGATGTCATGTAAAGAAGCTCTGGCATGGAAGGCAGCAGAAGTTGCCACCGACCTTGTTGAATGAGCTTTCATGGTAGTAGGCAACGAGATATTATGTTGTGTATAAATGAAGGTCACACAGTCCTTCAACCATCTAGCTAATGTGACCTTAGCAACAGCAGATCCTAATCTAGGTCCAGAAAAGGCCAAAAATAACTGGTCAGATATACGAAAGGACCTAGTCCTGTTTAAGTAAAAGCGGATTTGCCTGTGGATATCTAGGGTATGTAGGCAATACTCTCCTGTTTGAATGATTGGAAAAGAAAACTGGCAATTCAATGGTTTGATTAATCGACATTTCAGAGATCACTTTTAGCAGAAATAATGGATTAGTACTCAGAGACACTCTCTCTCTATGAAAAATCAAGTATGGATTCTTGATACATAAAGCTTGAAGCTCAGAAATACATCTGGCAGAAGTAATGGCGACCAAAAACAAGGTTTACCATGACAAATGCTTGAGGTCACAAGAAGAGGCTGGGTTCGAAAGGTGGCATTGTCAGAGCTTGTAGAACTAATGATAAATCCCATGGTTGAATAGGTTCTCTAAAAGGTGGCTTCAGATGATTCACACCTTTTATGAAGGTCTTGCACAATTTGTAGGACATGAGTGGAATCTTGGACACCCTCACGAAAATTAGAAATTGCAGCCAAATGAACTCTAATGGTAGAGGCCGACAGACCCAATTGGAAAAGGTCTGCCAGATAGTCTAGTATTATCGACACTGGTGCTGAGAAAGGATCTACTTGTTTATCTTTCGGCCAACAGGTAAATCTTTTCCACTTGCTCAGGTAAGTAATTCTAGTGGAAGACTCATGAGATGCAATGAGAATGTCACATACTGGTAAAGAAAGATCATTTTGCCTGGCAATCAAGGGAATTGGAGTAGCTAAGCTGTGAGCTTCAGGCTGTTCAAGTTGGGATGAATCAGGTTCTGTGGATGTGAGATCAACTCCGGGGTTGGATGGAGAATCCATGGTCGATCTAGTAGGTGAGGCCAAAGGAAGGGGAACCAAATCTGTCATGGCCAATATGGTGCTATGAGGATCACCTTTCTCTTCAACCGACGGGCTTTCTTCAGAAACTGGGGAATGAGGGGAAAGGGTGGGAATGCATAAAGAAGACCTGAGGGCCAATCGTGGACTAAAGCGTCCCTGGGTGACTGTCCTGGAGGGGGAATCAGGGCAAAATAGTTGCTGCATTTGTAACTGGTCGGGGATGCAAAGAGGTCACAGCAAGGACGGCGCCAGCAGTGGAACATGTCCTCCGCTATCAAGGGATTCAGGGACCACGCGTCAGGTTGAAGAATGCACCTGCTGAGTCTGTCTGCTATCACGTTGGAACTCCCGGGAATGTGCGTTGCTAGAAGAAAGTGGTTGGTAGCCATCGCCCATTGCCATATCCTCTTGGCCTCTCGACAAAGGGGGTAAGATTTGGTTCCACCTTGTTGATGTACCAGACCACCACCATGTCGTCTAATTGTATCGCAATCGTCCCAGACGGCAGCAGGGGATGGAATGCTTGCAAAGTCAGAAGCACCACCCTCAGCTCTAGAACATTTATATGCAGATGGGCCTCCAGTTCGGACCAAGTGCCTTGGACTGTCTGTCTCTGACATAGACCCCCACCCCATCAGGGAAGCGTCCGTGGTCACTGTGGCCTTGGGTTGCTGGGGGGAAAAGGGGTGAGACCATTGTGACAGATTGTGTGTCATCCACCAATTTAAATCCTGTTTGCACCTGTGGGTTACTTGAATCATGGCTGAAAGAGGATGCTGAAAGGGATACCATTGGGTGAGCAGTAGCTATTGTAGAAGCCTCATGTGAAACCTGGCCAGGGGGGCAATGGTGATGAAGGCTGCCATGGAACCCAACAGCTGTAGAACCGAGTGAGCCATGGATTTCTACCTAGAAAGGATTGGAATCAGTTGTTGCTTTATGCAGTTCTTTGTGTCAAAGATAACCCCTATGAATGCTGTCGACTGAGATGGGGTGAGATTGGATTTTTGCCAGTTTATGGTTATGCCTAGCCTTTCTGCAGCGAGGAGAGAGTATGCCATGGCTTCTTCCAGTAGATGTCTGGTGGGGGCGGAAATGAGCCAGTCGTCTAGGTATGGAAACACCTGGACTCCTTGAAATCGCAAGTGAGCTGTGACAACTGCCATGCACTTTGTGAACATTCTGGGGGCTGTACAGAGTCCGAAGGGCAGTACTCTGAACTGGTAGTGACTGGCACCCACACGGACGGGCAGAAATCTTCTTGATGGCCTGTCCACTTTTATGTGGTGGCACGCATCTTGAAGATCTATCGAGCACATCCAATCGTTTTTTCCAAAAGAGGGGGGATAGACTGTATTGTGACCATCCAGAATTTTTCTACTCTCACAAACTTGTTTAATACACGGAGATCCAAAATTGGTCTCCAGTCCCCGGTTTTCTTTGGCACCAAAAATAGTCTTGAGTAGAATCTGGATCCTATCTGATCTGGAAGGACTATTTGGATGACTCTCTTTCTTAGCAGCTTTTCAATCTCTAGAGCTACTTCTTCCCTTTGACTGGATGGAACATTGGGAAGGTTTTTTGAAGGGACAGGACAAAGATGGAAGGGGATATGATAACCACTGGTTATAATCCTTTGTACCCAAGAATCAGTGGTGATGGTTAGCCAGGCAGAAGGGTACAAGGAGAAACGTCCCCCAACCACCTCCAGAGGAAAGGAGCTGGGCCGCTCTTCAGGAGCGCTGGTAGGATTGGATAGGGAAAGAATCCCTGGAACCCTGGTTACGCGGACCCCCTCTGCCCCGAAAGGAGCATCTCCCCTGCAAGTTTCCCCCTCTGCCTCTAGGGGAGAACTCGGCCTGTGTGTCACGGAAAGGACCCTGAGATTTCTTGAACCATATCTTCTCGCTCTTTTGGTTTCGGGAGAAAGCACGATGAGGGGAAGAATAATGGATACCTACGGCAGAAAGGGTCTTACTGTCCTGTTCACATCTGGCCAGTGTGCTTTTAACTTTGAGTCCAAACAACGAGGAGGCCTCAATGGGAGCGTTAAGAAAGGAAGCCTTAAAGGGTTCCGTGAAATTGCACAAGCGCATCCAGGTGTGTCGTTTCAAGATCGCAGCTGAACCCGCTGCTCTAGCTGCTCCTTCTGATGCATGAGATATCAGTCGCATTGAGGAGTTAGATATTGACTCAATGCTGGCCAGCTGAGAGGCCACTTTGTCACAGACCTCATCAGACACGGCAGCAGCCAAGGTTTCAGGGAGCTCAGAAATCAGATCCCTTTGAAGCCTGGTAAAGTGTGCCATATAATTCAGGGACCTGATAGTAAAGGTCGCTGATGCAAAGGTGTGCTTCCCTATCCTGTCCAGGGCCCGGGACTCTGTTAGGCAGATGGACAGTCTGGCTTTCTTCTTCTGCCAGATCCTTTTTTGTTGCGGCCGCCACCACCAAAGCATCCACAGGAAGACCTTTTGACCAATGGGGATCCGTAGCAGGAAGAGACAAAATCTTATCTGGCCTCCAGGGAATAGCTTTGACGGTGTCAGGAGCCTTCCAAGCATGCTGCACAATAAGCCAGACAAGTTCATCAGCAGGTGGAGTAACCCAGGAGGTAGGGGGCAAGGCGCAAAAGGCCTGCAGGAACACAGATTCCTCAGAGGTCGGATTAGAGGACTGCCAGTCACCTCTCTGTTTCAGGATTTCGAGGACATCACCAAAGGATATCTCAGAGGATGACCAAGGGGGTCCTTCCCCCTCATCAAAACCTGTGTCTTCAGTGAGGGACTCCTCTGTGGAGTCCATGTGCTTCTTCTTACACAAACTTTTCTGGTGGACTTCCTCAGCGGTAGAAGCTGGAGAAGACAGTGGAAAAGGGGGGTCCCTGTGGGAATATGTCCTGAGGCCCTTGCACCCAGTGTCCGTTCAGTGCGGCTTGTGAAACCAGTGTACCAGAGGAGGGCAGAGGGATAGACAGTCCGGTATATCCAGGAGCAGCGAAAGCCTTCTCCATCAGTTGGAAGGCTGGTCCACCTGAAGAGGAGTGAATGTCTAGGACAGGGGTCACCCCTCCCCTAAGTGGCTCAGCCTGCCGACCCGGAGTCCCTTGATGGTTGTGGAGCAGCAAACTATGCGTGTCACAACTGACATCCTGGGTCGTGGCAAAACTTTCCTGCCACAAAGGCAACTGCGGTTCCTTAGTGAGATCCATAAAGGGAACCGCAGAAGGGGAAGACTGTGCTATATCCATTGACTTCAAATGCAATGAAGGAGGAGAATAAGAAGGGGTTTTTGGAGATGGGTGATCACCTCCCAAGAAAGGATAGTTCCAGGGGGGTGGGATACCTCTGGCCAAGAGCACTTGATCCACAAGACGCAAGGCATCATGTTCGGAAAGGCTTCTAGTGGACCTCATGGAGACTGAGGGAGAAAAGTACAGTTGTGTACCTACCATAAATGTAGATGTTCGAGTGTATTCACTGTTGCAGTCATTACACTTGGGTTATCCTGATGGCAGGCTACCCTCAGTCGGCCTGAATTCCAAAGTCCTGGTCCGGCGTCGGTTGCTGTCGCCTCTTCCATAACGTCAGTGCGCCAGGGGTATAAAAGATGCAGCCGACGCCATTTCCTTCAGTTTTTCTTGCCCCAGATGTCAGGTGCCCCCAAAAGGGTATGGTAGGCTAAAAATATTATGATCATAAAAAAGCATGCACATAACCTTCATCTACAAGCAAATACACCACATAGGCTGTAGAGAATAGAGAGGTACAGGTAAGTCCCAGCAATGAAAAAAGGGGGATGGAGGGAGGGTAACCTGGACTGCAACAGTGAATACACTCGAACATCTACATTTATGGTAGGTACACAACTGTACTATGTTCATCGTGTTTCACTGTTGCAGTCATTACACTTGGGTTGAATCCAAAAGCTGAGGTTGGGTGGCTGGGCCTAAATAGAATTTGGAGTGGCTATGAGGCCCTGCAGAACTGCAGTGGCAAAGCCTGCTCTGGATTTACAATAATGAGGTAAATGGTAGTGCTTTGTAAAAGTGTGCACTAAGTCCATGTTGCAGCCTCCAAAATGTCCTTGGTTGGTACTCCTCTGAGGAAGGCTGCTGAAGTGGCTGCTGCTCTGGTAGAATGTGGCCTAATGCCCTTGGGCACTGATTTGCCATGTTGTGAATAGCAGAAACAAATGCAGTGGCCTATCCATTTTGAAATAGTCTGCTTAGAGATAGCTTTTCCTTGCGAACCTGCAGCATATGCCACTAAGAGTTGCTCAGTTTTTCTGAAAGCTTTAGTTTTGTCCAAGTAAAAGCGTAGCTGTCTGTGTATGTCCAAAGAATGCATAAGTATCTCTCCCTTATTCTGTGGGTTTGGATAAAAGGTAGGCAAATGTATGGTTTGGTTAAGAGCCACACTGGACACTACCTTAGGCATAAATGTCGGGTTTGTTCTTTGAGAAACCCTGTCCTGATGGAAAATAATAAAAGGTTCCACAGCCATTAGTGCCTGCAACTCTGAGACTCTTCTTACTGAAGTTATTGCTAGGAGAAGAGCTGTTTTCCATGATAAGTATTTTATCTCCGCTGTATTGGCTGGCTCAAAAGGAGGCAGTGTGAGTTTTTCCAAGAAAAAATTGAGGTCCCATGCAGGTATTGGAGCTCTCCTTGGGGGTCTTATGTTTTTGGCCCCTCTAAGATACTGTCTTAGTAGTGGGTGAGAAAAAATAGGTGGGTCCATATTGTAATGAGCTGAAATGGCAGAGGCATGGATCTTAATTGATGAGAAGGATAGGCCTTTGTCCAGCATCTCAGTTAGGTATTGCAAAATCTGAGGAATATTTGGTACAAGCGTGTCAATTCCCTGTGCCTGGTTCCAAGCACAGAATCTGTTCCATTTTTCTGCATAAGATTTTCTGGTGCTGGGCCTCCTGGCCTCCAAAATAACATCCATAAATGGTTTAGAGAGCGGTGTGTTCTGAATGGTTACATTATCCGCCATGCAGCCAGATTTAGAGTTCTGAGTTGGCTGTGTAGGATCTGATTCTTCTGTTGGGTCAGCAAATGTGGAATTAGACGCAATGTACAGGCTGGGCCTTAACACAAGCTCTTTAGAATTGGGTAACGGTGCTGGCGTGGCCAGTCTGGGGCAATCAGTATCATTTTTGGCTTCTCTTGTCTGACCTTTAGGAGTACCTTGTGGCGGAGAGTCAGAGGAGGGAAGGCATATACTGTAAAGGCTTTCCAGCTGAATGAAAGGGCGTCCACTTTCCATGCTTGTTTGTGATAAGTCTGAGTGCAGAATCTCTGTAGCTGGCAGTTGTGAGGGGAGGCAAATAGATCTATGTCTGAGCATCCCCATTTTCCCTGTTATCATGCTGAGGATTTGTGGATCTAGTTTCCACTCGTGAGGATCCATGAGGTTTCTGCTTAGTTTGTCTGCCAAAGTGTGTCTTTCCTGGCAGGAATTGTGCTTGCAAGTGTACTTGATAAGTCAATGCTGTGTTCCACAAAGTCATGGCTTGTCTGCAGAGGGGGTAGGAATGTGTGCCCCCTTGCTTGTTTATGTACCACATGACTGTAGTATTGTCTGTCTTTATCAGCAGTTGTCCTGGATGAAGTAGGTCCTTGAAGGCTGTCAGGGCATTTTGTACAGCTAGCATCTCTTTTTGATTGATAAGAAGATGCATTTGGCTTGTGGGCCATGTGCCCTGAATACATTTTCCTGCCATGTGCGCCCCCCCAGGCATAATCTGATGCATCTGTTACTGTCTGCCTGGCAGTGGGTAAAGTGAATGGTTGCCCCTTGTTGTGGTGACAGGCCTGTGCCCACCATCGAAACTCCTGTTGCAGGCAGGGAATGAGAGTAATTACTGTTTCCAGGCTGTGGCAATGTTGAGTCCAAACACTACTTTTTAGATACCATTGTAGTTTCCTCATATGCAGTCTTGCATATGGAATTAGTAAAATGCAGGATGCCAGACATGTTTTCGAAGTAAGAAGTCAGTTGCCTTTGTTTGTCTGGCGCGAGATAAGCCATCTGGGCAGTTGTATTTAAGCTTGCATCCAGGAATATTATCTCTTGAGAGGGTACTAGTTTTGATTTATTTTCGTTTACTGTGTACCCTAGGCAAATTAGTAGACTTTTTACAAACGTCAGATGCTGTAGTAGAATATCTTTGGTCACTGCTTGAATAAGGCAGTCGTCCAAGTAGGAATATATTTGAATTCCTCTTTGTCTGCAAAATGCAATTACTGGTGCCAGGCATTTTGTGAAGGACCCTCGGCACAGTAGATAAGCCAAAGGGCAGTGCAGAGAATTGGTAGTGCATTGAGCCAGCTATGAATCTGAGGTATCTTCTGCAAGACTGTCTGATTGGGACATGCAGGTATGCCTCTTTGAGGTCCAAAGTTACAAGCCAAGCCTTCTTCTCCAGCATGGGCAGAAGCTGCTGTAGAGTCAACATTTTGAATTTTGGGACGTCCAGAAAAGTATTTAGAATAGACAGGTCCAGAATTGGTCTCCAGGCTTTGTCCTTTCTTGGCACTAAGAAAAGTCTTGTGGCACTGGCTGAAAAGCCCCCATGTCCATGAGAGATGAAACTTGTTTTTGTGCCTCTGCCCATTGATTGGGTGGCAGGTCTGGCATACCTTTTGCCTTTGGAAGAGTGTGAAAGTGGAACCTGTAGCCCTAAGAGACTATATTTACGATCCATTTGTCCTGGGTGATCTTGTGCCAGTTTTGTGAAAAAAGTGCTAGCTTTCCCCCTAAGGGTGCTGCCAAAAAATAAGTGCATGGCATTCACAGAAGGAAGTCATTGGGACTGTTTTCTATAAGGCTGTGATTTGTCTTCTCCACTTTTGGAGGTAGAAGCACCCCATTGTTTGGGCGTGTATGAGCCCTGGGGCTGTTGCCTGCCTCTAGGGTGTCTGAATCTGCCTCTTTGTGGTCTGTCTGACACTGGAAAGGACCAATTCTTAGAGGGCCAGTTCCTGCTAAATCTGGGTGGCTGCACCTGTAAAAAAATCCTTTACTGTCTGCATAGATTTAGCTTTATCCTCCATTTTCTTCAACACCTCTTCTGCCTTAACACCAAAGTATCATGCTGTAATTGAGCTTCCAATAATTTTGCTTTAACATGATCAGGCAGATTCTGTTCCTTTAACCAAGCATGCCTTCTAATAACAAAACCTGTAACAGCGGCCCTGCATGAGGCCTCCAGTGAATCATAGCCACATTGCAAAGTATGTTTTCCCACTTGTTCAGCTGCATGCAATAAATCCTGCAAATCTTGTTCTCAGAACATTCAGAATTTGTCAACATCTTTTTGTTTTAACAAAGACATTAAGTATTGCTGATATTTGAGCATATGAAATTGACAATTTAAAGCCCTTACAGCCAAGGTAGCAGAAGTGTAAACTCCCCCCCACCCAAGCTGTCCAGAGCCCTAGAATCTCTATCCTAGGGGACAGGGTTTTTAGCAGTAGCAGCCTTGACCCCTTTGGGACCCTGTGAAATAGTTTCTGGGTCAGCAGCAGGGTTTTTATAAAGGAATTTATGGGAGTCTGAAACCCTGTAGTATCTGTCCTGCTTAACAGGAGCAGGAGGTAGAGAGTCTGGAGACAGGCCGGACTCTGAAAATACATCATCTACTATGTCTAGAACAGGGGGAATTGCAAGAGGTCTGTGCTGAGGAAGTAAAAGAAAGTCTCTAAGCCTTTTCTTAGAATCGGAATACTCTTGGCTATCCCAGTGGAAATGCTCCCTCATGGTATGCAGGGTTTCCGCAAATGAGTAGTCCTCAGGAGGAGAAGCTGAAGGAATAGAACCTTCAGCATCAGAATCCTCATAGGGAGGAATGGAATATCCCTGTTCTGAAGAGGAATCAGAGGAAATGGAAATCTGATCAGAGGAATCATATTCAGTGTCTTGCCTAGGCCTCTTATCAGGAGGGGGATGGGAACCTCTGATCAAAGTAATTAGGTCTTCGGCCATTTTGAGCATCTGTTTCTTAGGCATAGAAGTCTGTCCTGGAGAATGCTGTACTTGTTTCCTTGTCTTTAAAACTGTTTTAGACTTTGTCTTAGATGCTGAAGTAGGCTTTATATAAAGTTGTGCAGGTCTGAAGACACCCTCAGAAGCCGATGCCTGCTCAGCGGCTCCGGACCCATCTGAGGGATTAATTTCCGAAGGGCCAATACCTTGAGTATCCAGAGGCCTAGTTGTCTCCAAGTGGGAGTCGGAGGCGGCCTGTGGCTCTGGGGTAGCGGGAGTCAGGGGCTACGAAAGCGCCTCACTGAGCAACGGCGAACCGGCGAGTGGCCTAGAAGAGGCTTTGTCGTCGGTTTTGGACTTCGGATGCTTGTCCCTGTCTTTATCCTTGCGTTTTTTATGAATTCTGGTCGTCGGTTGTTCCGATGGCATTATATAGTTAAACCTTCTGCCAAAATAATGAAAAGCAAAATCTTACCGACGCTTAATCGTGCGTTGGTTAAATCTAGCATAAAACCGACAACTAGCAACGTCGTGGTCAGGGCCTAGGCAAGGAATACAGTAAGAATGAAAATCCTTATGAGGTATTTGCTTCCCACAAGAAATACAATTGTTAACTTTTTCTGACATCGGTCTGGAGCAAGAAGAAAGTTTCCCCAACGGAGTACTTAGCTTTATTGAAGACTTCGGATCTGAAATTCAATTTAAAAAATCTCAGGAGTCGGCCGACCGGCACTTGCGAACTGCTTTTGCTTCGGGCACCGCGTGGCAAGAAAGACTGAAGGAAATGGCGTCAGCTCCATCTTTTATACGCCTGGCGCACTGACGTCAGGGAAGAGGCAACAGCAACCGATGCCGGACCAGGACTTTGGAATTCAGGCCGACTGCGGGTAGCCTGCCAGCAGGATAAAGTACAGTTGTGTACCTATCATAAATGCAGATGTTCGAGTGTTCACACTGCTGCAGTCATTACACTTGGGTTATCCTGCCGGCAGGCGGTCCCATAGTCGGCTAGAGTTCCAAAGTCTTGGTCCGGCGTCGGTTGCTGTTGCTTCCTCCCTGACGTCAGTGCTCCAGGGGTAATATAAGATGCATCCGACGCCATTTTCTTCAGTTTTTCTTGCTCCAGATGTCAGGTGCCCCCAAGTAGGTAGGCAATACATATTGCTAATAAAAATATACATATAAAATAAAAACAATACCTTCAGTTACAAGCAAATACACCACAAGGGTTGTATAGGCTATAAAGGTATAGATAAAGTCCAGCTAGTCCAGAGGGGGTGAAGGGAGGGTAATCTGGACTGCAACAGTGTGAACACTCGAACATCTACATTTATGGTAGGTACAAAACTGTACTATGTTCATCGTGTTACACTGCTGCAGTCATTACACTTGGGTAGAATCCCAAAGCTAAGGTTGGGTGGCTGGTCTATAAAGAGTTAGGATTGGCTATGAGGCCCTGCAGAACTGCAGTGGCAAATCCTGCTCTGGATTTAGAGTAAAGAGGCAGGTGGTAATGCTTGGTAAAGGTGTGCACTGAACTCCAAGTTGCAGCCTCCAAAATTTCCTTGGTAGGTACTCCTCTGAGATAGGCTGTTGAAGTGGCTGTTGCCCTGGTGGAATGTGGCCTAATGTTATTTGGGACTGATTTTCCATGCTGTGTGTAGCAGTAACGAATACAGTGTCCTATCCATTTGGATATACTCTGCTTTGAGATAGCCTTGCCCTGTGATCCTGCAGCATATGCTACAAACAGATGCTCAGTTTTCCTGAAAGCTTTTGTTTTGTCCAAGTAGAAGCATAGCTGCCCGTGTATGTCCAAAGAATGCAGAAGATTCTCCCCTTTATTCTGGTGGTTTGGATAAAAAGGTTGGCAAATGGATGGTTTGGTTAAGAGCCACACTAGATATCACCTTTGGCATAAAGGTAGGGTTTGTCCTTAAGGAAACCCTGTCCTGATGAAAAATTATAAAATGTTCCACTGCCATTAATGCCTGTAGCTCTGAGACTCTTCGTGCTGAAGTTACTGCCAGGAGCAGAGCTGTTTTCCATGATAAAAATTTTATATTGGCTGGCTCAAAAGGTGGTAGGGTCAGCTTTTCCAAAACGAAATTGAGGTCCCAAGTTGGTGTTGGTGCTCTCCGGGGCGGTCTTATGTTTTTAGCCCCACTGACGTACTGCTTTAGCAGGGGATGAGAGAATAAAGGAGGATCCGTGTTGTAATGTGCTGAAATGGCAGAGGAGTGGATCTTAATTGATGAGAAGGATAGGCCTCTGTCCAGCATCTCAGTTAAGTATTGTAAAATCTGAGGAATGTTTGGAACAAGAGGGTCAAGGTTTTGAGCCTGGTTCCAGGCACAGAATCTCTTCCATTTTTCTGCGTAAGCTTTCCTGGTGCTAGGCCTCCTGGCCTCCAAAATGACATCCATAACAGCTTTAGAGAGAGGTGTTGCCTGTTTGATTAATGTATCTACCAAGCAGTCAGGTTTAGGGTTTTGAGCTGACCGTGTAGGATCTGATTGTTTTGTTGAGTCAGGAGGTGTGGAATTTGAGGCAAAATCCATGGTGGGCCTTGAGCCAAGTTCCTTAAGATAGGGTACCAGTGCTGGCGTGGCCAGTCTGGAGCAATCAGGATCATCTGTGGTTTTTCTTGTCTGGCTTTTAGGAGTACCTTTGAAAGGAGAATCAGTGGCGGGAAGGCATAAACGTTTAGGTTTTTCCAGCTGAACAAAAGAGCATCCACTTTCCATGCTTGTTTGTGATAAGTCCTTGTGCAGAATTTTTGTAGTTGGCAATTCAGTGGGGAGGCAAAAAGATCCATGTCTGGGCATCCCCATTTTTGCGTTACCATGCTGAAGATTTGTGGATTCAATTTCCATTCGTGAGGGTCCATGATATTTCTGCTTAGATCGTCTGCCAGAGTATTTCTCTTTCCTGGCAGGAATTGTGCTTGCAGGTGGACTTGTTACGTTAGAGCTGTGTTCCACAAGGTCATAGCTTGCCTGCATAGGGGATAAGAATGAGTGCCCCCTTACTTGTTTATGTACCACATTACTGTGGTATTGTCTGTCTTTAGTAATACTTGTCCTGGATGCAGAATGTCCCTGAAAGCTATTAGGGCATTTTGAACAGCCAACATCTCTTTTTGATTGATGTGAAGATGCATCTGGTCTGTGGTCCACTTGCCCTGAATGCATTTTCCTGCCATGTGTGCTCCCCAGGTGTAATCAGAGGCATCTGTTGTTAGAGTTTGCCTGGCTGGGGGTTGGGTAAAAGGCTGACCCTTGTTTAGGTGACATGCCTGTGCCCACCATCGAAACTCCTGTTGTAGGCAGGGGATCATTGGTATTACTGCTTCTAAACTGTGAGAGTGTTCAGTCCAAACACTTTTTAGGTACCATTGTAATTTCTTCATATGCAGTCTGGCATATGGTATTAGTAGTTTGCAGGATGCCATGAATCCCAGGGCCTGCAAAATTTTTCTTGCAGGGAGATGGGACTTTTTTGCCAGTAAGTGAAAATATTGAGTTAGTTGAACTTGTTTGTCTGGCGTGAGGTAAGCCATCTGGGCCGTTGTATTTAAGCTGGCACCCAGGAATATAATCTGTTGCGAGGGCACTAGTTTTGACTTCTTTTCATTTACTGTGTACCCTACAGAAATTAGCAACCTTTTTACAAATGGCAGATGCTGTAGAAGAATGTCCTTCGTCTCTGCTTGAATGAGGCAGTCGTCCAGGTATGGATATATTTTAATTCCTTTTTGTCTGCAAAATGCAATTACTGGTGCCAGGCACTTTGTGAAGACCCTGGGCACAGTAGATAAGCCAAAGGGCAGTGCAGAGAATTGGTAGTGCATTGTACCAGCTTTGAATCTGAGGTATCTTCTGCAATTTTGTCTGATAGGGACATGCAGGTATGCCTCTTTGAGGTCCAGAGTAACAAGCCAAGCCTTCTTGCCCAGCATGGGTAGAAGCTGCTGTAATGTCAACATTTTGAATTTCGGAATATCCAGGTAAGTATTCAGAATTGAAAGGTCTAGTATGGCCTCCAGGCCTTGTCCTTTCTGGGGACCAGGAAGAGTCTTGAGTAAAATCTTTGTCCTTGTTCCTGTTGTGGTACTTTTTGAATAGCTCTCATGTCCATGAGGGTGGAAATTTGTTTTTGTGCCTCTGCCCATTGATTTTGTGGCAGGTCTGGCATTCCTGTTAGCCTTGGTAAAGTATGAAAGTGGAACCTGTAACCTTGAGACATAATATTCAGAACCCATTTGTCTTGGGTGATTGTTTGCTAGTTTTGAGAAGAAAGTGCTAGTTTTCCCCCTAAGGGGGCTTCCAAAAGGGACGTGCTTGGCGTACGAAGGGGAAAGTCATTGTGACTGTTTCCTGTAAGGTTGAGACTTGGCCTCACCTCCTTTTGGGGTTGAGGTGCCCCACTGTCATTGTCTGTTTGAGCCTTGGGGTTGAGATCTGCCTCTTGGGTGTCTGTATCTGCCTCTCTGTGGCCTGTCTGACACTGGAAAGGACCAATTCTTTGTTGGCCAATTTCTGCAAAACCGAGGTGGCTGTACCTGTAAGAAATCCTTGACTGTTTGCATAGATTTAGCTTTATCCTCCATTTTCATTAACACCTCTTCTGCCTTAACACCAAACAAGGTATCATGTTGTAAAGGAGCATCCAATAATTTTGCCTTAACATGATCAAGTAAACTCTGTTCTTTTAACCAAGCATGTCTGAATCACAGAACCTGTAACTGTGGCTCTACAAGAGGCCTCTAATGAATCAAAACCACATTGCAGAGTATGTTTTCCCACCTGTTCAACTACATGCAATAAATCCTGCATTTCTTTACAATCAGCAGCTTCTGAGCTTGCAAGCATTTTCTGTTTTAACTGAGCCATTAAATATTGTTGGTACTTAAGCATGCGAAACTGGCAATTTAAAGCTCTTACTGCTAAAGTTGCAGAAGTGTATACTTTCTTCCCCCATCTATCCAAAGTTCTGGAATCTCTGTCAGAGGGTACTGGATTTTTTGCAATGGAAGCTTTAACCCCTTTTGGACCCTGGGAAATAGTTTCTGGATCAGCAGAAGGGTTTTTGTAAAGAAACTTGTGAGAGTCAGGGACTCTATAATACCTATCTGGCTTGGCTGGAGCAGGGGGCAAAGAATCAGAAGATAAGCTGGATTCAGAGAACACGTCATCCACAATATCTAGCACAGGAGGAATAGCCAGGGGCCTGTGCTGAGGCAATAAAAGGAAATCCCTGAGCCTTTTCTTGGATTCTGAGTAATCCTGACTTTCCCAATGGAAATGCTCCCTCATGGTATGTAAAGTTTCCCCAAAAGAATAATCCTCAGGAGGAGAGGCTGAAGAGATAGATTCTTCAGCATCAGAGTCCTCATAGGGGGGTTGAGAGTATCCCTGGTCTGAAGAGGAAATTGAAACCTGATCAGAGGAATCATAGTCTGTATCCTGCCTAGGCCTTTTCTCAGGAGGGGGGTGGGAACCCCTGATTAGAGTAATAAGGTCTTCGGCCATTTTAAGCATCTGAATCTTAGGCATGGAGGACTGTCCAGGAGAATGCTGTACTTGTTTCTTTGTCTTTAATGGTACCTTTGTCTTGGCTGTTGTTTTAATGGTAAGTTGTGAAGGTCTGAAAACACCCTCAAAAACAGATGCCTGCTCAGCGGCTCCGGACCCATCTGAGGGATTAGTTTCCGTAGGCCCAATACCATGAGCTTCCAGAGGCTTAGTTGTCTCCACGTGGGAATCTGAAGTGGCCTGTGGCTCTGAGGTAGCGGGTGTCAGGGGCTGCAAAATGCCTCACTGAGAACCGGCGACTGGCCTAGAAGAGGTTTCTTTGTCGGTTTTGGACCTCGGATGCCTGTCTTTATCCTTGTCTTTGCATTTTTTCGGTATTGAGGTAGTCGGTTGATCCGACGGAATAGTATAATTGAACCTTCGGCCAAAGTAATGCAAAGCAAAATCAAAACGTTTTTTATAGTGTGTTTGTTAAATCTAGCACAAAACCGACAACTAGTGACGTCGTGATCAGGGCCTAGGCATGGAATACAGTAAGAGTGGAAGTCCTTATGAGGTATTTGCTTCCCACAAGAAATACAATTATTAACTTTTTCTGACATCGGTCTGAGGCAAGAAAAAAGTTTCCCCAACGGGGTACTAAGCTTTATTGAAGATTCGGATCTGAAATTCGACTTCAAAAATCTCAGGAGTCGGCCGACCGGCACTTGCAAACTGCTTTTGCTTCGGGCACCACACTGCAAGAAAGACTGAAGAAAATAGCATTGGATGCATCTTATATACCCCTGGCGCACTGACGTCCGGGAGGAAGCGACAGCAACCAATGCCGGATCAAGACTTTGGAACTCTGGCCGACTGCGGGACCGCCTGATGGCAGGATAACCCAAGACTGCAGCAGTGTAACACGAACATCTGTGGTGTTGTCTGTCTTTAGTAATAGTTGTCCTGGATGCAGCAGGTCCTTGAAAACTATAAGGGCATTTTGTACAGCTAGCATCTTTTTTTGATTGATGTGAAGATGCCTTTGTTCTGCGGGCAACTCGCCCTGAATACATTTTCCTGCCATGTGTGCTCCCCCAGGCGTAATCCGATGCATCTGTTGTCAGTGTTTGCCTGGCTGTGGGTTGAGTAAAAGGCTGTCCCTTGTTGAGGTGACAAGCTTGAGCCCACCATCGAAACTCCTGTTGAAGGCAAGGAATTAGTGGTATAACTGTTTCCAAACTTGGACAGTGTTGAGACCATACACTCTTTAGGTACCATTGTAGTTTCCTCATATGCAGTCTGGCATATGGAATTAGTAGTATGCAAGATGCCATGTAACCCAAGGCCTGCAGAATTTTTCTTGCAGGGAGTTGGGTCTTTGTTGCCATCAATTGAAACTATGGAGTCAGTTGTCCTTGCTTGTCTGGCGTGAGATAAGCCATCTGGGCCATTGTGTTCAAGCTGGCACCCAGGAATATTCTCTCTTGTGAGGGCACTAGTTTTGATTTCTTTTCGTTTACTGTGTACCCCAGGCAACTTAATAACTTTTTTATGAATGCCAGACACTTCAGAAGAATGTCCTTGCTCTCTGCTTGAATCAGGCAATCGCCCAGGTACGGATAAATTTGAATTCCTTTCTGTCTGCAAAATGCAATTACTGGTGCGCCAGGCACTTTGTGAAGACCCTGGGCGCAGTAGAGAAGCCAAAGGGGAGTGCAGAGAATTGATAGCACATTGAACCAGCTTTGAATCTGAGGTATCTTCTGCAGTTTTGTCCGATAGGGACATGCAGGTAAGCCTCCTTGAGGTCCAAGGTCACGAGCCAAGCTTCCTTGCACAGCATGGGAAGAAGATGCTGTAGTGTCAACATTTTGAATTTCGGAACATCTAGGTAAGTGTTTAGAGAAGAAAGATCCAGAATGGGCCTCCAGGCTTTGTCCTTTCTGGGAACCAGAAAGAGTATTGAGTAAAATCCTTGTCCTTGCTCTTGTGGTGGTACCTTTTGAATAGCTCTCATGTCCATGAGTGCTGTAATTTGTTTTTGAGCCTCTGCCCATTGATTTGGTGGCAGATTTGGCATTCCTTTTAACCTTGGCAGAGTGTGAAAGTGGAACCTGTAACCTTGAGATACAATGTTGAGAACCCATTTGTCTTTGGTGATCCAATGCCAATTGTGATAGAAAAGTGCCAGTTTTCCTCCTAAGGGGGCTGCCAAGAGAGAGCTGTTTGGCAGCTGTAGTGGGAAGTCAGTGAGGCTGCTTTTTATATGGTTGGGGCTTGTCTTCCCCTTCTTTCTGGCCTGGTGTACCCCATTGTCGAGGCCTGTAAGGACCTTGTGGTTGACCTCTACCTCTTGGACGTCTGTATCTGCCCCTTTGGGGTCTGTCTGTAACTGGAAAGGACCAATTCTTTGTTGGCCAATTTCTGCTAAATCGAGGAGGCTGAACCTGTAAGAAATCCTTCACCGTTTGCATAGATTTTTGCCTTATCCTCCATCTTCTTTAATACCTCTTCTGCCTTAACTCCAAATAACACATCCCGCTGCAAAGGTGCATCCAATAATTTTGCTTCAACATGATCTGGTAACGTATGTTCTTTTAACCAAGCATGTCTTCTAATGACAGAGCCTGTAACTGCTGCTCTACAGGAGGCCTCTAGAGAATCAAAACCACATTGCAAAGTATGCTTTCCCACTTGTTCAGCTGCATGCAGTAAATCCTGCATTTTTTTTTTAAATTAGGGGGATCTGAATCTGGAAGCATTTTTTGCTTCAACTGAGACATCAAAAATTGCTGATATTTTAGCATGTGAAACTGGCAATTTAAGGCTCTCATTGCTAAAGTTGCAGACGTATATACTTTCTTTCCCCATCTGTCTAATGCTCTGGAATCTCTTTCAGAGGGAACTGGGTTTTTTGCTGATGAGGCCTTAATCCCTTTGGGTCCCTGAGAAATAGTTTCAGGGTCAGCAACAGGGCTTTTATACAGAAATTTGTGTGTCAGGAACTCTGTAATATCTGTCAGGTTTAACTGGGGCTGAAGGTAAGGAGTCAGGATTTAAGCTGGATTCAGTATACACATCAAAGTCATAAACGGAACGTGAGAGCCTGTGAACTATCTCAATTACCAAAATCCAGCAATGTCGCCAAGGGAGTACCAGCAACAAAAATGTGCAGAAAAGCAGCAAATTAAAAGTCCATAGCTAGACAAAAATTAAATGCGATAACAACGATGGTAGTAGGCTCAGTAAGCTTTCACCATGCTTGGCTTCCTCAGACTGTAACAAACCATCTAACACCACAGTCATTTAAATACTATTACACAGATCTAAACAATCATTCAATCACCATGTAATGAAATATTTAAAGAGGCCCTGAAACCTACCTAACACTCTTGCTTAGTTAAAATACATTGCATATATAGTTTAAAAACTCACGGATTTAAAACACTTGTGATTCTAAAAACATTCACAAAAATAAAATATACTTATACACAAAATACAAAAGAGAAATATACTGGAAAAGTGCAATTATATATGCACATGGAGGTATATTCATAGAAATATGTATATGATCTATTCCTCTAACAAACCTCAAAAATAGGAAGATGCATTGATGTCAACGCCTCTTTAATCTCCTTTTCTTCAGCATGGGATGGATACTGACCTTGTCATTGAGGCCAGGGTAGGATTCCGCTCTACATCGTAGAATCCACCTTAGTTCCATTTCCAGTGTATAATTCTCAACACCCCCCCCTCTAATGTTAGTTTGAATATGTTGTATGACTAGGAACGTGAATTTGTGTTGCTCATTGGTTGACATCTGATGTCTAGCTAATGCATTGTTGGGGTCTTTCACTCTCATTTTATAACAATGCTCCCTGATCCTCTCTCTGAATTGCCTGTTGGGAACAGAGTGCAAGGTAGACTAAATTCTTAGATTTACAATTGGTCCCTGTCATGAAAGTAAATATCTGCCCTGTCATGGGCTGCTGGAAGGTGGTACTATCATTAATGAACCCACATTGATTACTGGTATTATACACCAAATGGGAATATCCGGTGCCACTTTTATGGCAGAGAATCTCTTTTAAGTTCTTCTTATTTTTGTACATGTACTTTGGTTTTGGTCCAACCAAATCCTTGATCTCATTATCAACACATAATACTGCCCAATGTTTCTCAATAATACCCTTCACATTGTAGGCATCTTGAGTATAAAAAATAGGTAAAGTAACACTGGTATTTCTATGCCCATGCATACACACATTTTCTCTAACCTCATTACTCCAAGTGTTATCAGAGAAATATGGTCGGGCTGCAGTAGTCCTTAAACCTTCGGTTTCTTTTATAACTTTATCCACTTCAACACTATTATATGATCTGGCTATTAACCTGCTTCTCAAACTCTCTCCATGATAACCTTCATCTAGCAGTTCAAAGAGAGAGGCTCTCATGGCAGCCTATGCATTAGGTATTCTTGTAACAGCTCTTTCTGTGAACAGCTGTATTCAACATACCATTCTGTAATCTGATTAAATCTACATCCAGGAATGATAACTTATGTATGTCATAGTAAATTTCTGTGTTGTTCATAAAAGCTGCAAATTCTAATAATTCTGCTTCAGTCCCCTCCCATATAAAAAAGAGGTCATCCACGAATCTCTTGTAGAATCTAACATTCTGTTGGCATAGCGTGTGAGGTAGTAATACCTCCCTTTCCCAATAAGCCATAACTAGGTTGGATTATTGGCACAGGATGTGCCCATAGCTACGCCATCCCTTTGCAGATACAGCTCTTCATCAAACAAAAAAACATTGTTTTCCAAGATGACTTCAAGAAATAACGCCAATAATTCAATCACATGTGTATCCATACTAGAATATTTCTTCAAATAACTTTGCACATATTCTACACCACAATCATTCGGCATGACCGTGAAAAGACTGGTGACATCAAATGTGACCAGATAATAATCACTGTTCTCATCCAATCTACTAACATGTTCATACAAACTAACAAGAAACTCTTTACTGTCTCTCAAAATAACATCATTAGAATTTATGACTGGTCTTAAATATTTTTCCACATAAAGTGAAAATGGTTGCGTCAACCAGCCCTCTCCAGAGACAATAGGCCTCATGGAGGGTTTCATCCGGTTCTTATGGACCTTGGGGAGGCCTTTCAGTACAGGTATTAGAGGGTCATTGACCCTTAAAAACTTGGATAGATTTTTATCTATAATGCCACTCTTGAATAAGTCATCAATAGTGTCATATACACGAAACACTTTCATCATCACTTGCTCCAACTTACTATAGAACGAGGTGTCGCTCAACATCTGGCGTACAGTGTCCCTGTATACCACAGCATCCATAATCACAATCGGACCTCCCTTATCTGCAGGGGCAATGATTATGGAATCATCATTTCTTAGGCTATTTAATGCTTGTCTTTGGGTAAAGGTCATGTTGTATTTACCTTTCCTCTTTCTACCATAGTTGTCACTATAATATTCATATAAGTCATGGATGTAATACTGGAACATATGTACTGGTAGGCTTGAAACTATTCACACTGGAACTGTTATCATAATCTTAGCTGGATGTTTCTAACAAACATCTTAATGTCAATCAATGTGTCAGTAATATCACTCCTTCTAGTAGGAATGAATGTCAATCCCTTATTCAGTACAATTTCTTCATCTAAATTCAGTACCCTATTAGACAAATTGATTATAATTGCATCTTCTTTATGGTTGGACCTGCTGACTCTGTGTCCATGACCTTCCGCTTTTGGCCCCCTGCTGTTGACATCATCAATCTTTCTATATTCTATAATTTTCCTCCTTACCACAGGCTGATTGACATTGTTAATTTGAACATTACATGCATCCTGTTTATTATTAGTTGTTAATGTTTCATTAAGGATATTATTCTCATTATCCATCACTTCACTATTGACAGTATAGACTAAGTCATAGTTATGAATCACATGCTCAACTGTATTAGAAACAGATAGGTGTCCCTCTCAATTTTCTGTTTCTTTTGGTCTAAAAGTCTTTTCTCAAACAGTGAGACATTGTCCATTAATCTATCGACCTAAGCCTGCCGCCTAGCCTCGATGTAAACTTCCTCGGTGATAGATTCATACATCAATTCCTCAGGTAGATGGTATTCTATTAATAATTTCATATAGCTAAAGCTCAATTCCATATTGAGCTTCCTTCAGGCGCATGCACGCCAAATGGTGCCGTTGTAACTGCAACCTCTTCAGCTTCTTAACAACAATTTATCCTCTTCGGATCCACGCAGTAGCTCCTGGCCTCAAACAGCAACAAGAAATTCTCACTTTGATGATTCCATAATCATTGCCCCTGCAGATAAGGAGGGTCCGATTGTGATTATGGATGCTGTGGTATACAGGGACACTATGCATGAATGTTGAGCGCGACACCTTTCTATAGTAAGTTGAATATGGTTTCACTTTATGTGGAAAAATATTTAAGACCAGTCATAAATTCTAATGATGTTATTTTGATTGAATTATTGGCGTTATTTCTTGAAGTCATCTTGAAAAACAATTTTTTGTGGCAGTAGCTATGCACATCCTGTGCTTAATAACGCCTACCCTGTTATGGCTTATTGGGAAAGGGAGGTATTACACTACCACACTCTATGCCAACACTTTTTTATGGGAGGGACACAACCCATTTTTGAAATTTACTGACATACTCAGGGAAGAGCTGTTACAAGAATACCCTACTGCATAGAGCATCCATCCCTCCTCCGTTTTTCAATGCATGTGGGGAGATGAGAACCATGAGCTTGAATCGCTTGAATCCGTTAGATGAGAGAGATTTTAGGAGAGAGAAGAGTTTGAATAGCAGAAGTGGATAAGGTTTAAGGACTACTGCAGCCCCACCATATTCTCTGATATAACACTTGGAGTAATGAGGTTAGAAATGTGTGTTGTGCATGCATGATAGAAATACCAGTGTTGTTACTTTACCTATTTTTAATACCAAGATAATGTACAATTGAGTCAAGGATTTGGGTGGACCAAAACCAAAGTACATGTACAAAAATAAGAAAAAAGAAAGAGATTCTCTCTGCCAAGTGGCACGGGATATTCCCATTTGGTGTATAATACCAGCGCCTGTAATTGTAATCAATGTGGGTTCATTAATGATAGTACCACCCATCCACAAACCGGCAGCAGTGAGGCAGATCATACTTTCATGACACACAGGGACCAATTAAATCTAACTCTACTCTGCTCATACTCGTCACACACCTACATTGGTTAAACCAACAACCAACAACAAGAGAGCAATTCGATCCAGGGATTATAAAGAGGTGAAGACAACAAAAGATTTATAAGACATCGATGTCAAGACATGAGCAATCAAAATTCCAAAACAGTCATACAGCATATTCAAATAAACATTATTCAAACTTGAGGTTGACAATGGAAATGGAACTAAACAGGTGAATTAGGTGATGTAGGATTCTGATATGGGCGCCTCTATGACAGGTCAGTATCCATCACATGCATCAGAAAGAGATTAGGAGAGGTTGAGAATGCATCATCTTCTATTTTTCTGGTTTGTTAGTTTGTTAGATCATATACAATCATATACATTTAGAGGAATATATAATATACTCATTATATATATTTCTCTTTTCTATTTTGTATCTTTTTTATATTATATATTTTTTTTATTTGATTTTTTTTGTATTTGTAAATTGTTTAAATTTTTAAATCATAAACTATTTATGCAAAACTATTTTAAAAATTAAGCAAAATAGGTAGGTAGGTTTCAGGTTTTAAATAAATCATTCATTACATGGTGAATGATTATTTCGTTTGTGTATTAGTATGACTCTGAGGAAGCCAGCATGGTGAAAGCACTGAGGAGCCTGGTTACCTGTGTGTTGTTAATTCCTACTACCCATCAATTTGTTATAGCATTTAATTTTTGTCTAGCTATGGACTTTTAATGCTTTGCTTTCTTAGCATTTTGTGTGTGGTACTCCCTTGGTTACATTGCTGGATTTTGCAGTGAATGGTTCACAGGCTCTCACGTTCGTTTGCCCGTTTGATATATCTATTCTTTTCTATTTCAGTATACACATCGTCCACAATATCTAACACTGGCGGAATTCGCAAGGGGTCTGTGTTGAGGTAATAAAAGGAAGTCTCTGAGCCTTTTCTTGGATTCTGAGCAATCCTGGCCTTCCCAATGGAAATGCTCCCTCATGGTGTGTAAGGTTTCCCCAAAGGAGTAGTCCTCAGGCGGAGAGGCTGATGGAATAGATTCCTCAGCATCAGAATCCTCAAAAGGGGGTAAAGAATACCCTAGGTCTGAGGATGATTGTGAAGAAATGGACACCTGGTCGGATGAGTCATAGTCTGCATCCTGTCTGGGCCTTTTATCAGGTGGGGGATGGGACCCCCTGATCAGGGTGATTAGGTCTTCGGCCATTTTGAGCATTTGTTTCTTAAGCATGGATGCCTGTCCTGGAGAATGCTGTATTTGTTTCTTTGTTTTTAAGGGAGGCTTAGACTTAGCAGAGGGTTTAATGCTTAACTGAGTAGGTCTGAAAACACCCTCTGAAGTTGTGGATTGCCCAGCTACTTCGGTTCCCTCTGAAGGGTTAGTTTCAGTAGGCTGAAAAACTTGTGCGTCTGAAGGCCCAGCCAGCTCCATGTGGGAGTCGGAGGCAGCCTGTGGTTCTGCAGAAGCAGTCATCAGGGGCTGCGAAGGCGCCTCGCTGAAAACCGGAGAACCAGTGATCGGCCTAGAAGAGGCCTCGTCGTCAGTTTTGGGCCTCGGATGCCTATCTTTGTCTTTGTGCTTTTTATGTATTCTGGTCGTCGGAAGTTCCAACGGCATGGTGTAATTGAATTTTCTGCCAAAGTAATGTTGGGCAAAATCAAACCGACGTTTAATAGTGCGCTTGTTAAACCTAGCACAAAACCGACAACCAGTGACGTCGTGGTCTGGGCCTAGGCATGGGATACTATAGGAATGGAAATCCTTATGAGGTATTTCCTTCCCACAAGAAATACAGTTATTAACTTTTACTGACATCGATCTGAGGCAAGAAAAAGTTTCCCCAACGGGGTACTTAGCTTTGTAGAAGACTTCGGTTTTGGATTCGGAATGAAAATCTCAGGAGTTGGCCGACCGGCACTTGCGAACTGCTTTAGCTTCGGGCACTGCGCGGCAAGAAAGACAGAAGAAAATGGCGTCGGCTGCATCTTATATACCCCTGTCGCACTGACGTCAGGGAGGAGTTGACAGCAACCAACGCCGGACCAAGACTTTGGAACTCAGGCCGACTGAGGGACCGCCTGACGGCAGGATTACCCAAGTGTAATGACTGCAGCAGTGTAACACGATGAACATCCACATTTTTCCTCCCTTTTGGCCTTTGGGATAAGGCTGGGTAGGGGTAGAAAAACGGACGCCGACGGCAGTCTTTCCCTCCTGTTCACACCTGGTCAAAGTTTCCTTCACTTTGGGCCAAAAAAGGATGAGTCATCAAAGGGGTGTTTACGAAGGATGGCTTAAAGGGCTCTGCGAAGGAACACAAGCGCATTCAGGAATGTCTTCTGAGAGCGATTCCTGTACCCGCTGCCCTACTTGTTCCATCAGCTGCATATGATGAGAGACGCATGGATGAGTTAACAATAGAATTTAGGGTAGCAAGCTGGGCAGCAACCTTGTCAGAGGCCCCTGCAGCTACTGTAACCTGAAGAGCATCTCCCAATTCCTTAAGGAGATCTCTTTGCAACCTAGTGAAATGGGTTAAGCAGTTCAGTGAGTGGAGAATAAAAGTCGCTGAACTAAACATGCGTTTCCCATATCTATCCATGATCCTAGACTCTCTATTAGGAGGATGAATAGACGAGGAAGTCGCAGACATTTCCTTTTTGGTGGCCGCCGCCACCACCATAGCATCAACAGGGACTCCTTTGGATAAGAAGGTTGTATCTGGTGGAGCTGACAAACTTATTAGGCCTCCTAGGAACAGGCTCCATGGACTCCGGTGACTCCCACACCCTCCGAGAGGCCAACTGCATGAGCTCATCGAAGGGCGGAGACACCCAAGAGGTGGAGGGTTGAGACCCAAAAGCCTTCAGGAGAAATGACTCATCCTCAGTAGGGCTTTTGGACTGCCAATCATCCCTCTGCCCAAGGATCTCGAGTATCTCGGCAAAGGAGATATCCTCAGAGGGGGACCACGGGGACCTTTTGACTCATCCAAGTCAGTGTCAGATGTTAAAGACTCCTGTGGGGAGTCCAAGTGTCTCCTCTTGCACAATCTCTTCCTGAGAAGCTCCTCAGTGGGAGCCTCTGGGGAGGTCTCAGAAGAGCAGGGGGCACCCTGTGGGGCTACCTGAGACTCTGGCTCTCTACGCTTAGCCTGGACAATGGAAGCAGATGCAAACACAGGCGCTTTGGGGGATAAGGAAGCAAAGCCTGAAGTTGAGGATGTCTTGGGGGACAAGACTCTCCTCATGGCCTCAAAGGCACCACCGCTCTGATGTGAAGGAATCAACGAATCCGAAGGAACTGCCAAACTCTCCTGCACCGAGGCCGTGGGCTCCTAGATGGAGGTAGGAGCCGAGCTCATCCGAGCCGGAGTCCCGAGAGGAAAAGTCGGCATCGACAAGTCGGTCCGAATATCCTCCCCGGATCCGACTGGAGAGTGTCGGCTCCTAGAGTCCCTGGTCGGTACCAAAGATGTCAGAGTGGATGGAGCCGAGGACACTGGAGCAGGTCTCTGCTCCAAAGGCTCCACGATCAACAGATCTGCTTCCTCTGGCTCCGAAGGTCCGGTACAGCTCGGAGGAGTAGTCAAAGCAGGAGTAGTGGTTTTCGGCTCCAAAGCCAGGCCTGATGCCTGTAAAAGCTTCTGCACCAATCAATCCATATCCAAATCCGACAGGCTGACAGAAGACCTAGAAGAATGCACCGACAGTGCCGAATGAAGCACTGGAGATAGAGGCACTTCAGATACCGGCTCCAAGACTGTGTGCTGGGTCCGAAAAGACAGTCAGCTCCGAGGTCTGTGGAGCCAATGTCGCAGAATCCTTCAATTTTTTTGATTTTTTTGACTGCTTAGAGTCCTTAGATTCCACAGAAGATCTAGAGGACTTGGAAGACTTGCTGGCCACATCCTGGTCAATCAAAGCCTCTTGAAAAGGATGCTTTAACAAGCACCTGTCCACCAATTTCCTCTTCCTCTCTAGCAACACTCTCAAAGAAAAAGAATGACATATGGCACAAGACACCTGTAAGTGGACAGCTCCTAAGCAATAAACACAAGTTACACATCCATCTGTAACAGGCATTTTTTGGTTGCAGTCTGGACACTTTCAATCCAGACTTTGGGTGCTTATCTTTATCATCTGCCATTATGCTGCTAAAGAAAAATGCAGAGCAGATAATCGGCACTACCCTAAGCTCTAGCAACACACACGCGCAAAGGAGCCTAAGAAAAATGCAACACAAAATATTAATAAGTTACTAGGCTCTGAACTCACACACAGAAAAGTGAACTTGATAAGAATTTAAATAATTAACTACTGGAATATTCAAAAAGACTATCTACTAAACTAAGGCCAATATACAAAAGGCCAACAATAGAAAAGGCGATATATATATATATATATATATATATATATAGATATATATATATGAATGCAGACATACTAGAAACTACAGCAGAAAAACTAGGCCAAAACACACGAGGCCAATATATGAAATACTAATAATCACACACGGGAAAGGGGAGCTTTTAGGAAGCTGTAAAGTGAGCTACCTATCAAACTATTTAAGAGAGTTTAGCAAAAAATTATAGAAATAACTGCTAATATAAAAGTTTTGAAAATAGTACTGGCCCGAGCTTGCACTGGAACCTCCGATCAGATGCCACGGCAAACTATATCTCAAGGTCATTCACAGTGCATCATGGGATAGGGGCTTGGCCTCGAGCTACTGAAGATCTCGAGCTTTGCATACGGCTGTACTGGAGGCAATGGATCGGCTCCGAACCCATCAGTAATGAATGAACGGCAAGACTGAACAACTTCACATGTGAATTTTAATGGAAGAAGAAGAATAAAGGCCAAGTGATATCACACACACAACTGCAGAACCAAGGAAGTTTGAGCCCCAAAAGGATCTTGGCTTGGCATTGAGAAAATACCTTTTCCACTTGGCTGTATAAAATTTTGTAGCAGCAGGTTTCTTAGCCTCCTTTAATACCAGCTACATGTCCTCAGGGGAAAACAGTGCCTAAGGGGTATTAAAATTCTATCATCCTGACAGTCAGTCAAAGCAGTCAAAGGCTGGGGTGAATTACAAAACCCGTCTGTTGAGACGAAGTCTATCCAGTGAGTAAGTCTGGGTAACTGACCTTGGCCAATTTCAAGAGAAAGGAGAACCACTGTTGTTTGGGCCAAAAGCCAGTTACCAGAATCATCCTTAAGTCTCAATCTTTAGAAGGAATATGGTTAATAAAGGAAACATTGAAAAGGCATACAAGAATATTCCTGTCTAAGGGAATGAAAAGGTACCGGTCTTCCAGGCCTTTGTGCAAGGATTCCGGCAGCAGAACTTTAGCCGTCTGTTGTGAATGGAGGTAAGCACATGTACTTTACGGCGTTCCTACATTAGGATCAATTCCTGGAAGAACTCGGGATGCAATGGGGGTCTGTTCTGGTCCTGCTCCACTTGTCTGCCACAAGGTTTTGCTCTGATGGGATGCAAGCAAGAAAGCCTGTAGGGACAGACTGAGCAGAGGTACTAGTTCCCAGGCTATCGGCAGAACAGTTGGATTTTTTTTTTATGTACCATATAACTGTAATGCTATCTAAAATTACTAGTATATGGCCTGGGATCCAGAGATGGTTTAAAGATCTGACAGCATTTATCAATGCCATCATTTCTTTGACATTTAAGTACTTAATTTATTTTTTACTGGTTCCACAGACCCTGAACCTCCACTCCTTTGGGTATGCCCACTATGCAAAGTCTGATGCACATGTGGTCACACACGGAGTAGAGGCTGGATGTGTAAAAAGGCGACTTGGGCTGAGGGACAATTTATTAAGCTACCAGTGGAGCTCTCTCTCGACAAAACCCAGCACCATGATCTGAAAGGGTAAGAAGTGCTTGTGACGGCTCCACAAATTTGAGGAACCACTGCATTTTTCTCATGTTTGGTCAGAAGAATCAAGAGAATAGTAGAGGCCATAAAACCTACAATATTGAGAGAGTCCCTGGCTGGTTGTAAGACTGATTGGAGACTACCATTAAAGGGGCACTACCTTGTTTCAAAAATCAGTTTCTTGCCTCGGACCAAAGCTGAAAACATTGACACCCACTTAGCTAATCACCTCCCCCTTTGTGACATCATGCATGATGTAACTGTGTTCCTACCCACAGCATCAACTTTTTTTAAAATGTGTAAATCTCTAGTACAGTCCTGATTTTGCTCCCTGAGGAATTAGATACCAGCACAAGTCCGCGATGGTGCAGCGGTAGCGTTGTTGCCTCACAGCAAGAGGTTCTCCCGTTCGATTCTCTGCTGCAGTGCGGGGACTGCCTTCTGTGTGGAGTCTGCATGTCCTCCCCGCGGTTGGGTGGGCGTTCGAAAGACATGCATAAATGGGCGTGCCTTCGTTGAAGTTTGAACATCGAGCTAGCACCTCGGCGTTCGTGAAAATATACTGCCAATCATTAGCGGACCGGAGTTCTGCTGTGGCGACCCCTAACCGGGAAAAGCCGAAAGACAACAACATTTGCATTCCAGTACTGATTAAGTCTGCGATCGCTATCATCTAGTGCTAGGAGTGACTATGATTACATTCAAGCCAGAGTGGTAAAAAAAACATAACGCTTACTGCAAGCACTAGTTACAGTGAACCATTCCCTTCCCTTTACATGTTATCATGGAAATGCCTTCTACCAGCACCTGCAGGACTGCATGGATAAGGCAATCCCAAGCAAAACAAAGACTCTTTGTACCCAGTCTGGTGGACCCCAGCCATAAACAAACTCTACAACAAGGTAAGACACCCTTGATCACTATAAGTAAAAAACTAAGAGCTCTCATAAAATCATCCAAAGCAAATTTCGAGAGAAAAATAGCTAAAGACTCAAAAGACAATCATAAGGCCTTCTTTAGCTATATTTAGAAACCTGGGAGAAACTCCCAGATATGCTCAAACTAGTTCAAAATGATGTGAAGATTACTGATCCTACAGACATTGCCAACATACTGGCTAACTTCTCCCCCCCCCCAAAGGAGATATCTATCATCTCCAGCTTCAAGTGAGAACTGCTCTCCAAAGCAAAAACACAGCATCTATGGGACCTGATGGTGTCCCCGGCTGTGTGTCCATGAACTCAATGAGGAATTAAACCCACAGCTAGGACAGCTGTTTAATCAAAGTCTTACCTCTGGATACATTACCCACGGTGTGCACTGCAACTGTGGTACCACTTCACAAAGGCGTAGCCTCCACCGACCCTGGAAATTACCCCCCATTAGCTGACAAGCCTTATCTGCAAAGCCATGGAGAGGATCATAATGGACCTCATAAATGAATTTGCAGACTTTGGATCCAACCCAGTTTGGCTTTGTCAAAGGCAGATCATGCCTTTTAAACTTGGTTGACTTTTGAAACAGTCACCAAAGCCATTGATGAGGAAAGGCAGTCCATACAGCCTACCTCGATCTGGCTAAGGCCTTGATACAATACCCCACTCGGGTATCATTGAAAAACTCATCAGCCATCACAAGATGGGTTGCAAACTGGCTAGTGACAGAACCCACAGGGTCAGAGTTGCTGGCGCCATGTCAGACTCAAAGCCTGTCACAAGTGGTGTCAGTCCTGGGCCCACTCTTGTTTGGCATCTACAAGCAAACACAGGAGGTTATGGCTGACAAAGTTTGCAGATGACTGCAAACTGAAGCCATAGTAGAAAACACATCTGATACAGATATCCTTCAGAAGGGTCTCACAGAAGCGGATAACTGGTGCCAGAGCCAAGTTAAATGTCAAAATGCATAGTCATACCCTTCGGAAAAACAAGGTTACCTAGCTACCAAATAGGTGGCAATCCACTGAGCACAGAAGAAGTTATCAGGGACCTGGGGACCCAGGTTGATAGTAGTCTGTCATTCGTCACCCATGTAGCTAAAGTAGTTAGGAAGACCTTCTACACTGCCCACCTTATCATGAAGGATTCTCATCTAGATCAAGGGAGGTCATAGTCTCCTTTACTCATCACTCATCAGACCAATGATTGAGTACAATGCCCCATTGAATGTATCTGACCCGACACTTGCAGCAGCTGGAGAGGCCACAAAGTTCCTCACCAAAAGGATAAAGGGTCTCAAAATCTGTCCCTATGCTGCCCGAAAGAACTCCAGCTCTATTCAGTAAACACACACTCTCTCAGAGGTGACCTTTGCCTAACATACAAGGCCATGTCAAACCCAGATTTGATGAATATGCTTCACCTCAAAAATCTAGATCCATCAGAGACTTAAACCTTGACACGGCTATTAATAGCGTGCTGGAGGGATAGATTCATCACCCAAAGACTCCCTATGCTGTGGAACAAAATGTACATGTGAGGCAGAGCACCTCGCTGGCCTTGTTCAAGAGAAATCTTGACCAATGGATGGGAGATCACAGATATAGGATTACCTCAGTGTCACTGCTCGACAGAGGCACAGCAAAATAATGGGTATAGTTCCCCATACTAAAGGGGTGGCGTGGCAGATAGCCTAGTATGAACCTATGAACCTATGAATATAGTCGGGATCTGCCTCTCAAGATACATGGCTTTGCACCTCACTGTAAATACATGTATTTAAGAACAGTACAGCTTTACCCATATTCCTTTTACATAACAAACTCTATTTTCTTTAAAAATGGAAACGGCTGTTTGTAATTCGTGCTTCTTATAAGTGCTATGCTTTCCTAAATGTCCATCCACATTAAGGCATACATCGCCAGCAGGGACATCAATGTACACATACCTGGCACGGGGGAAAAGGAAATTATACATCTTCAGTCTTCTTTTTGCTGCATACTTCACTGTTGTGAATGTCTGTGCTGCAAGTTTTGAATGCTACTGTAACTTGCACTTTCAAATCAATGGCATTCTGCTGATGTCTTGCATAAGAAAGACTTCAGAACACCTCATTTGTTGCATGAAATAATCTAATAATTTTACTGCCTGGCAATAACTTTTTATATGAAAGAAGTAATGTGTATGATGGAAGGGCAGCAGCAAAAGCATAACCGTTACCGATCGTATGGAACCGGCACTCTAACAGTTTTATTTACAGAACCGGTAATCTATCATTTTACTTGCTGTACAGGAGTGAGGGAGTGTATTTTTTTTTTTTTTTAACAAGGACAATAACTAGTTCTTCAGACATGTGGATAATTGAATCATCAGAGTTACAGCTGACTGGCTCAGTCCCTCAGATCTTAGTGATTATTGCCACTTTCTGTTCCGTACACATGCAGGGTTCCATTCTTCCGTTTTTTAGAGAGACACTTTTTTGCTTTCCAGCACACCTCCCAACTGTCCAGATTATAACACAAGGTCCAGATATTTGACTTTTGGTCTGTACCTCACAAGATTTGTGTTTTATGGAAAATCACTCTATATTGCAGGGCTTAATTAATGCCATGCATTTCAGTGTTAGAAATTGCATGCTAACAAAAGAACCGTTATTCCAGCAACTTTTTAAGTTTACAAAAGCAATGTTTAACATCCTCACATATTTTTGGGTCATTGTCTGTTCATTAATTTTAGCTTTGTCCAGATTTCTTATTCTGAGTGGTATGTTTGCCATTATTGCCATGCCATGGGATTATTATTTTATCAGTTTTACTACTCGGATACCTGATAAATAACATTGTTGAGCAACAGGATGACAAATACATTTATTAAGACTTTTTTGTTGGTCTGTTTGCTGTTCTTGTAGTACTTAACTGTGGATATTGTTGTTTATTTATTGGCATTTGATTACCGGGAAAGTCCAACTGGGTAGGAGTCTATTTTAAATGGAGTCCTGGGAAGAAAATTTGCAAAGAATTACAAAACATTTTAAGACTAAGAATTTTACATTTTTAAACAATACAAAAAACGAATACAGTTTAAACAATTAAACCAAATTATAATACAGAGTATGAAAATATTAGTTAAGAATAGATGCAAGCTATATGGCAATGTTTTAATAGTTAAAGACATTTTATCCAGTTTATAGAGAAATTAATGGTAAGTTAGTATAACACAAACAGGAATTGCAATAAAAAGTCAGGGAAAAGCAGGTCTATTGTATATTTACAGAGAAAGCCAAGGGAAAGAAAACTGACAAAAGTAACGAATTGAGTGAAAAAGGAAGAGTAAAGAGATGAAAGGTACAATTAGGTATTTTGTCCACATTTATGGATATCCTGATGTTGAGTAAGAACAGGTCCAGCTGTTGGCTAGGAAGTTATTAAGAATGGTTTTGAAGGATGGGAAGGAGGGTACTGACCTGATGGATATAGGTAAGACGTTCCAAACCTTAGCAACATGGCACGAGTACAGACAATGTCCAGCAAATTTGATTGGTTTTGGACAGACAGGAGTTTTTGGTCATTGGAAAGTAATAATCGACTAAGAACATAGTTATATAGAATGTTATTTAGTGCAGGACAGGCATATGGATTTGGGATAATTTTATAGTTGGTAAGAAGCTGTGTATATGTTACTTGATGGGGTAGTTCTAACCAATTTTTGCTTTTTTAGTGCTCTTCAATGTGACTTCTGAAAGGTGTATTTGCTGCAAGTTTAGCTACTTTGTTATGGCGTTGCTCAAATTTTTGTGATGACTTAAGATTAGCAATGATGGGCTTACCATAAAGACGTGTGGGGAGCAGATAAGTAATGGCAAGTGTAGCTTTAGTTACATTGGTGAGAAAGTTTTTGGCTCTATAAACACACTTAGTTTTTAATGAGTTTTTCTTATGCAACTTTGTATATGTAGGTCGAATTTAAGATCAACATCCACAATCGTTCCCACACTGTGGAAATATCACATATAATTCCCCTCCACAAAGGCAGACCCTCCACAGAACTAACCAATTACCACCCCATAGCTATTCTCTCTCCACTCTCCAAAATACTAGAGAGATGCATACACTCTCAGGTCTCAGACTACCTCCTTACTAACAACCTCCTTTCCAATACTCAGCATGGTTTCCGACCAAACCATAGCACCACCACTGCCTTACTCTCCTTTACTAACACTATCCTTCAGCATAAAAACAATGGCTATCTCTCCTCTGCTACTTTCCTAGACCTATCTAAAGCATTTGACATGGTCCCACACAAACAACTTATCTCTGTCCTCAATAACCTATCCTTCTCACAATCAGTCACCAACTGGTTTCAGAGTTACCTGTCTGACCGCCAACAATCCGTTGTATGGCAGAATGACATATCTCCCCAGGATCCATCCTTGGACCCCTACTCTTCTGTGTTTTCACCAATAATCTAGCCTCTGCCACCAAACATGGCACACTCATACGCAGATGACTCAACCATCATCTGCTCAGCCCAGTCCCTACCCAAACTGCAAAAAGTCGCACAGGAAGCCTTTTCCTCTGTTGAAACTTGGTTATCCGATGCCCAATTAATACTCAACCCAAACAAAACTAAACTACTCATCTTCCAACCCACCAAACATACTCAAAACCACTCTCACTTTAACATCACAGCAAAAGACAACATCACTATATACCCAACTGAACACACCAAATTGCTAGGAGTGGAAATAGACAATAAACTAAAATTTAACATTCACATATCCTTGACCATAAAAAAGTCCACAAAAAACTAGGAGCACTATACAGAAATAAGCAACTTCTCACCAAAGCAGCAAAGATTTCAATAGCAAATTCCCACCTTACCTCCACCCTACTTTATGCCTGTCCAACATATACCAACCTAAGGCAATGCGATCTAAACAAGCTAGAGACCTGCTACAACAAAATTGCCAAATTTGCCACAGGGGCATCCTACCGTAGTCACCACTGTCTCTCACTTGCTGAACTGGGCTGGCTTGAACTCCCTCACCTCCTTCAATGGTATCAACTCTCACTCGCCCACAAACTAGTAAATCATCCACTAAATGTCCCATCCCTCCAGAATCTACTCCAACCCTATCGCACCACCAGACCACTAAGATCCAGCAACAAAAATCACTTGCAAATCACTAAAGCCAATAACTCTGCTGGTGAAGCACTATTCTCTTGCACCGTAGCCAAATTATGGAACTCCCTCCCACCCACAATTACCTCCGTACCATCACGCACCCACTTCAAAACTTTACTAAAAGCATACCTAAAACATGCTGGCTATGCCCTTGCAACTCCCACTCTAATATCACCCTTCCCATCCAACCACTACCTTTCTTTCCACTCCACTAACTACTTTGATTATAGCAAGCTCAGATGCTCATAAGCCAGTACTTATTATACAGCAGGAACTTCTTCTTGTAATTAGAAGTTATGTACTCACCATAACGTTCCATCTGAGTAGGTGTATTCATTTGTCTGCAACCTGTGGGTTATGGATCCGATATCGGATCCGAACCGGCATAGTTTCCAGCTATGGATCCAAGCTCTCAGCTCCTCCCCTCACCCATAATGCCCTGCTCTACCCTCATGACCTCAGATCGAGTTTGCCAAAGCAACAATACCCTCAAAAGGGTAACCAGTAATATGCAGGAAACTGAAAGGCCAGGGGGATAGGAGGGCGGGATGGTTGCAGACAAATGAATACACCTACTCAGATGGAACGTTATGGTGAGTACATAACTTCTAAATCTGAAGTAGGATATTCATTTGTCTGCAACCTGTGGGACAGAGTCCCCAGCTACCTGAATCTTGGGCGGCCATCATGGAAGGATATTCCGAGGAGCCAAAGGATGCTCTACCCTGGATGCAAGATCCAACTTATAGTGAGAAATAAATGTATGAGGCGAAGCCCATGTAGCTGCTGCACAAATATCATCCAGAGGAATCCTAGCCTTGAAGGCTGCTGAGGTAGATACTGACCGGGTTGAATGGGCATGAACACCCTCCGGTGCGGGCCTTCCTGGCTTGATAAGCCAATAAAATGCACTGTGAAATCCAGCGGGACAGAGAAACTTTGGAAATTGGCTTGCCCAAATTGAATTTTGCAAAGGAAATAAACAGCTGGTCGGATTGCCTATGACCAGCTGTCCTGTTGAATAAAATCTTAGTTGCCTGTGAACATCTAGTGAGTGTAGCCTATATTCACCTTTGTTTTCATACTTAGGGAAGAAAACAGGGAGGTTAATAGATTGATTGATGTTTGCTTCAGAAGCGATTTTAGGAAGGAAGGACGGGTTGGTCCTGAGGGAGACACGGTCCGGATAAAAACCAAGTAAGGAGGTTTAGCTGATAAAGCTTGAAGTTCAGAAACTCTCTTGGCTGATGTAATGGCTACCAAAAAGGCTGTCTTGTAAGACAAGAATTTGAGGTCCACTGTAGGCTCGAAAGGGGGAGCGGTCAAGGCCTGCAGGACCAGAGAAAGGTCTCAAGCAGGAACTGCTTGCTTAATAGGCGGCCTGCAAAGGAAAGTACCTTTAAGAAAGGTTTTGCACAATTTGGCTGACATAAGAGGATTAGACTCTTGACCAATGTGATAGTGAGAAATTGCCGCCAGTTGAACTTTGACTGTGGAACTGCTGGCACCATCATTAAAGAGAGAAGTTAGAAAATCAAGCACTACGGCGAGAGGAACCGTGAAGGGATCTAGGCCTTGCCGCTCCGCCCACACAAGCGTTTCCATTTGCTTGATAAACCTTTCTAGTGGCTGGTTTATGAGCCGCCACCAAAATAGCCTTTACCGGTGAAGAGATACCGAGTCCTTATCAAGAGTGGAACTGGAGCAGCCAAGCGGTCAGCTTCAGGCTGTCCAGGTTCGGAGGAGGAATGCAGGATGGATGGGATATCAGATCCGAATAGGATCTAGAATCCAAGGAGGATTCACAGAGTGAGACCTTAGGAAGGGAACCAGATCTGTCGAGGCCAGAGCAGACAATGAGAATCATTCTGCAACCCACCGAGAGGCTTTCTGAAGAACTTGCAGCATCAGAGGCAAGGGTGGATAGGCATACAGAAGACCGGGTGGCCAAGCATGCACCAGAGCGTCTCTTGGGGTACCTCCGGGAGGAGGTATCAGAGCGAAAAAACTGTCGCACTTGGTGTTTGAGGGAGAGGCAAAAGATCGCATGAAGGGTTCCCCACCGTGCGAATATGCGTTCGCTACTTGACAATTGAGAGACCACTCGTAAGGGGTCAGAATGGTGCGACTGAGCTTGTCCGCTAGGATGTTGGACCGACCGGAATGCGTTGCTATGAGAAAGCGATTGGTGGAGATTGCCCATTCCCAAACTCTCATGGCCTCTCGACAAAGAGGGTAAGACCTTGTTCCCCTTGCTTGTTGATGTACCAGACAACAGACATATTGTCCGACTGAATGCAATTGTTCCCAAGGGAAGAAAGTCCTGAAGTGCTAGCAACGCTAAGAGCACAGCTCTCATCTCTAGAACATTGATATGCAGTAAGGTCTCTGTATCGTTCCACGTGCCTTGGACTGTCCGGCCAAAAGTGCCCCCACCCGAGGCGGAGGCGTCCGTGGTCACCGTGGCGAGAGGGGAGAAGCACAAAATGGGCGACCCTCGTGGAGATCCGGGAGTGGGGCCTCCACAAGAGGGGCCGCTTGGAAGCCTTGCTGATCGCTAAGGGATGGTACATGGGAGAGCAAGGTAAGACCACTGTACTAAGGCGTCCACTGTAGAATGCATATTGAGCCTGGCAAGAGGAAGAAGAGCTATCGCGAAGCCATGGACCCTAGAGCCCTCAGGACCAACTCCGCTGGAACAGAACATGAATGGAGAATGGCCCGCACCTGGAGCTGCAGATTCAGAATCCTGTCCGCAGTAAGGAAGGCTCGTAAACTCCTTGTGTCTAGTCTGGCCCCTATGAAATCTAAGAGCTGAGTGGGTGCCAGGTTGGACTTTGTATTTATTGTGATGCCCAGAAATGGAGCAAGATGGAGAAAGGAGTCTCGCGAGAAGTAGATGCCTTGTTGGGCGGTGAGGAGCCAGTCGTCCAGGTAGGGAAAGACCTGCACCCCTGAAGCTTCAGGTGGGCCGCTACCACTGCTAGTACTTTGGTAAACACCCTGGGGGCTGTGGTGAGACCAAAGGGAAGGACCCGAACTGGTAGTGACTGGCTCCCAGCCGGAAGCGGAGAAACCTCCTGGGCGCCTGTCCATTAGGATGTGGTAGTCTGGCGTCCTTGAGATCTATCGAGCACATCCAGTGGCATTCTCCCAGAAGGGGAGAATAGATTGTAGAGTGACCATTGAATTTTTCTTTGGGGACTGCCAGATTCAGGAGAGAGGTCTAGGATTGGTCTTAGTTCCCCGTCTTTTTGGCACTAAAAGAACCTGGAGTAGAACCCTGATCCGATCTGGTCTGGGGAGCAGGCTGGATGGCTCTTTTCTCTAGCAGATGGCCAATTTCTGCTAAAGCGGCCTCCCTTTGACCGGGTGAGTGCGTCTGGGAGGGACTGCATCTTTGGAAGGTGAAGGAAAGGAATGTGATATCCCTGGATATGATTTGGAGAACCCAGCGGTCCGATGTTATGGACTCCCATGCCGCTAGGTGCCCAGCGTCCCCGACTGTCTCCAGAGTAGAGCAGTCGGGCAGCCCCTCAGGGGTGCTGCGCGGGCCGTTCAGAGAAAGGTTCCCTGGACCCGAAGTTTCTGGGAGCCCCTCTGCCTCTAGGGCGGCGTCCTCCCTGTCCTCCTCTGCCACGGAAGGACTGGTTGTCCGGAGCAGGCTGGGACTGCTGCGACTTCCGGAACCACATCTTCTTCTGACCCTTTTGGTTCCTAGAATAGGGCCTCTGGGGTGCAGAGAAGCGGATTCCGACGGCAGACAGCGTCTTCCGTCCTTCTCGCTCTGGGTCAGCGTCGCGAGCGGTCTTGCCAAACAGAGCAGAACCATCAAAGGGGCGTTAGCAAGCCTTGAAGGGCTCAGAGAAATCGCAGTGGCGGAGCCAGGCCTGGCGCCTAGTGACCAGTCCTGTCCCGCAGCTCTAGCGGCGCCCTCCGTAGCATGGGAGAGTAGCCGCATAGAAGTATTCGTGACTGACCTTAGAGTGGCCATTTTGGTGGAGTGCAGAGCTCTGTCCTCCTCCGAAATGGACTCAGGGGGGGATGCAGCGTACTCCTTAATAAGGTCTCGCTGCATCCGAATAACATGTGCCAAATAGTTCAGCGCCCTCACGAAAAGGTCGCGAACTGAACATCCGCTTCCCCAAGCGGTCCATCATCCGAGACTCCTTGCTCGGTGGGTGGACTGAGGGACTCTCCTGAGCCAGTTCCCTCTTTGTGGCCGCCGCCATCAACATGGCATCTACAGGAGGCCCCTTACTCCAATGGGTCCTGTCAGAAGGCGGGCTAAGGATTTTGTCAGGTCTTTTGGGAATTGGCTCCACGGTGTCCGGTTCCTTCCACGCCCTGGTGGTAATAAGGTCCACCAGGGGTCGGCAGGGGACACCCAAGAGGTAGGCAGGCCCGTTTGAATGCCTCCAAGAACACGGACTCGTCCGAGGAAGACTTGGGGCAGACCACCCCTGATACGGAGCATTTCCATGATGTCTCCGAAGGAGACATCCTCGGGGTGACCGTGGGAGCCTTCCCCTTCCTCCAAGTCCGTGTCTTCAGTGAGAGACTCAGGAGTCAATGTGCCTCCTTTTGCACGTATGCTTGCGAGGAGCCTCCTCTGGGGGCTGTCAGAGGAGTCCTCGCAAGCAGCCATTTGCTCCATAGGAGCAACTTGGGGCACAGAAGCAGGCTGTCCCAGGGGCCGGATGGTGGAAGCCTGGCCCAGTGCAGAGGGAGCGGGGCGGGCGAAGCAAGTGCCGGGGTCCGGAGACCCTCAACAGAGCCCTCTCCACTACATCAAAAGCCGAAGGAGCCGACCTCGACCAAAGGATCGACAATGGCTCCCCCTCGGATCCGAAGAGTGGATCGGGCGGCGCGGATCCGAAGGGATAGTGCGCTCCGACACAGGCGGCGCCCGAAGGAGCACTGATCCCCGGATCCGAGCTCGGATCAGGCTCCGAGATCGGGTCCGGCCTTTTCGAGGGCATGGTCGGATCCGAAGTACCCAGTACTATCGGATCCGACCTCCCCGGCTCAGCTGCTCGGCTCCAGCTGCTCGAACCCGGAAGCGGGTCGGAGAAGGAGCAATAGGCTTGAAAAAGGGTGTTGAGCTCCCGGAGAGGCAAAGCACTCCCATCTGCATCTGGGCCTGGATGAACCTTCGCATCATCCGGTCCAGATCAGCATCGAAGGCTATGGGTAGATCTCGGCGAGGCTACCGAGGTAGGCCTGGAATGCCTCCTCGATAGCCTCGCCGGAGATCGGGTCTCCTCCTCCTCAGGACCCGGTGAGAAGCACACAGGTGACCGGGCCGAGAAGGAGGAGACCGCTCAACAAGGAGCCGGGAGAAGCCAGCGGCAGGCGGGGCGAAACAGAGGTCTCGGCCCGCCGCTTGTGGTGCTTCTCCCTCCGGTCCTTCTTAGAAGCATCCCTCTCCTGTCCTGAAGCGGGAGTTTGAGTCCCAGGAGCAGGAGGGGGTGCTACAGGGAACAGCTGCAGCCGCAGGAGTCCCGAAGGAGGCGGGGTCGGGCCGAGTCCGGCGGTAAAGACCCGCCACGACCAGCTTGGACCTCCCCTCCCTCAGTGCCCTGCGGTTGAACCCTGCACAAATGGAACAGCCAGATGTGAGGTGCTCAACCCCAAGACACTTAACACACCGAGTGTGGCCATCAGCCGGTGAGAGCTTATGGCCACACTCGGAGCATTTAGAAAAGAATGACTTAGGCTGGTCAGCCATAGTCAAAACTTCCCAAAAGTTACAGAAGTAACAACAAAAACTAAAACAAGCACACAGGCCTCACACACACTCTACGTACCAGCGAGGGGAGGGAATAAAAAATACTACTGTAAATTAAATTTAAACTAAAAACAGTCAATACACAAAGGGAACCTACAACTTTCACACAAAAAAGTTTAAAGAAAGCACAAAATTTCTATTTTTATACAAGAAAATATCACTTAGCTGAGAGCTAAAGAAACCACATCCAGTTACCAGCGCGGCAAACAAGATCTGAGGTCATGAGGGTAGAGCAGGGCATTATGGGTGAGGGGAGGAGCTGAGAGCTTGGATCCATAGCTGGAAACTATGCCGGTTCGGATCCGATATCGGATCCATAACCCACAGGTTGCAGACAAATGAATATCCTACTTCAGATCATTTGTTATGTCTGTTATGTACTTCACAGACAATGATTCTAGTTGTCTACTGATGTACTATATTCTTCATCTGTAAATATGTTGTAAGTAATTGCTATGTAAATTGTTAATCGCTATGCAATCCAATGTAACTACTGTCTGTTTATTTTAACTGTGGAGCTTTTCTCCCCGGGCTTCCGGTGAAAATGGACCTGCGTCTAGTCGGACACTCCCGGTCAACAAATATAAATAAATAAACAAACAATTGTCCCTAATAATTTGCTATTAGAAGTGACTTCAGTGGTTGTATTATACAAAGAGAGGACTTTATTTTTGTTTTTCCATGGGAGAGTGATTTGGGGGGGGGGGGTAGTTTGTTTTTATTTTTTGGGCTGGGCATGAGTTGAGTAACACAGCTGTTTCAGTTGCTTTTAAAGCTTCACGAGTAATTTTTTGGAGGTGAGACACATTTGTCAGATGTGTAAATGAGTGGAAACATCTGTGTACTGTGTTAGGGAGATCTGTTGTGTGAATGTGTTGAGGGTGATGGTGAAAATGTTAAAGAGGAGGGGACCAAGGAGAGAGCCTTGTCCTACACTGGTGGTGATTGGGAGGTATGGAGAGATGGTGGACTCTGACTTTACTGAATGATATCTATTGGATTGGTAGCCTTTGAGCCATAGAAGGGTGGGCTGCGAGAGACCTAATGAGAACATTTGAAGTAGACATTTGCTGTGACCAACTGTGCTGAAGGTTTTAGACATGACTAGAAATAAGAAGGAGACTAGTTTGCCAATACCTCTAGCTTTATTGACAGTTTCTATACAGATTAGAAGTGCAGTGTTAGTACTATGGGAAGGATGGAAGCCATGTTGTCTGGGAAATAGGTGTTCTTCCTGCAGGAGATAGGTTAGCAGTTGTTTTTGAGAAGGAGGGTAAGATTGCTGTAGGTTTAAAGTTGATAATGCCATGACTTTACTTAGGGTGCTGAGAGTACAGTACATCAATAGAATGGTAGAGATATGCATTCACTCCCTTTGTGCAGACAGTATTATTTGCTTCCAATGTCAGCTTGTTTAGCCTTCTGTAATGATGCCATAGCTCTCAGCGGAATCAAGGACAAATGCAGAAATAATGAAGGACAATCACAGACACTCTTAAAATATTAGTACTATTAACTTCCAAATCTTAACTTCAGACAATGACAGAATAAAGGAACATGAACTAATTATCAATTTCTGAGGTCTATAGCTCAAATTATTGCTTTTATTTAGAAAATGTAATCACCTTTTCTCTGTTACTAGTTTTAAGAGAGATTAAGAGTGTGACAGCTAAATTTAGTGTCAAAATCAGGGACATCCCTGAAAATCAAGGACAGTTAAGAGGGTTGAATAAAGCAATTATAGTGTATGGAAACTGGTACAGCCATTTCACATCAATGCTGCCTTATTAGTTTGGAAGGTTTTCATTTATGTGATGACATAAAGGACAAGACTGGCTAACTATGGTTATTAATGCCCCACAACACTGCAGACTGTGACGTGGCCCTACTTCAACATCCTGTCAAGGTGGTAGTTGTGTTTTCCCTGGCGGATAGGGGGTATTTGTTAGCAATGTACCCGAGGCATTTTTTGTATACAGCAACTGGTAGCTAACTCAGTATATTAAGGGAATGCCTGATAATAAGCTAACTCAGAATATTAAGGGTATGCCTGATAATAATCTAACTCAGAATATTAAGGGTATGCCTGATAATAAGCTAACTCAGAATAATGAGCTATACTTGATAATAAGCTACTTTCTGTGGTACAGGGTTTTATTCTAGCTACTTTGTGTTACAGAGTTTGATTCTATCTGCTTTCATCTCCCTCTTGTGTGACACTGAGCAAGTGATAATGCTTTTAGGGCAATTGGAAATTTGGTCTAGGCTCTTCAGTCTTCTCCTGGCATGCATGCCTAGTAAGTAGTTATGAACCTAAAGTACAGAGAATTACATCTCACAAGCATGGGGCAAATGTTGAGCACACACACATATACGTGCGTGTGTGTGCATGCATTATTCTGCACAGTTGCAAGGATTTACATTACTTTTATAATAATAAAAGTTATTTTTAATGGAACAGTATTTGGTGGTGAAAGCTTTTGCTTATAATGTTGTCTCAGCTACAAGTGGTGTTTTATTATCTTAGAAGTCTGTCACACACACACACACACACACACACACACACACACACACACACACACACACACACACACACACACACACACACATGCACCAAAACCAGGGAGAGAATGTATTAAAAAAACAACTGCTGGTAATACAATGTTACTGTGTTGGAAATGACCCTTGATCTCAAAGTAGTCCTAACAGGCAATGTATTTCCTGCATGTGGTAGAGCTAAGAGGCAATGATGTCTAGATTCCTTTGGTCATTTCCCTGTACGTGCATAACTTTTAGTCCTTTTTGTTTGCCTCTTTCTGTGTTTCTCTCTATACATACAAAATAAAAGTGTCATATATGAGGAAGGACAGTGATGTACATCATTTAGATATACATTCAAAGCTAGATTGCCAGTGTACAATGGTAACAGCCCTAATTGCCATGGAATTAGCAGTTCTCTGCCATCTGAATACAGTAGGCAAGAAGGCCATGAGGAAACTAACACGAAGTGATCACTTTCATCAAGCACAAACTTTTCAAAAGGCCTTTTTGCCAGTAGTAATATGACCCAGGAGTTATTATATGTAAGGAAGAGGTTGTGAAGATAGGTGAACTTGGTCCCAAACCAAAATTCTATGATGCAACACTTTTTAGGAAATTAGCTTAATTACATATTTTCAATATATTGGTTCCCCATGAAAAGGATGAAATCCCAACTGCATTCCCCTATCATAGACATGATCCTTACCATGGTGTGTGTGTGTATGTATACTATGTATCAGCCTCAAGGTCACATAAATCCCGTGTAGATTTTCTAGGCAAAAGGTGATGTGTAATCGGTACTTATCAGGAGACTAGCCACACTGCTGCACTGCCTTCAGTTGCATTTCTGGCATAGTATCTAGCAGCCTTTGGTAGCATATAACTAACACTTTGGTATGTGCTACTTATTTTCAATCTTCAGCAAGTAGTGTTTTATTTATTTATTTTACATTTGTTTACCGGGTAGTGTCCGGCTGGGCTGGATTGCCCGTTTTCACTGCAGACCCGGGGAGAAAAGCTCCAGTTACAAAACATTACAATACTAAATGCAGAAATTACATCAGAATGATTGTAGTAAGATACAAAAAATTACACAACAGAATTTAAAATGAAAAAAATAAGTACAGTACTTACATCAGAACTAACAGAAAATTGAATACTCAAATGTAATTGTGACTACTATTCTTACATTAATAGCTTCAAGTAGAGATATAGCAATCACTAGTGATATAGGGGTCTGCAGTTTACCTGTGGCTGGAGAAGGGTTGAGTTTGCGGGACAGGTATGCAGACTATGAATTACTTTGTGGGCAACAGTGAGTTGTTTAAGGTTAGAAGGTTTGAAAGTTCCAGCCAGTTTAGTTGTAGAAGAACGGTTCAGTGATGGACTTTATGGGGCTTAGTGGCAAACTTGGTGATTTTGTTGCAGCAGAATTCAAGATTCTGGAGATCTGCCTTGCGAAAGTTGGGAAACATATGTGAGCAATGCAGAAGTGGGAGAGAAGTTGTGATCTTGCTGTGGCTAGCCTGGCTTGGGGAGTCAGGTAGGGTTTGGCCCTATAAAGTGTGCCGGGTTTACAGTTCACTTTTTTGATAGTTAGGGAAATGTGAATATCAAATATGAGATGATTGTCTATTGTGAGACCTAGGAGTTTGGCCTGGGTGGTAGGTTCAATTATGGTACTATTTGAGGAGTGGATTGAGAGGGGTGGGTAGTTGGTCTTGTTGGATTTGTTTGTAAAGATTATTAATTTGGTTTTGTTTGCATTGAGAATGAGTTGGTTGTTGGATAGGTAAGTCTCAATATCTTGAAATGCTTTTTATATTTTTTTCTTGTAGTTTTTGTGGGGAAGGGACAGAGCAGATAAGGGATGTATCATCTGTGGATTGTAAGACTGAGGCTAGTTGGATAGCTGTATTCAGGTTATTAGTAAATGTTATGAACAGGAGGGGGCCAAGTATGGAACCTTTGGGTACACCTGTGGATAGAGGCAGTAGTGGGGAGAGTTTGTTATCCGATTTAGTAGCCTGCTGATGGTTTGATAGGTAACTGAGAAACCATGTTAGGGATGCTGGACTGATATTGTAAGTAGCGAGTTTATTTAGTGGTAGGTGGTGGGAGATGGTGTCAAAGGTTTCTGACATGTCCAGGAAGATTGCAGGGACTAGTTGTCCATTGTTCATTAGGTGGTGTATGGTATTGGTGAAGGATAACAAGGCTGTGTTTGTGCTGTACCGTTGTCTAAAACCATGTTGAGCATTGGAGAGGAGGTTGTTAGAGGTAAGGTGGTTGAGGAGTTGTAGGCGAATACATTTTTCTAGGATTTTGGCTATGGGTGGGAGAATGGGTATGGGGCGGTAGTTGGAAATGTTTTTAGAAGGGCCTCCTTTGTGGAGAGGAATGATGTGAAAAGACTTTCCAGAGGAGGGGCCCATATTGTTTGGAGACTGAGCTGTTGATTAGTACAGAAACTGGGTAGGCTATAGATAGGGCAGCAATTTTTAGGAATTCATTTGGCAGTTGATCAGCAGCTAGACAAGGTTTTAGTTTGTTTAGGAGCTTTTTATGTAGGATATTTGAATTGGTTTAAGCCTTGACAATGATATCAAAGAGTAAAAGTTGGGGATGGGGATGAGATAATGGTCAAGGTGTTTTCTTCACACAGGCAAGGTACACAGCTTGATTCTCACCTTTGGAAGGGAAATTGGCTAGACTTAAAATGACCCACATGGGCAGCTAGCCTAATACTTACCTATGAGTTTGGATTATAGCCTTTCTTCTTATTGATAAATAAATCAATAACACAGGTAGAAATAGAATACAACTGCAACCACCAAAGCAAAACAAATACCAATCGTACACTCAAGCTTAGACAAGCAGTTGCAGACATTTTGGACTCAGTGTAATATTATGTTTAAATCACCTTGCTTTGGAAAAGGATTTAAATTCTTGAAATAAAAATTGCAGACTATTTTATGTGACCTTACCTTCTCTCTGGGGTGACTCAAATATTTTCATTAATATTATTTGTGTTTATTTTATCAGCTTTAAGTAATATACTTCATGCACAGAATATTGCCATCACACCCTGTTTACTGCTGTGGTTTCCCTGATCTGTTGAGTTTGCACTCTAACTAAATGTCCTGAGTATCTGCAGCATATGGTCCACTTCTGATATTATGAGTAACAAGTCAACATATATAACTCTACTTATTCAAATGACATCTCTGTATATGTTAACAACTATGCTGTATTTTATTTTTCTTTCTGGCTATCCTTTGTAATCTAATTAATACTCTAACATGTTTAATTATGTAAATGTACTACTGTTGGAGCTTTTCTCCTTGGGTCTCCACTGAAAATGGGCTTGTGTTAAGTTGGACCAACCCGGTTAACAAATGTGAAATAAATAAATAAAACATCAGCCATAGACCAAGGTGCTCTGATACCAAGTACACTTAGGAGCAACTTTATGTTTCAACATGAACTTTGGGCAAGACGTGCACGTTGGCAAATGGTCTGTTAGATTTAAGTCAAACTTCATACCAGTACACTCCTACGGGTATGTCCCTCACTCCTCAAGTCATCCTTCAAGTCTACCTCCAGAACTGTGGAATCGGTAGAAATTATAAGATTCATATGAATGTTAGACTGCTTTAGTCTAAAGTCCATGTACACCTTGTCAGTACCCACCCTCAAACTTTATCTACTTTCTCATGGAGAGAGAGATGACAGTTTGTCTCAAGAAAAATATCAGAGCACCCATTCAGTCATCCAGGTTTAATTTCAAGGAAGATAGAGAATCGCAATAAGTTCCACGCCCAAATGTAACTTTTAATTTAATTTAATTTTAATTGAATTTATTTTGATTTAAATTTATTTTGATTAAGTTACATCTGGAGTCCGGCCTACCTGCCTGCAACTTATTTGGATTCTGTTCATCAGTCTGCTTTTTGTGGTTGTTTATCTAGTAAGATAGAGAATCTCATTATTTAATTTGTAGTAAAAGCTTATTCCAGAGAAGGGGGGGTAGGTGATGAATCTGTCTGTCCTTGTTCAGTTTAACTTCTGATAAAGGTTCATGTTTCTGCTTCTAGTCTTAGCTGAGCTGCTTTTCTTATTGAAATATAGGAGGTCAAGGACCACCAGCTCCCCAGTGATACTGTAAATGATGCATAGATCATCCCTTCAGGAGTCTATAAGACAAAGAGTACTCAGGCAGGTCTTTAAAGTTTCTCCTGATAACTTTAGTTTTTATGACCAGAGATGATGTTTATTAGGAATCTCTTCAGCTTTTTGTGTTTGAGATGTCATGTGAGATGCATACATACTGAATAGAATATTGTGCTCTATAAAGGGGCTGATCAGTGTTGAATATTGGGAGACAATGGCATTGGATGTAGACAAAATATCTTTGGCTACTACTTGTGTTATGCAACAGCATGTCCTGAAGCAATTACCTTGTGACAATCGAACTAAAGGAAATTGTCAGCCCCCTAATTACCTTTTGCAAGGGGATGCTTTTATATATTATATGTTGTTGACAATTTCTGTTTTTCTGAAAGAAATAATACTAAAAGTTTTCAAATTCAGTATATGCCTATCCCATATCTATCCTAATCAAACGAACCATCTCAGAACAATATGTTCTCATACTCTGAAAAATATCCCATATCATCCCCCTCCACAGGGGAGATCTATCAACAGATCTCTCTAATTATCAGCGCACTGCCATTCTATCACCCTTAGCCACAAACTTAGAGAAATGTATCCATAAGCAGATACTAGATCTGCTCCTACAACCCAAGAACTCCAGGATAGACTGCAAAAATCATTTCTAGATAATGAAAATTACCTAAATGAAATTAAACTCATCCTAAACCAGAACAAAACAAAGTTAATCATCTTCTCCAACAGGAAATCCAAAGCCAACCCACCTCCTCTCTCCATCTACTCCACTATTGGCACTATAATTAAACCAGTTAACCAAACAAAAGTACTTGGTATCACAATAGACAACAACCTAACATTTGATAAACATATCACTCACAACTAAAGTTCACATCAACTTGGTGCATTATATACGGCCAAAACTTACTTATTCAAAACACCAGGCTAGCCACAGCCAGATCCCACCTCCTGTCTACTCTCCTCTACTGTTCTCAAATTCTCACTAATGTGTGCATGTCTGATTTACATCTACTTAGTACCTCCTTCTTCTTCTTCCGGCTGCTCCCGTTAGGGATCGCCACAGCAGATCAACTGTTTCCATTTCTTCTTGTCCTCTGCATCTTGCTCTATCACACCAACCACCTGCATGTCCTCTCTCACCACATCCATAAACCTTATCTTAGGCCTTCCTCTTTTCCTGTTACCTGGCAGCTTCATCCTTAGCATCTTTTTCCCAATATACTATGCATCCCTCCTCAGCACATGTCCAAACCAACGTAATCTTGCCTCTCTGGCTTTGTCTCCAAACCTTCCAACCTGGGCTGACCCTCTAATATACTTATTCCTAATCCTGTCCATCCTCGTCACACCCAGTGCAAATCTTAACATCTTCAACTCTGCCACGTCAAGCTCCGACTCCTGCCTTTTTGTCAATGCCACTGTCTCCAACCAGTATAACACAGCTGGTCTCACTACCCTCTTATAGACCTTCCCTTTCACTCTTACTGGTACTCGTCTGTCATAAATCACTCCTGACACTCTTCTCCACCCACTCCATCCTGCCTGTACTCTCTTCTTCACCTCTCTTCCACACTCACCATTATTCTGAAAGTACAGTTTTGTACCTACCATAAATGTAGATGTTCGAGTGTATTCACTGTTGCAGTCATTACATTTGGGTTATCCTGCCGTCAGGCGGTCCCGCAGTTGTCCAGAGTTCCAAAGTCTTCGGTCCGGCGTCGGTTGCTGTCGCTTCTTCCCTGACGTCAGTGCGCCAGGGGTATATAAGATGCAGCCGACACCATTTTCTTCAGTTTTTCTTGCCCCAGAAGTCAGGTGCCCCCAAATAGGTAGGCAATACATATTGCTAATAAAAATACATAAAAAATAAAAACAATACCTTCAGTTACAAGCAAATGCACCACGGTATAGATAAGTCCCCGCTAAGAAAGTGGGGATGGAGGGAGGGTAACCTGGACTGCAGCAGTGAGTACACTCGAACATCTACATTTATGGTAGGTACAAAACAGTACTATGTTCATCGTATTTCACTGCTGCAGTCATTACACTTGGGTTGAATCCCAAAGCTGAGGTTGGGTGGCTGGGTCTATAAAGGATTCGGGGTGGCTATGAGGCCCTGCAGCACTGCAGAGGCAAAGCCAGCACTGGATTTAGAGTAAAGAGGCAAGTGGTAATGCTTGGTAAAGGTGTGCACTGAACTCCAAGTTGCAGCTTCCAAAATAACCTTGGTAGGTTCTCCTCTAAGGAAGGCAGTTGAAGTGGCTGTTGCCCTGGTGGAATGTGGCCTAATGTTGCTAGATACAGTTTTTCCATGCTGTGTGTAGCAGAAAAGGATACAGAGTCCAAGCCACTTTGAAATGGTCTGCTTTGAAATAGCCTTTCCCTGTGATCCTGCAGCATATGCTACAAACAATTGCTCAGTTTTCCTGAAAGCTTTTGTTTTGTCCAAGTAGAAGCGTAACTGCCTGTGTATGTCCAATGAGTGCAGAAGTCTCTCCCCTTTATTCTGGAGATTTGGATATAATGTTGGCAAGTGAATAGTTGGAGCCACACTGGATACCACCTTTTGGCATAAATGTAGGGTTTGTTCTTAAAGAAACTCTGTCCTGATGAAAAATGATGAAAGGTTCCACTGCCATTAGTGCCTGTAACTCTGAGACTCTTCATGCTGAGGTTATTGCTAGAAGCAGAGCAGTTTTCCATGACACATTTTAATTCTGCTGAATTGGCCGGCTTAAATGGAGGCAAAGATAGTTTTTCCAAAACAAAGTTGAGGTCCCAAGTTGGTGTTGGTGCTCTCCGGGGTGGTCTTAAGTTTTTAGCCCCTCTGAGGTACTGTTTTAATAATGGATGAGAGAATATAGGGGGATCCGTGTTGTAATGAGCTGAGATGGCAGAGGCATGGATCTTAATGGATGAAAATGATAGGTCTTTGTCCAGCATCTCAGTTAAGTATTGTAATATCTGAGGAATATTTGGAACAAGAGGGTCAAAGCTTTGAGCCTGGTTCCAGGCGCAGAATCTCTTCCACTTTTCTGAATAGGATTTCCTGGTGCTGGGCCTCCTGGCCTCCAAAATGACATCCATGACCGTTTTAGAAAGAGGTGTTGGCTGCTTGGCTAAGTAATCTGCCATGCAGCCAAGTTTAAGGTTTTGAGCTGGCTGTGCAGGATCTCATTGTTTTGTTGAGTCAGAAGATGAGGAATTTGAGGTAAAATCCATGCTGGGCCTTGAGCCAAGTTCTTTAAGATTGGGTACTAGTGCTGGCGTGGCCAGTCTGGTTCAATCAGGATCATTTTTGGCCTTTCTTGTCTGACTTTTAGGAGTACCTTTGAAAGGAGAGACAGTGGTGGGAAGGCATAAACTTTTAGGGTTTTACAGCTGAACGAGAGAGCATCCACTTTCCATGCTTGTGTGTGGTAAGTCCTTGTGCAGAATTTCTGTAGTTGGCAGTTCAAAGGGGAGGCAAAAAGATCCATGTCTGGGCACCCCCATTTTTGTGTTATCATGCTGAATACTTGTGGATTTAATTTCCACTAGTGAGGATCCATGATGTTTCTGCTTAAGCATCTGCCAGAGCATTTTTCTTTCCTGGCAGGAATTGTGCTTGCAGATGAACTTGATAGGTCAGTGCTGTGTTCCACAAAGTCATGGCTTGTCTGCAGAGGGGATGCCCCCTTGCTTGTTTATGTATCACATAACTGTGGTGGTGTCCGTCTTTAGTAATAGTTGTCCTGGATGCAGGTCCTTGAAAGCTGTTAGGGCATTTTGCACTGCTAGCATGTCTTTTTGATTGATGTGAAGATGCATTTGGTCTGCGGCCCACTTGCCCTGAATACATTTTACTGCCATGTGTGCTCCCCAGGTGTAATCCAAAGCATCTGTTGTTAGTGTCTGCCTGACTGTGGGTAAAGTGAGAGGCTGTCCCTTGTTGTGGTGACATGCCTGTGCCCACCATCGAAACTCCTGTTGTAGGCAGGGAATAAGTGGTATTACTGTTTCCAAACTGTGACAGTGTTGAGTCCAAACACTTTTTAGGTACCATTGTAATTTCCTCATATGCAGTCTGGCATATGGTATTAGTAGTATGCAGGACGCCATGAACCCCAAGGCCTGCAGAATTTTTCTTGCAGGGAGTTGGGGTTTTGCTGCCATCAATTGAAAGTACTGAGTCAGTTGTCTGCTTGTCTGGCGTGAGATAAGCCATCTGGGCTGTTGTATTTAAACTAGCACCCAGGAATATTATCTCTTGTGAGGGCACTAGTTTTGACTTCTTTTCGTTTACTGTGTACCCTAGGCAAATTAGCAGTCTTTTTACAAATGCCAGATGCTTTAGAAGAATGTCCTTGCTCTCTGCTTGTATAAGACAGTCGTCCAAGTAGGGATATATTTGAATTCCTTTTTGTCTGCAAATGCAATTACTGGTGCCAGGCATTTTGTGAAGACCCTGGGTGCAGTAGATAAGCCAAAGGGCAGTGCAGACAATTGGTAATGCATTGTGCCATCTATGAATCTGAGGTATCGTCTGCAATTTTGTCTGACTGGGACATGCAGGTATGCCTCTTTGAGGTCCAAATTAACCAGCCAAGTGTTCTTGCCCAGCATGGGAAGAAATTGCTGTAGTGTCAACATTTTGAATTTTGGAACATCCAGGTAAGTATTTAGAGTAGATAGGTCCAGTATGGGTCTCCAGGCTTTCTCCTTTCTGGGGACCAAGAAAAGTCTCGAGTAAAATCCTTGTCGTTGTTCCTGTTGTGGCACTTTTTGAATAGCTCTCATGTCCATGAGGGCTGTAATTTGTTTTTGTGCCTCTGCCCATTGATTTTGTGGCAGGTCTGGCATTCCTTTTCGCCTTGGTAGAGTGTGAAAGTGGAACCTGTAACCTTGAGACACAATATTTAGAACCCATTTGTCTTGGGTGGTTATATGCCAATTTTGTGAAAAAAGTGCTAGTTTTCCCCCTAAGGGAGCTGCCAAAAGGTAAGTGCTTGGCATTTGAAGGGGGAAGTCATTCGGACCGTTTCCTATAAGGTTGTGACTTGTCTTCTCCTCCTTTTGGGGTTGAAGCACCCCACTGTCATGGTCTGCAAGAGCCTTGGGGCTGAGATCTGCCTCTTGGGCGTCTGTATCTGCCTCTTTGTGGCATGTCTGACACTGGAGGGGACCAATTTTTAGAAGGCCAATTTCTGCTAAATCGAGTTGGCTGTACCTGTAAGAAATCCTTCACTGTTTGCATAGATTTTGCCTTATCCTCCATTTTCTTTAATACCTCTTCTGCCTTAACACCAAACAAGATATCATGCTGTAAAGGAGCATCCAATAATTTTGCCTTAACATGATCAGGTAAACTTTGTTCTTTTAACCAAGCATGTCTTCGAATGACAGATCCTGTAACTGCAGCTCTACAAGAAGCCTCTAATGAATCAAAACCACATTGCAGAGTATGTTTTCCCACTTGTTCAGCTGCATGCAATAAATCCTGCATTTCCTTATAGTCAGGACCTTCTGAGCTTGTACGCATTTTCTGTTTTAACAGACATTAAATATTGTTGGCATTTAAGCATGTGGAACTGGCAATTTAAAGCCCATACTGCTAAAGTTGCAGAAGTGTAAACTTTCTTCCCCCATCTATCTAATGCTGTAGAATCCCTGTCAGAGGGAACTGGATTTTTAGCAGTGGAAGCCTTTACCCCTTTGGGACCCTGGGAAATAGTTTATGGGTCAGCAGCAGGGTTTCTATAAAGAAATTTGTGAGAGTCAGGGACTCTGTAGTACCTATATGGCTTGACTGGTGCTGGGGGCAAAGAATCAGGGGTTAAACTGGATTCAGAGAACACATCAACCACAATATCTAACACAGGCGGAATAGCAAGGGGCCTGTGTTGAGGCAATAAAAGAAAATCTCTGAGCCTTTTCTTGGATTCTGAATAATCCTGGCTCTCCCAATGGAAATTCTCCCTCATGGTATGTAAAGTTTCCCCAAAAGAGTAATCCTCGGGAGGAGAGGCTGAAGGGATTGATTCTTCAGCATCAGAATCCTCATAGGGGGGTAAAGGGTATCCATGGTCTGAAGAGGAGTCAGAAGAAATGGAAACCTGGTCAGAGGGATCATAGTTTATATCCTGCCTAGGCCTTTTGTCGGGGGGGGGGGGGGACACCCCTGATCAGAGTAATTAGGTCTTCGGCCATTTTGAGCAACTGTTTTTTTAGGCATGGAGGCCTGTCCAGGTGAATGCTGTACTTGTTTCTTTGTCTTTAATGGAGTTTTAGACTTGGTCTGAAAACACCCTCAGAAGCCGATGCCTGCTCAGCAGCTCCAGACCCATCTGAGGGGTTAATTTCCGTAGGCCCAATACCTTGAGTTTCCAGAGGCCTAGAAATCTCCACGTGGGAGTCGGAGGCGGCCTGTGGTTCTGAGGTAGCGGGTTATCAGGGGCTGCGAAAGCGCCTCACTGAGAACCGGCGACTGGCCTAGAAGAGGCTTCATCGTCGGTTTTGGACCTCGGATGCCTGTCCTTATCTTTGTCTTTGCATTTTTTGTGTATTCCGGTCGTCCGTTGTTCCGACGGCATGGTATAATTGAACCTTTGGCCAAAATAATGGCGAGCAAAATCAAACAGACGCTTAATAGTGCACTTGTTAAATCTAGCACAAAACCGACAACTAGTGATGTCATGGTCTTGGCCTAGGCATGGAATACAGTAAGAATGAAAATCCTTATGAGGTATTTGCTTCCCACAAGAAATGCAATTATTAACTTTTACTGACATCGGTCTGAGGCAAGAAAAAGTTTCCCCAACGGGGTACTTAGATTTATTGAAGACTTTGGTTCTGAAAATCGAATTAGAAAATCTCAGGAGTCGGCCGACCTGCACTTGCGAACTGCTTTTACTTCGGGCACCGCGCAGCAAGAAAGACTAAAGAAAATGGCGCCGGCTGCATCTTATATACCCCAGGCGCACCGACGTCAGGGAAAAAGCGACAGCAACCGACGCCATACTAAGACTTTGGAACTATGGCCGACTGCAGGACCGCCTGACGGCAGGATAAAGTACAGCTTTGTACCTACCATAAATGTAGATGTTCAAGTGTTTACTCTGCTACAGTCATCACACTTGGGTTATCCTGCCGTCAGGCGGTCCCGCAGTCGTCCCGAGTTCCAAAGTCTTGGTCCGGTGTCGGTTGCTGCCGCTTCTTCCCTGACGTCAGTGCGCCAGGGGTATATAAGAGGCATCCGACGCCATTTTCTTCAGTTTTTCTTGCCCCAGATGTCAGGTGCCCCCAATAGTCACAGAGGTTGTATAGGATAGAGTGGTACAGATAAGTTCAGCTAGTTCAGAGGGGATGGAGGGAGGGTAACCTGGACTGCAGCAGGGTGAACACTCGAACATCTACATTTATGGTAGGTACAAAACTGTACTATGTTTATCGTGTTACCCTGCTGCAGTCATCACACTTGGGTTGAATCCCAAAGCTAAGGATGGGTGGTGGAGTTAAACAGGGTTAGAAGAAGCTAGTAGGCCCTGCAGAACTGCAGTGGCAAAACCAGCTCTAGTCTTAGAATATAGAGATAAGTGATAATGTTTGGTGAAGGTGTGCACTGAACTCCAAAGTTGCAGCTTCCAGAATATCCTTGGTTGGCACTCCCCTGAAAAAAGCTGCTGATGTAGCTGTAGCCCTGGTGGAGTGGGACCTAATGTTAGCAGGTACCGGTTTCCCATGATGCGTGTAGCAGAAACGTATGCAATGCCCTATCCATTTAGAAATGGTCTGTTTTGAGATAGCTTTTCCTTGTGATCCTGCAGCATAGGCTACAAAGAGCTGGTCAGATTTTCTGAAAGCCTTAGTTTTATCCAAGTAGTAACGTAATTGTCTGTGAATGTCCAAAGAGTGCAGGAGTCTTTCTCCTTTGTTCTGGGGATTTGGGGAGAAGGTGGGCAAATGAATGGTTTGGTTTAGGGCCACACTGGATACCACCTTTGGCATAAAGGAAGGGTTAGTTCATAGAGAAACTCTGTCTTGATGAAAAATGAGGAAAAGCTCCACTGACATTAGTGCCTGTAGCTCTGAGACTCTTCTAGCTGAGGTTATTGCTAGTAGCAGGGCAGTTTTCCATGAAAGAAATTTTAAATCTGCTGAAAAAGCTGGTTCAAAGGGCGGCAGTGTAAGCTTTTCCAGAACAAAGTTGAGATCCCAAGTAGGTGTTGGTGCTCTCCTGGGCGGTCTTATGTTCTCAGCCCCTCTGAGGTACTGTCTTAGGAGTGGATGTGAGAATAAAGGAGGATCCGTGTTGTAATGAGCTGAAATTGCTGAGACGTGGATCTTAATAGATGAAAAGGAAAGTCCTTTGGGCAACATCTCAGTTAAATATTGTAGAATCTGAGGAATGTTTGGATCAAGGGGATTTTGGCCAGGCGCAACATCTTTTCCATTTGTCTGAATAGGTTTCCTGGTGCTGGGCCTCCTGGCCTCCAGAATGACATCCATAACAGCTTTGGATAGAGGTGTTGGCTGGTTGTTTACGTAAGTTGCCATGCAGCCAGGTTTAAAGTCTTGCGCTGGCTGTGTAGAATCTGATTGTCTCGCTGGGTGAGCAGGTGAGGAATTTGTGGTAAAATCGATGGTAGGCCGTGGGCCATGTTCCTTAGAATTGGATACCAATGCTGGCGTGGCCAGTCTGGTGCAATGAGTATCATTTGTGGCCTCTCTAATCTGACTTTCAGCAGTACCTTTGCTAGAAGAGGCAGTGGAGGAAAGGCATACACTGTTAATGTTTTCCAACTGAATGAGAGGGCGTCCATTTTCCAAGCTTGTGGATGGAATGTCCTTGTACAAAATTTTTTGAAGTTGGTAGTTTTGGGGGCTGGCAAACAGATGTCTGGGCGTCCCCATTTTTGAGCTATCATTGCAAATACTTGTGGATCTAGTTTCCACTCGTGTGGATCCATGATGTTTCTGCTTAGGTCGTCTGCCAATGTGTTTTTCTTTCCTGGCAGGAATTGTGCTTGTAATTGAACCTGTTAAGACAGTGCTGTGTTCCACAAGGTCATTGCTTGCCTGCATAGAGGGTAGGAATGTGTGCCCCCTTGCTTGTTTATGTACCACATTACAGTGGTATTGTCCATCTTTATTATTAGTTGTCCTGGGTGTAAGAGGTCCTTGAAAGCTGTTAGGGCATTCTGTACTGCTAGCATTTCTTTTTGATTGATATGTAGATGCCTTTTATCTGTAGTCCATTTGCCCTGAATGCACTGTCCTGCCATGTGTGCTCCCCAGGCATAGTCCGATGCATCTGTTGTCATAGTATGCCTGGCAGTGGGTAAGGTGAAAGGCTGACCCTTGTTGAGGTGACATGCCTGTGCCCACCATAGACACTCCTGTTGAAGGCAGGGAATGAGTGGTATCATTATTTCTGAGCTGTGGCTGTGCTGAGTCCATACACATTTCAGGTACCATTGTAATTTCCTCATATGCAGTTTTGCAAATGGTACTAGTAGTATGCAAGATGCCATGAATCCCAAGGCCTGCAGAATTTTTCTTGCAGGGAGTTGGATCTTTGTTGCCATTATTTTGAAATATTGAGTCAGCTGTTGTTGCTACTCTGGCGTGAGATAAACCATCTGGGCTGTTGTATTCAAGCTGGCACCCAGGAATATTATGTTTTGTGAGGGCACTAATTTTGATTTCTTTTCGTTTACTGTGTACCCTAGGCAACTTAGAAGGTGTTTGACAAATGCCAGATGCTTTAAAAGAATGTCCTTGCTTTCTGCTTGAATAAGGCAGTCGTCCAGGTATGGGTATATTTGAATTCCTCTGTCTGCAGTATGCAATTACTGGTGCCAGGCATTTTGTGAAGACCCTGGGCGCAGTAGATAAGCCAAAGGGCAGTGCAGAGAATTGATAATGCATTGAACGTGCAATGAAGCGGAGGTAAATTCTGCAATTTTGTCTGATAGGGGCATGCAGGTATGCCTCCTTGAGGTCCAACGTTACTAGCCAAGCATTCTTGCCCAGCATGGGAAGAAGCTGCTGTAGTGTTAGCATCTTGAATTTTGGTACTTGCAGATAGGTGTTCAGAATTGAAAGATCCAGAATGGGTCTCCATGCTTTGTCTTTTCTTGGGACTAGAAAGAGTCTTGAGTAAAATCCTTCTCCTTGCTCCTGTGTAGGTACCTGTTGAATGGCTCTCATGTCAATGAGAGCTGTAATTTGTTTTTGTGCCTCTGCCCATTGATTTGGTGGCAGGTTTGGCATTCCTTTTATCCTTGGCAAGGTATGAAAGTGGAATCTGTTTCCCTGTGAGACAATGTTTAAGACCCATTTGTATTTTGTGATGATGTGCCAGTTGTCTGCAAAAAATGCTAATTTTCCTCCCAAGGGAGCTGCCAGGAGAGATTTGCTTGGTAGTTTGAGGATTGAGTCATTGTGTTTGTCTTCTGCTAGCTTGGGGCCTGTCTTCTCCTCCTTTCTGGGTAGCAGTACCCCACTGGCGAGGTTTGTAAGGGCCTTGTGACTGACCTCTGCCCTTGGGCGTCTGTATTTGCCCCTCTATGATCTGTCAGAAGCTGGAAAGGACCAGTTTTTTTGTTGGCCAATTTCTGCTGAAACGAGGAGGTTGTACCTGTAAAAAATCCTTGACCGTCTGCATAGACTTTGCCTTATCCTCCATTTTCTTTAAAAACTCTTCTGCTTTGACACCAAATAATACATCCTGCTGTAAAGATGCATCCAATAATTTTGCTTTAACATGATCAGGTAGGGTTTGTTCTTTTAACCAAGCATGTCTACGTATGACAGACCCAGTAACAGCTGCTCTACAGGAAGCTTCCAATGAATCAAATCCACATTGTAAAGTATGTTTGCCCACCTGTTCAGCTGCATGCAACAGATCCTGCATTTCCTTGAATTCAGACTGTTCAGTATGTGTGCTCATTTTTTGTTTTAATTGAGACATTAGGAATTGCTGATATTTCAGCATGTGAAACTGACAATTTAATGCTCTCATAGCCAGAGTTGCTGAGGTGTATATTTTCTTTCCCCATCTATCTAGGGCTCTGGAATCCCTTTCAGAGGGCACAGGATTTTTAGCCATAGAAGCTTTAGCCCCCTTGGGACCCTGGGAAATTGTTTCTGGGTCAACCACAGGGCTTTTATAAAGGAATTTGTGTGAATCAGGTACTCTGTAGTATCTGTCTGGATTGGCTGGAGCAGGAGGTAGAGAGTCTGGATTTAGACTAGACTCCAAGTAAACATCATCCACAATATCTAAAACTGGAGGGATAGCAAGTGGTCTGTGCTGGGGTAGTAAAAGGAACTCTCGGAGCCTTTTCTTAGAATCAGAGTAGTCCTGGCCTTCCAAATGGAAATGTTCCCTCATGGTACGTAAAGTTTCCCCAAAGGAGTAGCCTTCAGGGGGAGATGCTGAGGGAATACAGTCTTCAGCATTAGAGTCTTCATAAGGGGGAATAGTGTAATCCTGTTCCTCAGAAGAATCTGAGGAAATTGAAACCTGGTCAGAGGAAGCATAATCCTCCTCTTGTCTTGGTCTTTTATTTGGAGGGGGATGGGAACCCCTATTTAGGGTAATCAAATCTTCAGCCATCTTAAGCATCTGTTTCTTAGGCATGGGGCCTTGAACTGCAGACTGATGCACAGTCTTTTCTGGTTTTAAAGGAGTTTTAAGCTTAGCATAAGATTTAATGGTGAGTGTAGTCGGTCTGAAGACACCTTCTGCAACCGAAGGTGTTTCCACTGCACCGGGGTCTCCTTCTGCTCTGGTGCCGGAAGGGCCTAATAAGGATGGCTGCATCGGCCTAGTACACTCCGCATGAGAATCCACAGCTAGCTGTCTGGGGTTCCAATTCTGTGGTCGTCAGGGGCAGCGTAGGCGCCTCACTGAAAACTGAATTACCGGCAACAGGCCCAGCAGAGGCCTCGGAGTCTGGCTTGTTCCTAGGCTGTCTGTCTTTATCCTTACGTTTTTTATGCATGCCGGTCGTCGGCTGCTCCGACGGCATGATATAATTAAATTTCCTATCAAAGTAATGTCGAGCGAAGTCAAAACGGCGTTTGATAGTTCATTTATTAAACCTAGCACAAAACAACAAGCTGTGACGTCATGGTCTGGGCCTAGGCAAGGAATACAATAAGAATGGAAGTCCTTATGAGGTATTTGCTTCCCACAAGAAATGCAATTGTTAACTTTTTCTGACATCGGACTGAGGCAAGAAAAGGTTTTCCAATGGGGTACTTAGCTTTATTGAAGACTTCGGACTGAAATTTGAATCGAAAAACTCAGGTATCGGCCGACTGGCACTTGCGAACTGCTTCTGCTTCGGGCACTGCACGGCAAGACAGACTGAAGAAAATGGCGTTGGATGCCTCCTATATACCCCTGGCACACTGACATCAGGGAAGAAGCGACAGCAACCGACGCCAGAACAAGACTTTGGAACTCGGGCCGACTGCAGGGCCGCCTGACGGCAGGATAACCCAAGTGTGATGACTGCAGCAGGGTAACACGATGAACATCTGTTGATCCCAAGTACTTAAACTCATTCACCTTCGCAACCTCTACTTCCTGCATCCTCACCACTCCTCTATCCTCCCCCTCTCATTCACACACACATTCTGTCTTAGTCCTGCTGACCTTCATTCCTCTTCTCTCTAGAGCATATCTCCACCTCTCCAGGGTCTCCTCCACCTGTTCCCTACTTTCACTACAGATCATAATGTCATCTGCAAACATCATAGTCCACGGGGACTCCTGTCTGATCTCGTCTGTCAACCTGTCCATCACCATTGCAAATAAGAAAGGGCTCAGAGCTGATCCTTGATGTAATCCCACCTCCACCTTAAACGCATCCGTCACTCCCACCGCAGACCTCACCACTGTCACACTACCCTCGTACATATCCTGTACCACTCTTACATATTTCTCTGACACTCCTGACTTCCTCATACAATACCACAACTCCTCTCTAGGCACCCTGTCATATGCTTTCTCAAAATCTACAAAGACACAATGCAACTCCTTCTGACCTTCTCTGTACTTCTCCATCAACACTCTCAGAGCAAACATCGTATCTGTAGTGCTCTTTCCTGGTATGAAACCATACTGCTGATCACTAATCATCACATCCCTTCTTAACCTAGCTTCCACTACTCTTTCCCATAACTTCATGCTGTAACTGATCAGTTTAATCCCTCTGTAGTTACTACAGCTCTGCACATCACCCTTATTCTTAAAAATCTGTACCAAAACACTTTCGCCATTCCTCAGGCATCCTCTCACTTTCCAAGATTTTATTAAACAATCTAGTTAAAAACTCCACTGCCATTTCACCTAAACACCTCCATGCTTCCATAGGTATGTCATCTGGACCAACAGCCTTTCCGTTCTTCATCCTTTTCATAGCTATCCTTACTTCCTCCTTGCTAATCCACTGCACTTCATGATTCACTATCCGCACATCTACTTCATACCTACTATAATAAAATAGCAACATTTGTTGCTATTACACCCAACGGGACCCATTATTATCTTGCTCATCCAAAACTACACTGACTTGAATTTCCCAGTCTATCATTCAAATCAGCTCACCACTGCCAACTCCATTATCCACAAACCCGAAAACTGCCCTGCGTTAGGGCTGGCAACTCAGCACGTAAAAATCAACTGCCAATCATTAGCTGACCGGAGTCCCGCTGTGGCGACCCCTAACCAGGAAAAGCCGAAAGACACAACAACTCTCTGACCTAGTGCAACTAAATACCAACCCCAAGACCCTTAGATCATCTGATAAACTTATACTCAAGGTAACAAAGTCCCATAATTACTTTGGTTACTTCCTCTTCTCCTTTAAAGTAGCCAAACAATGGAAGCTGATATTCTAGAATATACTAAAAAACACAGATAGTCATAGCATCAAACTCTTAAAGGAATACCTTACCCAACATTGGCTATACTTCTGTAATACTCCTGGCTAGTTTCTTGTGCCATCAATCAACTGTTCTTTCCTGCTAAATCTTCCTTGTCTTACTTTTTACCAAATGAAAATATCACAATGGTTTATTTTAGTTATGGTATGTATCTAATGAGTTCATATTACTGTCTGTATAAGGCTTAGGAAATTTAATGTTTTCTGTTTTACATTCTCTTTTTGTAAATTGTGATTGTAGGCAATTGTTAAACTTTTTTATATATTCTTTGTAAATTTTTATAAAAATTTTGTAATCTTTTGTGCTGTTGCTATGGAACTTTTCTCCCCAGGTTTCCACTGAAAACAGGCTACTTGGCCAGGCAGAGACTACCTGGTTAACAAATGTAAATTAAACAAATGAATGAATGAATGAATGAATGAATGAACATTTTCCATACACCAGATGTTACCTAAGGTATGTTCTTTCCGAAGGCTGCTAATATCTGAATAGTTTTTAACAATTGCATCCAGTTTGCAGTTGTCTGCAAATTTACTTAAAGTTTAACAGGCATGATCTTCTGAGAAAGCCAAATTGTTGGGGGTCAAACTTAACGGAATTTTTAATATCACAATTGATGAGATCAGTTATGATTTGCTCCTTAGCTTTACAGATCAGACTCTTAAGGCTGAATGTTTTGCAATTCCCAGGGTCAGTTGTAGGGCCACTCATTTGGAGATGCATAAACACAGCAGTGTGTCAGGATTTGGGTACGTAGCCTGTGGCCATGCTTAGGTTAAATGATTTTAAGAGGAGATTCAGGGACAGCCTTCAGGTGCTGTTTAGTAAGCACCTAGGTATGCCATCAGGAACCACGGAGAAGTGTTTTTGTTTTTAGATAATACATTAAGAATATATCTTTAGTAATGATGGGGGTAAGGGAATCTGGCATGAGTGGTATTGGAATGGATGCTTCATGGGTGAAATTGGTAGCAAACATGATTGCTATTGGCTAAGTAATTGGGGTCAGAGTAGGGATTCCACAAAAGAGAAGTTCAGAACGATGTTGTGTTGCTACATAGCTTTCTTAATTTTGCTAGGTAGTTATTCTTTCCTTCAAAACATAATCTCCATTCATAGGTTGCTTTACCAGTTCTCGCAGTGCTTCCCATTTACTTACTAATGTTACTCTCCACACTGTGAGAGTTCTTACCTTATGTCACAGTTTAAGAGGCATTTTCTCTCTAAAGCGTGATTATGTCTGTTGACCATCAGCCGGTTCAAAGGACTCAGCCCCCCCCCCCCTTTAAAGCAATAGATACATTTAAAGAAATCACACTATCAGTTTCACTGAAATTTTTTTACATTACAGTCAAAGTGTTAAGCTGGACATATACATATGTATGTATATAAATCATTTGTGTATGTATTGTGTGTTGGAAAAGGGGAAGGTAAATACAAAGTGTTCAGGTGATTAGTGACACAATTTATTTCCTGTGTAGGTAATGTCTCCTTGCAGCAGCTGCATAGTTTTGCAACTTTTTGTGCTGTTTGTTTAATTTGACAACTTCACCCAAACTTGGACCAGATGCAAACATTGTATTAAAACCTGAGAAATTCTGACAGCCATAACTGGATACATTGTAAGTGGTTTCAGTATGAAAATGTATCAACTTTTCAGGCATTAACTTTGGAACAATGTAACTAAGCAAGTAAAAGGAAAAAATAGTACCATTGTACAGTTTTATACATTCAGGGTCTCATTACTAAGCCTATGAAGCATTATTTCCATTTTTTTCATGTAGGTATGTCTGTAAACACCATTGCAGTGTGCTAACCAGGAAGGTTATATATCTTGCATGATGTCCTATTTTGTAGAACTTTCAGGAGGCTCGGGCACAGTTTGTGTAATAAAGCAAAGGATACTTGTGTTATTACTATGAATGAATGTCGGCTATATATTATATATCTACACACACACATACATACACACACACACACACACACACACATATATATATATATATATATATATATACATACACATATACATTTATATATATATATATATATATATATATATATATATATATATATATATATATATATATACATACACATATACATTTATATATGGGTGTGTGTGTCTGTATGTAGATGTGTCATTTCAAAATTCCAAGCAGACAATAAAACACATTTAATAATATATCAAAATCCAAGAGTCACGCCCAGCACGTAGAGCAAAACACCAGCGAAGTAAAGTATGAAGAGTAAAATCAGGCAAAAAAGGTACGCTGGTGATTGACAGCCAGATAACAAATCACTGTTAAACACAAGATGTTCATATACGAAAACCACCACGCTTAATGAGCAATGTGGAGATAATTCCTTTATTTCTTTAGTAAGCGCTTTCGCCTTTCGGCTTCTTCAGACTTTAAAACATTTAATTAGATCCATACTACAGTTTAAATACCTTTCTGTGCAATGCTATTGGTCAATCCGTCAAAGAAATTTTTTAAAAGGCTATGCAGCTTATAATATAATTTATAATTTATATATATATATATGGGTCACCTTTAAAACCTCGAAATCGCGTTTGCCCGACACGGAATCCGACGGGACGAGAATACCGACAACGCAGATGACCGACAAGGTGAGAACCCGACGGACTCTGTGTGCGATCGAGTGAGGGATTTAGTGTTAGGGAGTGGACAGGTAAGTGTGCGATAGTGAGGGACTGTGGGTTAGGGGTGGGTTAAGCGAGTTAGGGTTAGGGTGCAGGTAGGGTGTGTGTGCGATAGTGAGGGACTGTGGGTTTAGGGGTGGGTAAGTGAGTTAGGGTTAGGGTGCAGGTAGGGTGTGTGCGATAGTGAGGGACTGTGGGTTTAGGGGTGGGTAAGTGAGTTAGGGTTAGGGTGCAGGTAGGGTAAGTGTGCGGTAGTGTCGGACCTTAGGGTTAGGGTTTGGGTTACGGATAGTGCATATGTTATGTAGTGTACTGTGTTGATTACATGTAGTGTGTTGGTGTAATGGTTTTCGGTGTTTTGTGTTGTCGGCGTTTTTTGTTGTCGGTCTTTTGGTGTCGGTCATTAGTGTGTCGGGCAAACGCGATTTCGAGGTTTTAAAGGTGATCCATATATATATATATATATGGTTCCACTTGAAAACATCGAAATTCTAAACCTTCGAAATTCATATGGTCGAGGCCATATCATAGAATGTTTAGAACATCGATGTTGTCAAGGGGAAGAAAAAGGTAAGTAAAAAAGGGAAAAAGCTAGTGTTTCTGCAGGGCAGCAAGGTGCCCTGCACACTGTGTCTGTGAATGTGCCATCTCTGTGATGACACTGCAGAAAGGTTACGGGAAATCTCCCGTTTAGTGCTTCTGCATATAGCGCTAAAACGGAGATTTCCCTTTACTCCACTGCAGTGCGATCTCGGAGATGGTATATTAAAGTTGGGGAGCAACAGCCCCCCTTCATGGGGGGTGCAGGGGAGCAAAGCCCCCCTGCTTAAAATAGTTTTTAGAGTTTTTTTTTTCTTTCTTTTTTTTTTACGTTCCCTTTGAATCTTCGATGGTTTGAAACTCGATGTTCTGGTCTTGATGATCAGAATTTCGATGTTTCAAGCTTTCGATGACTCAAAGTAGAACTATATGTATATATGTATATGTATATGTATATATATATATATATATATATATATATATATATATATATATATATATATATACACACACACATGTATTATTGACAATCTGGTCCAGGGAGGTTGTGGTTACAAAATCCAAGAGTCTGTTTGTATGTTTGGTGTCGTATATGATTCCCAGTTAATAGTGGTGTAATTAAAGTTGCCCATGAATATTGTATTAGTTTGGATGGTGAGTGTTTTCAGTAAATTTAAATATATGGCATGGGTTTCCTTGGTCTTAATATAGCTTGCAAGAAAGTGGCACTGGATTTTGGCTATGGTGATTTGAACATGGATAAGCTCAAAGCCTTGAGTTATATTTATTTTTTATGTAAGTCTAGGGATCTTTAGTCTACATCTGTATAGCAGCTGGTCAAAATGTGTAGAAGGCATTATAACCTTGTACTGTTGATGTGCTCTACACATCTTTAAACCATATCTCAGTGACTGTAAAGAAGGCAGCATTCTCTAGGGTAAAGAGAGCTTCTAGGGAGTGAGTTTTTTGTTTAGACTTCTAGCATTGAGTAGTAACACCTTTAGATTTTCTTGGTTTTGAATTGCTATTTTGGAAGTACTTTCAGTTTGGCATTATCTAGAAAAGCACTATGTGGGGTGGACAATTTTTTAGCTAATATTTGAATTCCTAGAAGGGACAGATGCAGACCATCCCTAGAAAAGCAGCATGCATGGTCTGTTAACCATTTTCTTCCATGCTGACAAACATTGGGTCCCCTTAGAATGACACCAGAAACTAAGCCAATTATTAAAGTAAGTCATCTTTTCTTCATATTGTGGAATCATAGAAATGCTGCTTAATGCTAGGGTCATACTAGCCTGAGACACGTATTCCAAGAACTCTACAATGTCCCTCTTCATATCATTTTGGGAAGTACATCTCAGGTCATTTACACCCACATGGACTATGATTGAGTCATACTGATACTTGTGATCCAACCACCTGAGTGCATTCAAAATGTGGTGGACCCTGGCCCCTGATAAGCAACTGACCGTGACTTTCTCCTTACTCAGCCTGCTGAGAGGGACATCAGTTTATCTCACAATGGGGTCTCCCATGACTAGAAAGTTGGATTCTGTGGTGGCTTGCCTTATGTGGTTAAAAGTAGAGGCTCCATGAGATGTGATTGTATGGGCTGATGTGAGTGCTGTTTTGAAAGAGTGCATTCAGGGTTGCTGAGGGAGTTTGTTATGTGTACTTCACCTATGAGGTCTTTGGGGTTTAGGAAGGTTACATTTAAGTTCCTCAGCATATGTAGTTCTATGTGTCTGATTTGAATTGTATGTGATGGGTGCAGTATGTGTGCTACTGACAACCTTAAACATTAGGAATGCTTTTATTTGGAGGTTTGCCTCCAGTGACATTGTGTAAATACACCTCTCATATACCATACCAGTTTGTTTAAGAATTAACTGGTTTTCAGTAAATATAAAGGAGTTTCTGCATTGCTTCAGGATGCCCATATCCAAAAAGCTGGTAACAGACGTAGTGGGAAAGTTCCTATCCATGGCATCGGACCCTTTTTATTGATTAGATAGCTGGAGACATTTTATATGTTTTGTCAAGTGTACTCATTTTTTAATTGTAAACAGTTTTTTGCAAAGGACTGTAATAAACATGATTGTTTTGTTCTGTAACAAGATGGAGCCTGACAGAAGGGAAAAAGTGACTCACTCCTCTAATGTGGTAAATAGCTGTATATTTGTTAGCACAATCTGTGTGTGTATGTATGTGCCATGTCTTTCAACTTTTATCTCGGAATTAGGACAAAAAAAATAATTGGGGAAGAGGTACTCTAAGTGAGTGCTTTTCACTCAAAATCATTTCCAAATTTAGGAGGGATGGAACAAAAGTTTGAATATGAATTAGATGTGTTCCCCCAAATTCAGGAGAGCTGAGAGGTGTGTGTGTGTGTGTGTGTGTTGGGCCTTTATGGATTATGACTAGAGAATTGAATACTTTCTTTCTGGTTTCAGTAAATAAATACACACACACGTGTATAACTAAATGAAATATTTAGTAGCAAGGCTTCAATAACAAGATGGAGAAGGGTTACTAATGGTATTCAGTATCTTCACAGAAACCCAGTTGTGAATCCCCTGCAGGCTCTGTTTTTGTGTTGTAACTAGTGGTGAGGGTAGATAACAGCTAAAATGATGTGCTCATAGCTTGTGTTTGTGTTGTACAGGGACCAATTTGCACACATTTAAAGATCATCACTTGTGAATGTTCTTCTTTGTCATTTAATGAGATTGCTTACTAAAGCTGAGGCCTATGCTGAGACAAATTTGGGTATGAATATGTCAGTAAATGGCTTAGACTAAACTAGCTGAAAAGTGTATTATGAACTACAGCTGACCTAAGTAATATATTATTATTATTATATGTTAATCAGGCAGTACATAACATACCCAAACTCCCATTACTAGTTTTCCCTGCTGGTAGATATAACAAAGTCAGAAAAATTAAACTCTGATTTCATCCACAGAAGACTGAAAGAAAATAATACTTTTCTTTTGGGATGGTAAAACAGCACATTTTTGAAAAAATGGATTTGCTGTTTTTATTGCTTTTGTCCTGAATCCTTACAGTTATCCAGACTGTTTATCAATATAAGTACTGAGTTTGACATGTAAAGTCAGCCTATTTCACAAATGTGGAATGCATTGGGTAAGTTACTTGTCATGCTGTCTGGTATTGTTGATGTGACAGTATAGGTTTTATTATGGTCATTGTGCTCTTAGAGTGCTGGGTCACTCATAGCATGGGAACTTTAGTGGACATCACCCATTCAGGAATGTGTATCGCACTTTTGTAGAGAGACAGGTCTTTCAGTCTGTCAAAGTAGCAGGGGATACTGAGACCAGAGATCTTTTTGTTGAGGAAACATTGAAGTATTTTGAGCCAATTTCAGTATTTTGTGAGGTATGTGCCAATGGAGGCATTGTTTTTAATGATGAGCTTAATTTAGGAGGAATACAGTAAGGACAGAACTCATTTGAAACTTGAGGAGATACCACAAAGGATAAAGTGTGCAAAGTAGAAGGATTTTACAACAACCACAGAAGCGTAGTGGTCAAAGGAGAATCGGTACTTTTCTGTTATACCCCTACCAGTCTGCGGTGCTGTCCGTGGTGCTGTAATTTGCCGGTGTTTGCTCACACAAGCAAAGAGTTGTACATGTGTCTGTTTTGCTGGTATTTGATCACAAAAAGAAAGAATTTAGCATTTGTTCTGTATGTCATGCTTTGTTTAAGTAAGTTAAACCCCTACCATGTGTTCACTTTGCTGACTGTGTAGACTTCAAGGAAGTCGTGTGGACTGACAGTGTGTGCAGTGAAAGGAAATACACACAAAGAGTATTACGTTTCTCGTGCATGCGACAGTTTTAATGATGTTCAAAACAAACCAGCAGTCTATACACATGTATTGCATTGTACTGGAAGGAACAGGGCAGATGTAACAGAAAGAACTCTAAGTGGCAGGAATGCAACAAGAATACTAAAGACATTTACACCACTTCTAAAATTTTGAATAGGGCTTAAGGCACAGGAAGTGGTCTAACTAGCAGGCATGAAACTTCCGATGTCATTTAGGATGCTACTGAACATTTCTCTTTTGTCATGTATGCGGTGCCACATAAACTCAATCAAATAGGACTGTAAATGTCGTTGAACAGTCCCTCTTTGGCGTTTATTGCGCCACTTGGCAGTACCCCACAGGCACTCCACTTTCTGGGTATGGCAGCCAGTGTCAGGATCTACGAAGTTATAGGAGTGATTCACAGTGAGATGTCGGTATCCTGCCAATTCCAACTCTTCTGACTGATATCCTCTCCAGCAGTCAGAGAAGATAGTGCTTCCATCCTTCACATGTTCCTGGATTGCAGACAGTAATGTTTTGGCAGACCGGTCAGGGATGGCCACAAGGAAGCATTCATTGGATTCCCGACACACACCACCAAACACCCACTGTGGGGGCAGAACCCGACCTACATTGGCCTTCCTTCGGGTGAACAGGCTCTCATCAATCTCCACCACTCTGTCTGGCCCACCTATTTTCACATTGGGACAAGATAGTAAGGCATGGGCACATACCTCTCTGAGGTAATTATTCCAGTCCACAGTTGTGCAAGTTGCAGCTGTACTTCACAGAACTGCACAGATGTCAACTCTAAAGTCCACAGATAAATGAACTGAACGGCAGTTAGGAAAGGGATCCGTAAAACCAGGTGTTTGTGCGGTCACCTTTCTCTTCCTGGCAGGACCGAAGGCTACATAACCACTTGGAGTTACTGGAGAATTTCAACCTCATCTGGTGATTTCGAGAACACAGTCGGACTTTGTGCACAATGCCTTTCTGTTGCAGGAGAGTAAGAGCCACCTGTTCATCTGCTGGCAAGTCCCAGAGGGTTATATATCCATAAGTCGGAGAGGTGATATTACAGGGAAAAAAGAAGGGAAGATTAAGTGGTAGTGTTTCACGTGCTAAGCTCACAGGAAAAGCGGGAAATTGTATATGTCACACAACAGTTTAGAACACGGAGTCATGTTTTACAGCAAGTTTGTGTAAATAGAATGTTCAGTGCCAGCTATGGCTATGTGTGCACTTCAGGTTTCACTTACACAAAAAGCTGCTATCACAGCTACATCATGTACCAAAAATATTCCTTCTGACAGTGGTTACAGACTGTTAAACATGCACTGCTCAGATGGATAGTCAAAATGCAGCACATACCAGCAAAATACCACCGCGGACTGGTAGGGGTATAATGGAAAAGTACCGGAGAATCTGTCAGCAATATAGGGACCCAAGTTCCTGCTGACTGTGCCAGATTGAGATATCTGTATGGTAAGTGGTACAGATACAGGCTTTACCAACATAAATAGTGATGAATTTCAGGGCACTGAAGGTAAGTCCATGATTAAAGGGACACTATCTCGTAGCTAAAATGGCATTTCTGCCTCAGCCTGAAGCTGAAAACATTGCCACCCACTTAGCTAATCACCTCCCTGTTTGTGACATCAGTAATGACGTTCTAAAAATCCCACCCACGACTTTAAAGTTTATTTAAAGGTGTTCAAACCTGTATTCCAGTCTTGTTTTACTTCCCTCTGGGATAAGACACTCAGTGCATGTGTTCCCTGTGACAGTGCTACATACTTGTTTCTGCCTTGTTTTTGAACAAAGACAAAAATAATGAATGGGGGGTAAAGCTCCAAAAACAGGGACACATTTTAAATAATGTTTATAGAAACGTAGAAAGTTGCTAAAATAAAAAAGGTCTGGTGTTGCCATACATTTTATGAAGGATGTGTAGTCTGTTTAGTAAATTCAGTCCTTACTGATTAGCCACAAAAAATTCAGGAAAAAGTACAGTTTTGTACCTACCATAAATGTAGATGTCCGAACTGGATAGCATCTGCAGTCATAACAACTGGGTTGTCCTGTCGTCAGGCAGCCCTTCAGTCGGCCGGATTCCAAAGTCCGGGTCCGGCTTCGGCTGATGTCGCACTTCACCCGACGTCATCTCTGTTGGTCTTGGGGTATAAAGGCATCAGCCGACGCCATTTTCCTCAGTGTTTCTTGCCCCAGATGCCAGTTGCCCTCTTGAAGGCTAAAATTTGGATAAATGCCAATGTTTCCAAAAAGATAGAGGTAAACACAAAAATAAGCATGTATGTACATATATACAAACAAATACACCATAAAGACTCCCCCACCAGCTAGCTATTTGGAGGTAAACACCCTAGGAGTACCACAGAGGGAAGGAGGGAGGTAATCCTGACTGCAGATGCTATCCAGTTCGGACATCTACATTTATGGTAGGTACAAAACTGTACTATGTCCTTCATGGATGCATCTGCAGTCATAACAACTGGGTAGAATACCATAGCCAACTAGGGGAGGAGGAAAAACTAGATTATGGTGTGTTTAGGATCCCTTGCAGTACAGCAGTGGCAAACCCTGCTCGGGATCTGGAATATAGAGGCAAATTATAATGCTTGGCAAATGTATGCACGGAGGTCCAAGTAGCCGCCTCAATAATGTCTTTGGTTGCCACTCCTCGTAAGAAGGCTGTGGTAGTGGCTGTTGCCCTTGTAGAATGAGGTCTTATGTTCTGTGGAATTGGTTTTCCATGGAAGGAGTAACAGAATCGTATGCAATTTCCTATCCATTTGGAGATTGTCTGTTTGGAAATAGCTTTTCCTTCCCTTCCTGTTGCATAGGCTACAAAAAGCTGGTCAGTTTTTCTGCTACTTTTTGTTCTGTCCAGGTAGTAGCGTAGCTGTCTATGTACATCCAAGGTATGCAGTATTCTTTCCCCTCTGTTTTGTGGGTTGGGAAAGAAGGTAGGTAGGTGGATTGCCTGGTTTAAAGACACTCTGGATACCACCTTAGGCATAAATGTAGGATTAGTCCTCATGGACACTATCTTGGTGGAAGATTAGGAAGGGCTGTACTGCCATTAGGGCCTGAAGTTCAGAAACCCTCCTGGCTGAGGTTATTGCCAGTAGGAAAGCAGTTTTCCACGACAGATGCTGTAGGTCTGCTGTTGCTGCTGGTTCAAAAGGTGATAGTGTCAACTTTTCTAGCACAAAGTTCAAGTCCCAAGCTAGCAATGGTGGTTTCCTTGGAGGTTTTACATTCTTGATTCCTCTGAGGAACTGCCTGAGTAAAGGATGTGAAAAGACAGGTGGATCAAAGCTGTATTCTGCTGATATAGCTGATGCATGTATCTTGATGGAGGAGTAGGACAGGCCTGTATGTAGAAGTTCTGCCAAATACTCCAGAATGTTAGGCATATCTATGTTTGACACATCTTTTCCTCTTTCAGTACTCCAAATGACAAACCTTTTCCATTTTCCTGCATAGTTCCTTCTTGTTGAAGGTCTGCGGGCTTCAAGAATAATATCTTTAACTCTTTGGGAAAGTTCTGGATTAGCTGCTGCTATGTGATGTTCCATGCAGTCAGTTGCAACGTTTTAGGTTTGGATGCATGATGCTGTAGTTGTTCTGAGTTAACATCAAAGGCATCAGGGTATTGGCCACATATTGTTCGAGACATGCTCCTCAGCAGTGGGTACCAGTGTTGTCTTGGCCAGTTTGGAGCTATCAGGATTATCCTTGGACGTTCTTCCTTGATTTTTAGTAATACCTTCTGTATCAAGGGAAGAGGTGGGAATGCATATGCTGTTAGGCCTTTCCAGCTGAAGGAGAGCGAATCCACTTTCCATGCCAGTGGGTGGAATGTCCTTGTGCAGAATTTTGAGCTGGTGATTGAGAGGGAAGCGAACAGATCTATCTGAGGCATTCCCATTTCTTTGAGATGGTCTTGAAGATGTCCGGGTGTAGCATCCATTCGTGGGCATCCGATGTGGTTCTGCTTAATATGTCTGCTAGAGTATTCTCCTTTCCCGGTACAAATATTGCCTGTAACTGGATGTTGTAGCTGAGTGCCAGGTTCCACAGCTCCAAAGTCATTCTGCATAGGGGGTATGAATGAGTGCCTCCCTGTTTGTTGATGTACCACATGACTGTGGTGTTGCCTGTCCTTATCATCAACTGGCCCTCTTTGAGAAATGGTCTGAACTTTTGAATTGCCAGTTTTACTGCCAGCATTTCTTTTAGGTTGATGTGCAGGTGAAGTTGATCCTGCGTCCACAATCCTTGCACGCATTTGTCCAGCATGTGGGCCCCCCATCCTAGGTCTGAAGCGTCTGTTGTGATGGTCTGGTTTGCTTGACATCTGCGAAAGGGTAGACCTGGGTTTGACTGGCATGCTTGAGCCCACCATAGGAACTCCTGTTTTAAGCATGGAATTAGTGGAATTTCTGTTTCTAGGCTGTGCCTGTGTTGGGACCATAAATTCTTTAGGTACCACTGTAGTTTTCTCATATGTAGTCTGGCAAGTGGGACCAAGATTATGCATGATGCCATGAAGCCCAAGGCCTGCAGTACTTTTCTTGCTGTTAACTTGTTCTGTTTTGTTAGAGCCAAGAAGTAAAGAGGGAGTTCTTTTGTTTTCTGCAGTTAGGAATGCCATTTGTCTTACTGTGTCCAATTTCGCTACCAAGAATGTCCTTGTTTGGGATGGTATCAGCCTTGATTTTTGTAAATTGACTGTGTATCCCAGTGCTTGTAGCAAGTAAATGACCCTTTGTAAATCTGTTGTCAGCTTGCTTTTGTTGTCCCCTTGTAGCATGCAGTCGTCCAGGTATGGGTAAATTTGAATTCCCTGTAGTCTGCAGTGGGCGATTACTGATGCCAGGCATTTTGTGAATACTCTGGGCGCAGTAGATAAGCCAAAGGGCAATGCTGAGAATTGATAATGCTCTGATCCTGCATGAAATCTGAGGTATCTTCTGCAGATTGGTCGAATGGGGACGTGCAGGTATGCCTCCTTGAGATCTAGAGTTACCAGCCAACACTCCTTGCCCAGCATGGGAAGAAGTTGCTGTAGGGTCAGCATTTTGAATTTTGGGACAATGATGTATGTATTTAAGGTGGACAGGTCGAGAATAGGTCTCTAACTTTTTTCCTTTCTTGGAACTAGGAATAGTCTGGAGTAGAATCCCTTTCCTTGTTCTGTTGTTGGCATTCTTTCCACAGCTCTCATGTTTGCTAATTGCATTATCTGTTGTAGAGCCTCTGTTTTTTGATTTGGAGGTAGATTTGGCATTCCTCTTTTGACTGGTAAAGTGTGGAAGTGGAACCGGTAACCTTGATCTATGGTTTGTAAAATCCACTTGTCTTTTGTGATATAGTGCCAGTTCTTCGAAAATAAGGTTAATTTGCCGCCTAATGGAGCTGCTATTTGTTCCCTGGTAGGCGGATTTAGAGGTAAGTCACTGTGGTTGTATTGTTGTAGTGGCAGTGGTTGTGTCTGTGCCTCTGTTGTTACCTTGCCACTGTCGTCCTCTGTAGGCACCTCCTCTGGATTGGTTTCTGCCTCTGGAACATCTATTCCTGCCCCTTTGGGATCTTGTGGAGTCAGGAAAGGACCAATTTTTGGCAGGCCAGTTCCTGCTAAACCTTGGGGTTGAACCTGCAAGAAATCTTTAACCGTTTGAACAGATTTTGCCTTTTCTTCCATTTTCTTCATTACCTGCTGGGCAGGTGTACCAAACAAGCTGGTCTTATCCATAGGAGCATCTAATAACTTAGCTTTAACATGATCCGGTAAGGCTTGTTCCTTTAGCCATGCATGTCTTCTTATCACTGTGCCAGTCATGGCTGATCTAAATGAAGCCTCCAGTGCATCATAGCCACATTTTAAGGAATGGTTACTAACCTGTTGTATGTTATTTACCATTTCTAATACATATTTCTTATCAATAGAGTCATCAGAGGATAGCTTTTTTGTTAACTGATCAAGCATAAACTCTTGGTATTGTATCATGTGAAACGGACAGTTTAAAGCTCTAGCTGAGAGAGTAGCTGAGGTGTAGACTTTTTTGCCCCATCTGTCTAATGACCTGGCTTCCCTTTCAGAAGGAATAGGGTTTTTAGCTGTGGTCGAGGCTACTGCCCTGGGACCCTGGGATATAGTTTCGTGGTCTGCAAGTGGGGCCTTGTAAAGGTGGTGATGAGTGTCTGGTACCCTGTAAAATCTGTCTGGTTTGGCAGGGGCTGGAGGTAAAGAATCTGGTGCAGAGCAGACATCATTGAAGGCATCGTCCACCACAGAGAGGACAGGAGGTATAGCTAAGGGCCTGTGCTGTGGAAGGTGCAGAAAGGTCCTAAGTCTTTTTCTGGAGTCTGAGAAATCCTGCTGCTGCCATTGGAACTGCTCTCGCATGGCATGTAAGGTTTCCCCAAAGGAGAATTCTTCTGGTGGGGAAGCAGCTGGAATGGATTCTTCAGCATCTGAGTCTTCATAATTGGAGAAAGGAGCCTCTGGCTGGTCTGTTATGTCTGATTCATCGGCAGAATCATCAGAGGACACAGGCTCGGGGGGCTCTGCCCTAGGTCTCTTCTCTGGGGGCTGAGAGGCCCTGTCTGGGTGAGATTGAGATCCCCTAATTAATGAAATTAAATCTTCTGCCAGAGTAAGCATTTGTGAACTAGAAGAGGGCCTGGTTGTAGGGGTTTAACAGGCACTGTTTTAGTAGTTTTGGCTGCTTTAGCCCTGGCAAAGGCCTTAATGGACATGGCTGCTGGAGGCCTAGCAGCACCACGTGCTGGGGTAGAGACATCCAAGGGAATGGTGTCTGATAAGTCAGTGGCAACCACCGTAGTGGATAAAATTTCTGAGGCCGATTCAAGAGAAGTAGCAGGGGCCTCAGTGGTAGTGATAGATTCAGCTGTACTTTGATCAGTTTTCTCGGTTTCGGCCGAAACCGAGACACTTGCGGTTTGCTTAACCATGGTTTCGGCGAAACCGCGGACATGCGGTGTCGGTCTTTATCTTTCGTTTTTAGCAGTTTGGGTAGTCGGAGGATCCGACGGCATAATATACGCAAAATCAGAACCGAAAAACTGTTCAGCAAACTCCGACCGGTGCCTAAGCGTTCATCGGTTGAATGAAGCACAGGCCGAACAGGCTGCTACGTCGTGTGCTGGGCCTAAACAAGGCAGACAATAAGAGTGGAAATCTTTATGAGGTATTTGTTTCCCACAGGTTAAACAATTATTAACTTTTTCTGACATCGGCTGAGGCAAGAAAGAGTCCCCAACGGGGTACTTAGCTTTAGAAGTCTTGGTAGTATTCGTAGAAGTAATCTCTGGATCCGACCGACCGGCACTTGCGAACAGCTTCTGCTTGCGCCACGCGGCAAGAAAGACTGAGGAAAATGGCGTCGGCTGATGCCTTTATACCCGAAGACCAACAGAGATGACGTCGGGTGAAGTGCGACATCAGCCGAAGCCGGACCCGGACTTTGGAATCCGGCCGACTGAAGGGCTGCCTGACGACAGGACAACCCAGTTGTTATGACTGCAGATGCATCCATGAAGGACATCCACAAATTCTCTGAGGAACAGGCTCAAAATGTGAGACGAAAATCTGGACAGTTGAGATGCATGTATCTTTAACTTGCAAGAACCGATCTCAGTCCTTAACCCGATTGCTCTCTATCTCCATGGTTTTGTTTATTATTTTTTTCCTACATTTGTAAGTGTTTCGCCTGCCTGTGTCAGTAGTGCAGCTATGGTGGGTAGACAGGGAAAAACACAATTAAGTGATCATGATCTTTCTTTAAAGCAACAATGGTTTTTAAAAGCTGGCATTACATTTGTGGTTAATCCTGAGCTCCGTGTGTGGTCTAAACTGTAGAATCTGCTTGTTACATTGTAGCAAGCAGTTTGCTACAGTTTAAAGTAAAAAAAAAAAAAAAAAAAGAAGGGTTCTTTAAAAACAGCAGCATCATCCATCTCCTGATGTGATTCGTTTCATTGAAATCCAATGCTAGGTGAGTGTACAGTTCTGCAAGGTATAGATGCATACCGGTCTACGATGGTTGGAGAGAATCTCGGTGGAAGCACTAATAATGACACATTTTAAACATTGCTGTTAGAAACCAACAAATTTGCCAGAATAAAAGGTCTGAAGTTATCGTGCATTTTTCCGAAGGATAGTTAGTCAAACTCAAATGCCTGTCACTACTTAGCACATTCGACCCTTACTAGTTTGCCACAAAAAATTCAGAAAAACCACACATTTTATGAGGAATAGAGTCAAAATGTGCGAATGAAATCTGGACAGTTGAGAGGCATGATGAGTCAACTTGTAAAAGCCGATGTCAGTACTAGATGCTCCTGGTCTCCAGAGATGTTTTTTTTCTCCCATAAATGTTATGTTTTCCCTGCCAATCTGTTGTGAAAGTTGTTGTACCAACTGTGTCAGTAAACCAAGGCTTGTAATGATGTCTTCATGGTTAACAACTGGTCATGCACCACTTCCCCCTTCCATCTCAAATAAAGACATGACTCCATGAAAACCAGGAGCCAAACAACAATCCACCATTCCACAACACTAGACCTGGTCAGAGGAACGGTCACACCAGTAATATGAAATTGTATTTATTGAAACCAACCAATGATTTAGCACTTTCATTTGCTTACAAACATAGACTTCTTCACATTTTAAAACACTGAACCCATTTAAATAATCCTCCAAAACAGTCACATGCTCAATTCAAACCAAATAGATTTACAATGTATCTTAGTTATGTAAAAGCACAGCACCAATAAATATCACCCATACATCAAAACGGCTTTTCATCACAAAATAAATTGTTTTACACTATTAAATATATTATTAAACTGAATAAGAATTTAATATTAAAATGCTTGCAATAGAAACATGCTCGCTCTAATCGGGGTGCATGTGTGCATTAAGCTTAATTTGGCACAGAACTTCCCGTGCTTCAATTAAATCATCCCATGGTCCACTCCTGGGATTTTTAACCACCATATCTAACCCAAAAAAGGCAAACCGTTGATCTGGATTCCTGGAAATATGTTTATACAATGAATTGTGTTGTAAGGAGGGCTGGTATCTATAAATGTGGAACTTGTACACAATGCAGTTACATTTTATGAAGGGACATTTTTTTATATTAGCGGCGTCCAATACAGGGTTAGTTGGTGTTGTAAATGTACAACCAAGAATGTGGTATATTTGGCCCAATGTTTACAGTGTCCGGCATATTATTTGGGAAAAAGTTCTAGAGGTTGAAGGATTGTGTTTACGAGCACATTCTAGACATTAAAAAGAAAAAAAAAACATAAGCCCTTTATTTAAGTACACTTTTGTTTGTCCCTCCCATAAATTTGTTTTTTTTTAGTCACTGATCAAGTTAAAAAGGGCCCCCAGGGTAAAATTACTGATGAGCATCTGAATTATAGGGAACTACAATAGCAAATGAAACTCAATGCTACAGCCCCGGTTAAATGAATCCTATTCTTTGTTTTCCATTTTACAATTAAAACATTATGTTGTGAAATTATTTTATATCCCGTAAGGTTTTATATTTAAATTACTCTATATATGTAATTTAATTTTCTTATAGGTGTTTCCATTATTAATTTGTGTATGGTCATGTGATTATTTTGAATGATTTGATTGTTTTATCATTTAAATTGATGGTAGGGTGTTAATTAATCAATTCTGATAAAGTTCCACAACTGGGAAATAAAAGCGCTTAACTGATGTTCCAATGAAGTTATTCTTTTAGTGGTACTTCGGCGTTTGCATTTTGATTGCACTTTTCAGGTGGTGTTGTACGTTCGTTTTTTAGTTTGTCATTTTGGTACCTGAAACACTAAGGCAAAAACAGAAAACAGTCAATTCCCAAGGATAATAAGATCTGGTTTGAGATCAAAGCCAAGTAGATGTTCTCAATTGTGCTTGTGTAGTCAGCCAAGTACAGCATTAACGTCTCTCAAAGTTTACTTGTATACAAAAGGAAAAGCAATGTCAGCCACAGTGTTACAACAGTAGTCTTGAGTAGCCAACTTTATTCATGAGCAGAGAAGATAAAATGTGGTCACTAATGGCTTTTGTTTTCTTGTATACTTTTTTTCTGACAACCACATTGTGCTTTCTCATGTATAACTTTTTTCAAATCCTCATCTCTGCTTTGCTTATGCCATACAGTACTGTTTCCCATAATACTAATACCCATCTGTATCTATAATTTCATTATTTTGTTAAATAAAAATGAGAATCGTTAGAAAATTAACACTCGGCTCTTATTTATTCACATGATTGTGTACATGTTTAATCTTTGTGAATGACACCTTGAGAGTTCTGTGGAATTGTTGGATCCTTATAATGCTAATTTAGTGTATATTTCCAGTATTTCAGATCAATGACTAATCTAAAACGCAATTTCTCTCTGATAAATATAAAGCAATGATGCCAAACCCAATGGTAGGAATGCGGACAAGCAAAAAAGGCATAGTAATAGTGACCTAAAGTGTTTCAACATAAACGGAGAGGTGCCCACCTCCAGATTAAGAAAAGAGAGAAAGAGTGGGTGCCACAGAAAAAGAATGAAAAGCCAAGTTTGACTAGAAGGTGAAGACTTTGCAAAAGTAAACTTTCTATATAGATTCATGGGTACTTATTAGGTTATTGATCTTTGGGTATCATAAGAAGCTTAGCCTTATTTTCCCAGGGTAGTTTTTACCCCTATATTTTGCAGATGAATTCCCCAGAGATGGGCCAAACAAGGATATGTGTGGACATTTACATGTTTCCCCTATTCATGAAGGATAAGGGTACTAAACTGAAGGTGAATGTATTGGCTACCCATCCATTCATCCAAATTACATTCAAATGAAATAAGATAAATATTTTGCTTTATCAGTAGTGGAAGATTGTTCCAGAGAAGTGGTATTCTCAGTGATACAAAACTATACTTCCAACATGTTGTATTTATTTTGCAAAAGATATCGACATCCCTTGAGTGGGTGTTTATATCATCATGGGGCTTGTGAATGCATAATAGGTCTCATAGAATAGAGTCTGTTAACGCTTTATACCAAAGGCAAATATCGCCATTCAGTAATCAGCATGACACTGAAATGAGGGGAAAGGGTTTGAGATGGTCTACATAGTTTTTACAATTTAGGCCCTTGATTTTTTTTTTTTTTTTTTTTTGTAGTGACAAAGTGTTGTGGTGGTTCCAGTTGTGGCAAGTATTTGGACAGGTACATACCAAAAGAGGCATTACACTCAATGATATGCCTAATGAGTACTGAGTACAGAGGTACAATTACATCCCTGGATCTGGACTCAGTACCTTTAGGTATAAGTTGTGTGATGCAAAAGGAGTTCCTTACAACAGTGGATACATGATAAAAAAACAGTTTGTTGTCCACATAGGTTCACAAATCCCCAACTACAAGATCTATTTTTTTTTGGGGGGGGGGGGGTGTTGTCAATGTGACAGTTAAAGGGGAAGTCATGCTTGCCAAAGGATACAATTATAAATGATTTGGCATTTGTTTAAGTCCATGGTTTGACATCAGCTACTTGTCTGTGACGGGCCACCTTGGAAGATCCTGGAGTCCTCTGGGGAGTTTATCATGACACCAAGTTTGCAGTTGTCTATAAACTTGGTCAGCCACAATCCCTTAACATTAGCTTTGGCCCACAAGAATTAAATGTCAAAAAGGAGTGGTCCAAGGATTGAACCCTGGATTATACCACTAGTGACATGTCTTTTGGAGGAGGTAGAACCACCCTTTTAAACTTACTGTATTTTATTTGTGAGCCAATTTGCTACTCATTGAGTTATAGTCACTTTAATTGCAACCATTATGGAAGAGATGGTGGCTGGGGGGGGGGGGGATAGTAGTAGGAATATGTCTAATAAGAGAGAGGGCCAAACGTACAGAAATTCAGTCTATTGGGCAGAATGTTGAGAAACAATATGGAAGGACAGGAGGAACTGGCAGCAGTAGACTATTTGAGAATAATGAGAAGGGAAATGGGAAGGGTAAATGCATATGATACAGGAAAATGACTCGTGGTGAGACATCTAAACAATCTAAAAGAAAGTAAGAAAAGGTAAAGGAAGAACATGTGGAGGTATAGACAGATGAGATGTGTATGTGTGTGTCTGTATGTACATGTGTATGCATGTGTAGTGTGCGCATGTGTGTGTGTGTGTGTGGGGGGGGGTGCCATAGGAATAATTTTTTAGGCATAAGAAATCCATTAAATGCATTAGGGTATGTAACAAATCTCTGGGTTGTTCAAACAGCTGTCAGACATACTTGTCATCAGCAAACTCTGTTGTCTCATCTTAGAAACTAGGAAGTAATGTGCCACAGCAGTCATATATTTAAGGTGGCATCATTATACAAGTCCAAGAAGGAGCCAGGCTTTTAGAGGTCACACAGTGTCACCTCTATCTTAGCGAAAATTAGGAGGAAAAAAGTGTGGTGCAGGCCAGTGGAGGTTCTGTATTCTGACTGTATCGCTAATGGAACTGCAAGGCTTCTCACTGTGGCAGTCCTGCTGGCCAGCTTGATCCTTTTCTTTGAATGTTTCACAGATGATAAAGATGATATGAACCCAATGTAAGAACTGCATCTGAGCTTTAACATGGCTGTTGATATTACACCTAACATGAGATTTGCAGGGAAATTAATGGCCATATGAATACAGCCCGGTATGTTGAGATTATCAGAGGGCTGTGAAGAAACAGGAGCCTACAATGAGAAGCAAGTAATCACAGGAATATAACTGGCAGATAAAACTGAATGCCTGTGTTCCACAAGCACCGAATGACATCAATTTTAAATGCAAATTAAAATAATGAATGTAGGTTAACATTTCTGCACTCAGATGAAGACTTTTTACTAAAGACAAAACTATTAACTGCTGTGGTGTTGTGAGACTTTTTAACATTGAATAATTTCAGAATAGTCCATTAAGTAATCCTTGCTTGTTATTAGGAGTTTTGAGTTAAGTGATTGTGTTACTACACCTGGGCTATTGCATCATTTTCATTTGTTTGCTCTGAATTTTTAAAAAGACAGTGGGAAGATGACACTGAGTAGTGCAAGGGAAAAAATAACTATAGTTGTAACAGAATAATCTAAACTGGATACTCCTATTTTTCACCAAACATGAGTTACAAAATGACTTATTCAAAGCAAATATGGCTAAATAAGAAGTATACCAACTACTAGCACCTAGGCTTTTCAGAAATCTAGTGATAAAATAAGCACATAATCATGCACTAGTGGAACACGTAAGAGGAGATAAATTTAGTGTGCGTGTGTCACCACGTGCACTTATGTGATGAGAGTCCCAATTGTCTTCTGTAGTGGTAGCGTTATGGGAACAGCTTTTTTTTGGTTTAAGATGCAGGTTACAGTTAGGGGCAAGGTAATCATCTAACCATAGATGTAAATCAACTACAACAAATAAACGCACATGGTGGAGGTATAGATTTATAACACAGTGCTTACCCAACCTCTCTAGAACAAACTAACTCTCCAAGTTAAACAGTGTGACACACTGCCTCCCTTTAAAAAGGATAACTGCTTGGGTTTTCATAAATGAATCCCTAGTATGAATGGCCAGGCTCTTCTTGAAAAGGGAGGAAAGGCTTAAGAGTGGGTACTGGTGAAGTAGAAATGTCCTTGCAGCTCAATTCATTTGCAACTCCTATGAGCTTATGACATATGACTAAGCCTCGTCCTTGTGTGGAAGCAGAGTTAGTGGGCATAACATGCTTAGGCTGGCATTCATGGTAACTCTTGGGTTACCTGCATGGGTTGCAGCAAGTGGGAGTAGGGAAGGATTATGTGCTGTCTTGTCTGCACTGAAGGCTGCGATCATTTGTAGTGTGTCAAGAAGACTTGGACAAAAGGTATATGCATAATATTTTTACTGACAGTATGTGCACTGGTGAGTGCATTTCAAGATTATAACCTGCTTACATGACTACAACAAAAAAGTATATTAGTCAAAATACGTTAATGTACTTTTTGCTTTTGTGTTTCAGGCCATATTGAGATGCCAGTTTCTGTAAGCTTAAACGCATCTCATACATTTAAAGGTTTTGCTTCTTGCAGCGGAAGCACATTATTGAAATAAATGTATTTCCTCTCATGCCAACCTCTGCTTCTCAACTCTCCTCTTGGGCAGCTGATATTTATGGTTCCCCAAATTTTGACTGAAATTAATTTTTCACATCAATTTCTAGTGTGTTACAAGCCTATAAATAGGGCACTTACAACTGTATATGTAGCTTTATTATCATTTTCTAAAGATATCCATCTCCACTGAAAATGCAATTTCTTAAAGTTTCTCAAATTAACTAAAACTATGACTAAATATATAAAAAATAGTTACATACTTCTCAGTTTGTGGTAAGAGAAGCCCGAGTCACTTGGTTTGCATGTTAAATTGATACATTCATCCTTGGATTTCTGTTAATTGTTTTTGATCTTGGACATACTGGATTAAACAATGGGTGCCAGCAGAGGTGAAAATGGTCATATCCAACTTGATGAGGTGCTAAGTGCATTGGTTTCTGGCTTGGTATTGACTTTCATTTCTTTGAATGAGGTTTAAATGTTGACCTGTTTAAAATGTCTTATGCATTCCAATGTATGCATTTATCTGAATGTCTCACCAAGTGTATCTATGCATACATTAATTACAAAGTAGTAAAGTCAGATATTGCCTAGGTGCATCATGTGGACAGACAAGGGTTGGCTTAATTGTTTGGGGGTGGGTATGCTGTTTTATGAAATAATATGTCACTTTCTACAGAATTCCACTCAGTCGTGGAACTCACAGTCATAAGGGAAGGTTGGACAAGAGGCCAGTGCAGCCTTTTTTCAATTACTACCTTTTTTAAGAATTTCACTTTTTGTGGCTGGTGACAGCAGGATTATAAATGACTGTCATGATTTGCTATAGGTAACAAATTTTAGACCAAGTTTTATAGATAAAGGGTATATGTTGCTGTTTAAGCTGTTCTGTAGAGTCTGCGCAAGCCATCTGGAGAAGCAGTTAACTTTGTAGGAGATGGCTGCCGGAAGACTTAATGGGACTTGTTTAGACTACACACTTGGACATTACAGGTATGTGAACATTTTTTATGTTTGGGAGATTCTGATTTAAACTGTGTTATTGATAGCATATCTTCTGTTTGGTTTCATTACTGGAGAAATGTTCATAGGTTCATACTAGGCTATCTGCCAGAGGGCATTTACAAGCCTAGCCCATAGTTTTGTGGCTTACGCCACCCCTTTAGTATGGGGAAATATACCCATTATTTTGCTGTGCCTCTGTCGAGCAGTGACACTGAGGTAATCCCTGGGGTATATCTGCGATCTCCCATCCATTGGTCAAGATTTCTCTTGAACAAGGCCAGCGAGGTGCTCTGCCTCACATATACCGGGATTTTGTTCCACAGCATAGGGAGTCTTTGGGTGATGAATCTATCCCTCCAGCACGTCCTATTAATAGCCGTGTCGAGGTTTAAGTCTCCCGCCTTGTGGCTCTGACGGATCTAGATTTTTGAGGTGAAGCATATTCATCAAATCTGGGTTTGACATGGCCTTGTATGTCAGGCAAAGGTCACCTCTGAGCAGGCGATGGCGACTGAATAGAGCTGGAGTTCTTTCAGTCGGGCAGCATAGGACAGATTTTTGAGACCTTTTATCCTTTTGGGGAGGAACTTTTGTGGCCTCTCCAGCTGCTGCAAGTGTCGGGTCAGATACATTCCGAATGGGGCATTGTACTCAATCATTGGTCTGTTGAGTGATGAGTATAGGGAGACTATGACCCCCCTTGATCTAGATGTGAATCCCTTCATGATAAGGTGGGCAATGTAGAAGGTCTTCCTAACTACTTTAGCTACATGGGTGTCGAATGACAGGCTACTGTCAACCTGGGTCTCCAGGTCCCTGATAACTTCTTCTGTGCTCAGTGGATTGCCACCTATATGGTAGCTAGGGGTAACCTTGTTTTTCCCGAAGGGTATGACTATGCATTTTTTGGCATTTAACTTTAGGCCATGGCTCTGGCACCAGTTATCCGTTTCTGTGAGACCCTTCTGAAGGATATCTGTGTCAAATGTGTTTTCGACTATGGCGCCCAGTTTGCACTCATCTGCAAACTTTGTCAGCCATAACCCTCCTGTGTTTGCTTGTACTTCGGAAAAGTAGATGGCAAACAAGAGTGGGCCCAGGACTGAGCCCTGTGGGACACCACTTGTGACGGGCTTTGAGTCTGACATGGCGCCAGCAACTCTGACCCTGTGGGTTCTGTCACTCAGCCAGTTTGCAACCCATCTTGTGATGTATGGGTTAACATTTAAGCTGATGAGTTTTTCAATGATACCCGAGTGGGGTATTGTATCGAAGGCCTTAGCCAGATGGAGGTAGGCTGTATGGACTGCCTTTCCCTCATCAATGGCTTTGGTGACTGTTTCAAAAGTCAACCAAGTTTAAAAGGCATGATCTGCCTTTGACAAAGCCAAACTGGGTTGGATCCAAAGTCTGCAAATTCCCTATGTCTTTATTTATGAGGTCCATTATGATCCTCTCCATGGCCTTGCAGATAAGGCTTGTCAAGCTAATGGGCGGTAATTTCCAGGGTCGGTGGAGGCACCGCCTTTGTGAAGTGGGACCACAGTTGCAGTGCGCCACTCCTGGGTACATATCCAGAGGTGAGACTATGATTAAACAGCTGTCCTAGCTGTGGGTTTAATTCCTCGTTGAGTTAAGTGGAGCACACAGCCGGGGACACCATCAGGTCCCATGGATGCTGTGTTTTTGCTTTGGAGAGCAGTTCTCACTTGGGCATTAGAGATGTTTGGGGGCTGCAATCGTTTGGTATAGATATCTCTCCTTTTGGGGGAGGGGAGAAGTTTGCACTGAACCTGTCAGCCAGTATGTTGGCAATGTCTGTAGGATCAGTAATCTTCACATCATTTTGAACTAGTTCTGAGCATATCTGGGAGTTTCCTCCCAGGTTTCTAACATAGCTAAAGAAGGCCTTATGATTGTCTTTTGAGTCTTTAGCTATTTTTCTCTCAAAATTTGCTTTGGATGATTTTATGAGAGCTCTTAGATTTTACTTATAGTGATCAAAGGTGTCTTACCTTTTAAGGATTTTGCTCTATCCTGTAGTAGCTTCCTCCTTTTGTTGTAGAGTTTGTTTATGGCTGGGGTCCACCAGACTGGACGCTTGCCTTTGGTACAAAGAGTCTTTGTTTTGCTTGGGATTGCCTTATCCATGCAGTCCTGCAGGTGCTGGTAGAAGGCATTTGTAAGTGATTCAGCGGCTTGAGTACTGTTTTCCACCGGCTCTGGGGCCTTAAAGGAGACCACACTAGTCTTTAGAAGTGTGAAGTCGGCTTTCGAGAAGTTCTTTACTGTGGTCTTTTTTATTTCAGGTGGGGTGGGATGAGGACCTCCAGCGAGATTAGTTTGTGATCTGATCTCACAAGTGAGGGGTATACTTCCGGTGTTGAACATTGTGCTCCCATGTTCGTGATGATGAGATCAAGTATGTTTTCTCCTCTTGTGGGGATGGTGACTAGTTGTTCCATAGCATTTGAGTTTATGAATTCCAGGAACTTTTGGGCTAGGGTGTTTGGGCTTGAGTAGTGTTCCCAGTCTATATTAGGGTAATTGAAGTCACCTAGTATGATGGTGTTTGGTGATACATTTATCCCCTCCAGTGTTTTCAGAAAGGCCATGTGAGGTTCCTGAGTTTGTGAGGGTGGCCTGTAACATGCTACAATTTGCAGAGCAGTCTTGCCTATGGTTAATTGCACCTGGATGGTCTCCGATGCATCGTGCGTTGCCACCAGTCTTGAGGTGTGGGTGTCCTTGATGAATATGGATACCCCCCTCCTTTCTTGGTATTGTCCGGATTTTGGGGCGGAACGCATGATATGAGGTAAAACCTGATAGTGCTGGGGTGCTCTCAGGAGCCTTGAACCAGGTTTCTGTCACAGCACAGACATCGATGTTCTCCATACTGAGAAGGGCCTCGAGTGCGTGCGTTTTGAGATTTAGACTTCTGGCATTGAGCAGCATTACCCTTAGTTTTTTTCCTTTTTGTGTTGTAGGGTGGTAGGTTAAGAATTTGAGCCTTGCCTAAAAAGGCACTATGGGGTGGCAAGAGCCTTTGCCAATATCCGAAATCCCAGGGTGACAGGTGCAAGCCGTCCCTTGCGAAGCAGCGTGGCTTGTCCAGCATGTCATCCCAGGCAGACAGACATTGGATCCCCTTTGAATGACAGCAGAGTTTAAGCCAATTGTTAAAGCTGATCATCTTATCTCTGTATTGTGGCATCATTCTTGGTGAAGGTAGGATACTGCTCAAGGTCAGGGTCATACCTGCCTGGGCTACATAATCAGAGAGCTCCTCAATGTCTCTTTTCATGTAGTCCAAGGAGGTACGTCTCAGGTCGTTTACACCAGCGTGGACAATGACTGAGTCGTATTTGTACCTGCTGTTGAGAGACCTGAGTGCTTGCGTTATGTGGCGGATTCTAGCGCCCGACAGGCAGTTTACTGTAACTCTCTCCTTACTCAGTCTGGTAAGCGGGACGTCAGTGTGTCTGACTATGGAGTCACCAATGACTAGTGTGTCTGGCATTGTGTTTGGCCTTAAGGGCTGTGACTGTTTGACACTCTGACTGTGAGGTCTATGTGTTGCAGGTGTTGTGTTCTGAGGTGGTGGTTGTTTGGGTGTCTGCTTTGGTGGCCTCTGCTGTTTTGGTAGATTTTTGATCAGAGCCTCCGAGTATGTCTTTGTGTGTTTATGTGTATGATTTGAGGTTGTGATGGTACTATGTGAGACTGGGTCTATAGTGTGTGTGGTAACCTTCTCCTCCTGACTGGTCTTGCCAGTCCTATGTTGAGAGAGCTCAGCCTCCAGTTTGGCTGTATAGTTGCATCTCTCGCATGTATTTGTGTTTTCTGGGAGGAGGAGAGGGTTGTCTGTGTAAATGAGGCAATTGTAACATTGCCTCAATATTCCCAGGTTCACCAGCTGAGCAGGAGAGGACACTAGCAACTGATCCCTCGACATGCTAGAAGGAATAGACAAAAAAACTTTAAAAGAGATTGTGGGTGACCGAGAAATGGGGGTTTGCCTTTTTGGGGTACTATCTATGACAAGAGTGCTGTATCAAGGTAATAAGTACTGTAGGGGCAAGTGCTAGGTTTAACAGATAGAGAATAGTCTACTTGGAGTCAAGTAGAGATGATCTTTTTAGTTATAGGATACGCAGATTAGATCAGTAGTATAGTTCGAAAAAGGTAGTTTTAAGGGAAAATTTGAAGAGTGGACTTTAGGTAGCCCGAATAGTTTAAACCTGCTTAACCGGCGCTGCCCTAGTGTGCAACAGTGGCAGCTCCGCGCTAAAGCGCGCTTTATAGCAGGGGGCTGGAAAAGACAGGAAATGACCCAAAATAGCCAATAGACTACAAGTTACTGCCTTAAACCACTCCTCTAAGGACAAACAGGCAGCTCAGTACTCCCCACTCTCACTGGTGAGTAAAGAAACTTCCCCCTGACCAAACAAGGAAAATGGAGAAACACAGGAACCAAGACAAAGCCCAGGGATCAGCAAAATCTGGTCTCTGGAACACTAGTTAGGAAAGTATGGAAAACAAGGATATTTTTTTTTTTTCAAGTTTTTTTACAGAAAAGCAGAAAACACAATAAATGCTATGATTTTCGACTAAATGCTATCAAAAGCTAGTACACTTGAGTGTATTAGCCTGTAGTTTAACTTTTAGGCAAAACTTAAACTAGCAAGTGCAGTAAACAGTTTTAGCTTATAAACACAGTAAAAACAGTGCAAACTTTGATAAAACAAGCAGAAACAGTAGTCGAAAGGCACAAAAAGTTGAAAAAAGCCAAGAAAAATACTTAAAATCTGGAAAGGTAGTCTTTTCTGGTCTCTGCTGCTAGAGGAACACTGCTGGCCACCACGAGGAGCTGTGCTGAGTTCTCAATAGCTGGAAAAGCCAAAACGCGCTTTATAGCAGTGGGCTGGAAAAGACAGGAAATGACCCAAAATGGCCAATAGACTACAAGTTACTGCCTTAAACCACTCCTCTAAGGACAAACAGGCAGCTCAGTACTCCCCACTCTCACTGGTGAGTAAAGAAACTTCCCCCTGACCAAACAAGGAAAATGGAGAAACACAGGAACCAAGACAAAGCCCAGGGATCAGCAAAATCTGGTCTCTGGAACACTAGTTAGGAAAGTATGGAAAACAAGGATTTTTTTTTTGTTTTTTTCAAGTTTTTTTACAGAAAAGCAGAAAACACAATAAATGCTATGATTTTCGACTAAATGCTATCAAAAGCTAGTACACTTGAGTGTATTAGCCTGTAGTTTAACTTTTAGGCAAAACTTAAACTAGCAAGTGCAGTAAACAGTTTTAGCTTATAAACACAGTAAAAACAGTGCAAACTTTGATAAAACAAGCAGAAACAGTAGTCGAAAGGCACAAAAAGTCGAAAAAAGCCAAGAAAAATCATGTATTTTATGTACTTCCTATTTCCATATCACGTTTTTTGGCTTTGTATTTGGCTTAATTTTTTACAGGTTGCTAGTTTTCCTGTACTTTGAGTGTCCAGTAATTGCAGTTTGTGTTAATGGAGGAGTGTTATTTACATTGTTAACTGGCTATTTTTTTTTCACGGATTGCTTGCGTGTCTTGTTTTCTAGGAGGCTTACCATTTTTTTTCCAGCTTTGCTCTGCACAATTTTAGCTCAACTCCGAAGATGTGGTCAATGTTGAAGGTTGCAGCTTATTAGTTAGGTAGTGTTTTATACAATATTTATTGTGTTTTCCTTTTGGGGGTAGTGACAATAAGTTTAGAATTAGTTTGGTTGAGGGGCTTTGAAACTGGCGCTGTCACTTCACCTCCTGGTGCTGTATGTGGCAGTGCTTATGGCCATTTTGTTGCCCAGATGCTGGGTAGGTTTACCTACTGGCTCAATTGAAACAACAGTCTGCTTCACACAAGGACATGGCTCCAGTTAAGACATTCTGGTACATGCTTACAAGCCTACTGAAGGATGCTACAGGTTAGTTGTATGTTCTTATGCATGAGATTATGTAAATTATCTTTCGTTATTTATGTCAAATCTTGAATTTGGAGTATATGGTGTAGGAAGAAACAAGTATGAATGATGCATTCAGTGTACTGTTGTGCCATGTTTTGGGCATAACTAGTAGACTCATAGGTTTATACTAGACTAATGACCACCTAAGTCTTTACAAGTCCAAAATCATGTATAACTTTTAAATATTACCCTAATTCGTGTAAACAGGAGAACAACCGGATTTTGAACATGGATGGCCTAAAGACCAAGAAGCATGAAACTCTGATGTCTGACATTACAGACCGACTGTAATCTTCAGTGATTTATCAGAAATTCAAAACAAGTCATAAGGAGAAGGGTAACAATATGAGGCTAAATCAGGGATAGTTGAGCAGTATGAAGTAGTTAATGACCAGTAATATTGCTTTTGTATTTTCTCAGTCTGTTCATTTTTCTTGTGGCGTAGGTGGCCAGTTATTTTCACAGATTTCCTTATCTGGGTGTAACTTTTTCTTGGTTTTCAGTTGGGTAGTTGTTGCAATCACAAGCTGTATATCGTATTGTATTGTAGTGTATTAGTGGGGTGTAGGCAGGGGAGCCATTTGTAATGACAAGGTCAAACATATTTGTTTACTGACATCTGACTACCAGGAAAGTCATGGTCACCATAATGTAATCAATCAGTGTAGGGTGTATCATATGCATTTTTAAGCAGTCTTTTATCCATGAATGTAGGATACTATCAAATGCTTTTTATAGTCAAATCCATGCCATACTTAAATTCTTCCCCTTCTTATAGTTCTCCAGTATGGCTTTATTCATAGGTTGGTACTAGGCTATCGGCCCTAGGGCCTATACAAGCCTAGCCATAACAATTCCCTGGCTATTTCTTCCCACACTGTTTACTTCCCTGGACCCCTGTCTAGCAGGGCAACTGACGTGATCCCCAGGGTGAAATTCCTTTCTCCCATTCAATCGTCAAGGTTCCTTTTGAAGAGGGCCAAAGAGGCGCTCTGCTTGACATGTATGGGGCAGTCTATTCCAGAGTCTGGGGAGTCTCTGGGTCAGGAACCTATCCCTCCACCATGTTTTGTTTATTGTGATGACAAGGTTTAGATCCCTGGAGCGTGTGGCTCTGAGGGATTGGGATTTCTTTAAGTGTAGCATGTCCAACAGCTCTGGGTTTGACATGGCCTTGTATGTTAAGCAGAGATTGCCTCTGAGTAGACGATATGCGACAGAGTTTAGCGGGAGTTTTTTAAGGCGATCAGCGTAGGGCATCTGCTTTAGGCCTGAGATTCTTTTAGTCAGGTATTTCTGCGGCCTTTCCAGTTGTTGCAGATGTCTTGAGAGGTACATACCAAATGGAATGTTGTATTTTAGGTGAAAATGAAGTGTATTAACCCACCAGATGCGCAGTAGCAAGCCCCTTCCAAACCCCGCCTGCAAGCATTTTGACTGCACCACCCACCATCTGACTGAAAGATGCCACCATAACACAAGGTAATATAGATCTATAAACAGAAAACATTATACACGTATTCAAATCCACCAAAATGAAAGGTAATTGCACAAAAAATTTAGATTATAAAGAAACAAACAGAACTACAGGGACAGTAGGACCACTTTATACAGAGAAAATGAAGATCATAGAACAATTTGCTGCCTGCATGTTAAGGATGTGTCAAACGCTAACATTTTCAGATATTAACAGTGCATTCTGATGTGATAATGACTCTATGCAACAATGGGGTACAGTCATACTTAGCATAATGACTAGATGCAACACCTTCAACACCATGTTAATGTTATATTATTTGAATGGAAAGGCCATAAGCATGTCATTGCCGTTGTTAATCCCCGCCCTCCCGCATGTCAATCACGGTTGGCAAGCCCATTCCTGCACAAACTCCGTGGTGGGTTAATACACTTCAATTTCGCTGTATTTTATAAAGGGTCTAATGAGGGATGAGTACAGTGGGAAAATGACCTTTTTTCTGGATGAAAAGCCCTTAGTGATGAGATGTGCCACATAGAAGGATTTCCTGACTGTTGTGGCGATGTGGTTATCGAAGGTGAGACCACTGTCCGCCTGTGTCCCTGGGGAGTCTCTGGGTCAGGAACCTATCCCTCCAGCATGTTTTGTTTATTGTGATGACAAGGTTTGATCCCTGGAACATGTAGCTCTGAGGGATTGGGATTTCTTTAAGTGTAGCATGTCCAACAGCTCTGGGTTTGACATGGCCTTGTATGTTAAGCAGAGATCGCCTCTGAGTAGACGATATGCGACAGAGTATAGCTGGAGTTTTTTAAGGCGGTCAGCTTTAGGCCTGTGATTCTTTTAGTGAGGTATTTCTGAGGCCTATCCAGTTGTTGCAGATGTCTTGAGAGGTACATACCAAATGGGGCGTTGTATTCTATAATGGGTCTAATGAGGGATGAGTACAGTGGGACAATGACCTCCTTTTTTCTGGATGAAAAGCCCTTTGTGATGAGGTGTGCCACACAGAAGGATTTCCTGACTGTTGTGGCGATGTGGTTATCAAAGGTGAGACCACTGTCCACCTGTTTCCCTAAGTCTCTTATCACACTTCCTGTGTTTAGTGTACTGCCACCTATATGGTAATTCATGGATACATGTTTTTTCCCAAAGGGGATAACAATACATTTCTTGGCATTGAGCTTGAGCCCATGGCTCTGGCACCAAGCATCTGTTTCTATAAGACCCTTTTGTAGACTATCCACATCATTTGGGATTCAATAATAGCTCCCAGTTTGCAGTCATCTGCAAACTTTGTTAGCCAGAGTCCCTTAGTGTTGACCTGTACTTCAGAGAAGTAGAGGCCAAACAAGAGCGGCCCCAGGACTGAACCCTGAGGTACTCCACTTGTCACTTGTCTGGAGCTGGATTTGGAGTCGGCTACTTTTACAGTGTGGGTTCTGTCAGTAAGCAATTTAGCAACCCATTGGGTGACATAGGGATTAATGCCCAACTTAGTAAGTTTATCTATGATTCCAGAGTGGGGGATGGTGTCAAAGGCCTTGGCAAGGTCTAGATAGGCTGTGTGGACCACCTTACCCTTGTCCATGGCTCTGGAGACTGATTCAAAGAAGTCAATCAGGTTCAGGAGACAAGATCGGCCCTTCACAAACCCAAACTGGGTGGGGTCCAGTGTTTGAAGGTTGCCAATGTCTTTGTTTATAAGTTCCATGATAATACGCTCCATGGCCTTGCAGATAAGGCTTGTCAGACTGATGGGACGGTAGTTTCCGGGATCCAAGGTGGATCCCCTTGTGGATTGGGATAACTGTAGCTCTGCGCCACTCAGTGGGCACGAAACCTGAGGTGAGGCTATGATTAAACATGACACTTAGGTGAGGTGCCAGTTCATATTGTAGTTCATGTAGTACACAGCCCGGGATGTCATCTGGTCCCATGGATGCTGTATTCTTGGCTTTAGAGACTGCGTTTTGGACCTGTGTGGCCGTTATTACTGGAATTTGGCAATCTTCCGGTATTGAGATGGGCCATTTAGGGGGTGAGAGGGGGGTGAAGTTGGCACTGAATCGATCTGCCAGGATATTGGCAATATCCTTCGGATCAGTATATTTAATGCCATTCTGTTTTAGCTCAGAGCAGATCTGAGCATTGCCATTTAGATTCTTGACATAGTTATAGAATGCTTTGTGGTTGTCTTTGGAATCTTTGGCAATTTTATTTTCGTAACTAGCTTTGGAGGATTTTATGAGGCATCTCAGTTTCTTACTGAGGCTAGTAAGGGAGTTTTTTGCATCCTGGGATTTTCCTCTTTTCTGCAAAAGTTTCTTCCTTTTGTTGTAAAGTTTGTTTATGGCAGGGGACCACCAGATTGGCTTCCTTTTTTTGGATGAGAGCATTTTGGTTCTATTTGGGATGGCACGATTCATGCATGAGTGGATGTGCTCATACAGTGCCTTAGTGTAGGATTCAGCAGTTGAACTTTCAGTTCCCGTCTGTATGGGTGTCATGAAGTTTGTCACTTCTGACTTGAGTAGCATGAAGTTGGCTTTGGAGAAGTTTTTTATGGTGGTTTCTTTACTGGGGGGTGGGGGTGGGATGTGGATGTTAAGGGTGATTAGCTTATGGTCAGACCTGACTAACGAGGGGGTGACCATAGGTATGGAGCATTGATTTCCCATGTTGGTAATGACCAGGTCTGGGATATTGGAGCCCCTGGTGGGACTATGGATTAGTTGATCCAGGGCGTTGGAATTTATGAATGCCAAGAACCGTTGCGCAAAGGTGTTGGGACATGAGTAGTTTTCCCAGTTAATGGAAGGGTAGTTAAAATCACCCAATATTAGGGTGTTTGGTTCTATCTTATTATTTTCCAGTATGTTTAGAAAGGTGTAGTGAGAATCTTGGGGTATGGTGGGGGATCTGTAGATATTAACAGTGCATTCTATACATTTCTTGGCATTGAGCTTGAGCCCATGGCTCTGGCACTAAGCATCTGTTTCTGAGAGGCCCTTTTGTAGAGTATCCACATCATTTGGGGATTCAGTAATGGCTCCCAGTTTGCAGACATCTGCAAACTTTGTTAGCCAGAGTCCCTTAGAGTTGGCCTGTACTTCAAAGAAGTAGATGCCAAACAAGAGCGGTCCCAGGACTGAACCCTGAGGTAACTCCACTTGTCACTTGTCTGGAGCTGGATTTGGAGTCAGCTACTTTTACAGTGTGGGTTCTGTCAGTTAGCCAGTTGGCAACCCATCGAGTGACGTAGGGATTAATGCCCAGCTTAGTAAGTCTATCTATGATTCCAGAGTGGGGGTATGGTGTCAAAGGCCTTGGCAAGTTCCAGATAGGCTGTGTGGACCGCCTTTACCCTTGTCCACGGCTCTGGAAACTGATTTGAAGAAGTCAATCAGGTTCAGGAGACAAGATCGGCCCTTCACGAACCCAAACTGGGTGGGGTCCAGTGTTTGAAGGTTGACAATGTCTTTGTTTATAAGTTCCATGATAATACGTTCCATGGCCTTGGAAATCAGGCTCGTCATACTGATGGGGCGGTAGTTCCCGGGATCCAAGGTGGATCCCCCCTTGTGGAGTGGGATAACTGTAGCTGTGTACCACTCAGTGGGCACGAAGCCTGAGGTGAGGCTATGATTAAACATGACACTTAGGTGAGGTGCCAGTTCATTTTGTAGTTCATGTAATACACAGCCCGGGATGTCATCTGGTCCCATGGATGCTGTATTCTTAGCTTTGGAGAGTGCGTTTTTTACCTGTGTGGCCGTTATTACCGGAATTTGGCAATCTTCCGGGATTGAGATGGGGGTGAAGTTGGCACTGAACTGATCTGCCAGGATATTGGCAATATCCTTGGGATCAGTATATTTAATGCCATTCTATTGTAGATCAGAGCAGATCTGAGCATTGCCATTTAGATTCTTGACATAGTTATAGAATGTATAAGTCCAATAAGGGCCTCATAGAAACAGACAACTGGTGCCAGAGCCATGGCCTCAAGCTAAACGCCAAAAAGTGTATAGTCATCCCCTTTGGCAAGAACAAAGTGCCCACAAATTACCACATAGGTGGTAATCCATTAAGTACAGAAGAAGTAATTAGGGACCCAAGATGATAGCAATCTCTCATTTGACAACCACGTGGCCAAAGTGGTTAGAAAAACATTTTATATAGCCCACCTAATCATGAAGGGATTCACATCTATATCAGGGGAGGTCATCGTGCCTCTTTACTCATCCCTCATCAGGCCCATAATTGAGTACAATGCCCCTTTTGGGATGTACCTTACCAGACACCTGCAGCAACTGGAAAGACCCCAAAAGTACCTCAACAAGAGGATCAAAGGGCTCAAACAGATGCCATATGCTGCCCGGTTAAAGAAACTCCAGCTCTACTCAGTGGCATACCGCCTGCTCAGAGGCGATCTGTGCCTGACGTATAAAGCCATGTCCAACCCGGAATTAATGGTCATGCTGCACCTCAGAAAATCCAAATCCCATCGAGCTACGCGCTCGAGAGACTTGAACCTCAGCACTGAAATAAACAGGACATGCTGGAGGGACAGATTCATAACCCAGAGGCTTCCTTCACTCTGGAATAAAATCTCAGTCCAGGTTAAGTAGAGTCCCTCATTGACTCTCTTCAAGAGGAATCTTGATGAGTGGATGGGGATCGTAGGTTTACCCCGGGTATCACTTCTGTGTCACTGTTAGACAGAGGCACAGTATACTAACCTCGAAAAAGGGCATAGCAAAATTAATTTAAAATGGGTGGCAAAAGCCAAACACACACTGGCTAAGCTTATAAATGCCCTAGGGCAGATAGCCTAGTATGAACCTATGAATAAAACAAACCAAACAGCCACACAAAAGGCCTCAGTAATTCGGAAATGGAATGGTAGTGAAGAACGATCCAAAACAGTATATTAATACTTAAAGAACACTTTATTAACCAAAAAAAATAAAGAAATATATGTAAAATCAAGCGCTTTCATCTTCAATACTGGAGACAATATCAAGATCTTGATCTTGAGGTTGAGTACATAACTTTTTTTTCCTACACTAGAAGATTTCTTTCCCCAAAGGGAACTTATCTGCCCAGCAAAAAAGCAGCATAAGGTGACCATCCATCCTTGTAAGCCTCAGAAGAGCTTGCTGTTTGGTCACAGGAAAGGTCTGCATTTGTTCTTTTGAATCTCACTGACGGTTTAGACCCATGGAATGTACCCTGAAGCTTTGGAAGCTGACTGTTACAGCCTATGTAAAATATAAAACATATACTTAAGGCTACTGTAGCACTCATCATATGGTGAGCATAAATGTATTCTTTAACTTTCAGGATTTTAAAATGTCGATTTCATATGTTGAAATTTTTTCTTGTGTCTTTTTGGAATGTGGAGAAATTTATGATTAAACTCTCTTCTTCTGAGTTAAAGAATTCATTAAATGCTTCTGTAATATCCATTTCTCCAGCGACTAAACATATTTTAACATGTACTAATGATGCTGCTGACCTTCCTCCAGATATACTACATCAAGATCACTTTTGAGGAAATTTGCTGCTTCACTCAAACTTTTCCTGATGTGTAATCTGAAAGAGACTTGTTTGGTGTGTTTTGTCTCTGTGCAGCAGATGTACTTGTGGGAAAACTAATTGTTGGACTGATTCAGATTTGTCAACCTTGTTTTTTTTTCGCAACAAATAGCTTTCCTCGTCTTTAGTTCCTTTTTATAACAAATAATGTAAGCATTGTGGAGATAGTCATGAGGCTTTAGAAATGGAAAGGAGGATCAATAAAGGAAGGAAATGTCTCTGAAAGTAAAGTACATTCCTCTCAGTCAGCATGATTACCTGCCTGTTCAACATTCCCCAGCTCTGGAAATCTTTCTCTCTCTGACACTCCATCCTCTTTACTGGAATCACATTGTTTTAGAGAGAGTTGGGTTCTGAACATAATCCAAAGTGGATGTAATACTTCATTGGGAGTCCACCCTCCTCTTTCCGTTGGATTCCCCTCACCCAGGGATCCAAATTCCTCTATTTCTTCACATTTTACACAGAATTCTGTCTCAAGTCATATAATCCAGTGTCATTCAATCTCCCAAGGAAAGGTTATTATTCACAACTTATCTAATTTTCAAACCAGAAGGATCCTTGGGACCAAGTGCTAGACTGCTTTGTTTAGAAGTTCAAGATGTTATCACTTCACTACCACTATTCTCTGTATCGCCTTCCTTGGTAAAGCTGGATCTAAAACACACCTATCATAACATACCTATTACCAAGCATTCCATAATAATTTCATAATAGTAATTCATAAAAGTAGCAACACCTTATATGATGTTACTGTAGTCTAAGGTAATGGCATTCTGTATTCTGTCCAATTTCTCTTCACTTTGTTCATAGCATATGAAGTAGTTCACCATCGGTGTAGTGGGTGTGTTCCAGCTGCTTGAATGTCAGAATCATGCAGAAAGCAACTCCAATGGCTGTAAGCCGATCTGATCATTTGCTCATGCTCAAAACAGAGTGCAAGTTCAGCATCACAGCTGCCATACCATCTGCTTGCTTCCTAGGAAATGGATGCAAGCAAGTGCTTGCTGTGGACCAAATAAGTGGAGAAAGGGAAATGGGAGGGTGCTTTTGGGTATAGATATGGGAACAGAGAGTGGAAGGGACAGGAATTTTTAGGTTTAATGCATAATAGAGATGTTAAGGTTTAGAAGGGGATATGGAATTTACATATTATGGAACGGTCTGGACTTTAGGGTTGGGGGTGAGGATTTTAGATTAAGAGCTCATGGACCAGAGGGTGAAGGATATTTTTAGTATAGCGATAAGAATATTAGGGTTAGGGAGGGGGGTTGAGAATTTTCAGTTTACTGAGCCATGGTGAGCAGGAGGTCTAAGGTAATTTAGGTTTAGGGAGTGATCTGGAATTAGAGGGGAAGTGGAATGTAGCTTTAAGGATCATTTGGGGCTTTAGGGTTAGGGGGTGATTTGTAGATGAAACACTGAAATGTACAGATGTTTGCTAGTAACAGCCTCTTCATTAGTTACAAATCTCTTTAATGTGGAATTATTTGGATGAATTTTACTTCTGCAAATAGTTTTCTGCAGATATTTTGCTTACTGACTGATACTGGCGGATTGTAATGACAGAAGTTTGAGTGGTGTTTTATGGATGGGAGAGGTCAGACCATCTCTGGCAAAGCAGCATGGTCTGTTAACCATATCCTTCTATGCTGACAAATATTTCATCACAGTAGAATGACACCAGAAACTAAGGCAATTATTAAAGTCAGTCATCTTTTCTTCATACTATGGCATCATTCTAGGAGAAGGTAAAATGGTGCTTAATACTATGCTCACAGCAGCCTGAGACATGCATTTTGAGTGCTCCACCATGTCCCTCTTCATACTGACGAGGGAGGTACATCTCAGGTCATTTACACCCACATGGATTACTACGGAGTCATACTGGTACTTATGGTCCAACGACCTGAGTGCATTACCAATGTGGTGGATCCTGGCTCCTGATAAGCAACTGAATATGACTTTCTCTTTACTCAGCTTAGTGAGAGGGACATCAGTGCATCTCACAATAAAGTCTCCATTGACCAGCATGTTAGATTCTGTGGTGGCTTGCCATATGGGTTCAGAAGTAGATGCTCCATGAGATGTGGCTGAGTGCATTCAGGGTGGCTGAGGGAGTTTAAGAGTACTTCACCTCGGAGGTCTTTGGGGTTTAGGTAAGTTACATTTAAATGCCACATATAGAAATGCCATAGATATAGAAAACTTGCTGGCTGACAGATTTAGAGAAAACCTTACCCCTCTCTCCCCTCATTAGTAAATCAGGACATCCCCAGTACCTGACCTCTTCCCCTTATATCTAGGGAACAGGTCATCACTGCTCTCTCAACGGCAAAAAATACAGCCTCCATGGGACCCAATAAAATCCCACGCTGCCTCCCATGTTTACTCCGCCAGGAACTTGCAGCACCATTAGGCACCCTATTCAACCAAAGCCTGAGTACTGGCTTCATCCGGCTGAGTCGAGGACAGCCACTGTCATCTCTTTACACAAAGACGGAGCATCCACCGATCTGGGAAATCATAGACCCATCAGCCTAGCTAGCCTGATCTGCAAGGCCATGGAACAGATTGTCATGGACCACATTAACAAGGATATTGGAACCTCCAAACATTTGATCCCACACAGTTTGTCTTCATCAAGGGGAGGTCATGTCTGCTCAAAAAATCGACCAAATTTAGCAGTCACCAAAGCCATGGACGAGGGGAAGACAGTACATACCACCTACCTTGACCTGGCCAAAGCCTTTGACACTATACCCCACTCGGGCATAACAGATAAACTCTCTCAACTAGGCATAAATTCATATGTTACCAGATGGGTAACAAACTGGCTCACTGACAGAATCCACGTAGTCAAAATAGAGGAAGCCACCTCAAGCAGTAGACCCGTAACAACAGGCATACCCCAGGGTTCAGTCTTAGGGCCCCTGTTATTTAGGATATACGTTTCTGAGGTGCAGGCCAAAACCAGTGGGCAATGGCCAACCAAGCTTGCAGATGACTGCAAGCTGGGTGCTGTCATCAATTGCCCTAGTGATGTGGGCATCCTCCAAGAGGATCTCACTCAGACAAATGACTGGTGCCAGAAACAAGGCCTCAAGCTAAATACAAAAAAAAATGCATCATCATCCCCTTTGGGGAGAGTGATGTCCCCACAAATTATCACATTAATAACACCCTAAGCACTCAATCAGTCGTGAGGGATTTGGGCACCCACGTTGATAGCAACCGGACCTTTGACCACCATGTTGCTTCTGTGGTACGCAAAGCCTTCTACATGGCCCGCCTGGTAAGTAAGGGTATCTCATCCAGGGAGGAGGAGGTCATAACACCTCTGTATTATTCCCATATAAGGCCCATTATTGAGTAAAATGCACCTTTCGGCATGTACCTCGCAAAGCACATGCAGCAGCTGGAGAGACCACAGTGGTTGCTCTCTAGGAGAATCCAGGGCCCTAAACATCTACCATACACAGATAGGCTAAAAGTATTATCCCTCTACTCAGTTTCATACAGACTTCTCAGAGGTGACCTATGTCTGGCATACAAGACGATCATGGACCCCACCTTAGGACTGCTGCATATCCGCAAGTCAAGCTCCACTCGAGTAACCCACAGGCACAGCCTCAACCTGGTCTGTGACATCAACAAGACTTGTTGGCAGGACATGTGTGTGTCCCAGACACTCCCTCATCTATGAAATAGACTTCCTCTCCACATCAAGCGGAGTACCTCTTTACCTCTTAAGCGCAACCTGGATAACTGGATCGGAAACAGAAAATATACCCTGGGATTCCATCCATGTCCCTGCTGGACAGGAGTATTGGGTGCTGATTTGTCTAAACACAGGCTAAACTCTTGGCTAGGCTTATAAGGGCCTCAGGGCCAACAGCCTAGTAACCTCCTATGATCCTATGCCTCGGCATATATGGGTCTATTGCAATTTTGTATGATCGGTACAGTGCGTGTACTACTGACAACCTTACTGACATTAGGAGTGCTTTTATGTGAGAGATTTTCCTCCAGTGATATTGTGTAAATACATCTCTCACATACCACATCAGTTTGTTTAATAATTAACTGGTTGAAAATATGAGAAACTTTCTACATTGCCTCCGGATGCCCATATCCACCAAGCTGGTAACAGGTGTAGTGGTGAAGTTCATATCCATGGCAACAGACCCTTTTTATTAATAGAGAAATTTTATTTGGTTTGTTGAGTGCACTGATTTGTATAAATTTAAACAGTTTTTCAAAAGGAGTGCAATAAACAATTTTTTTTAAAAAGTTGGAGCCTGACAAAGGGGAAAAAGTGGCCCACTCCTCTAATGTGGGACATAGCTGCACATGTTTTAGCACAATCTGTGTGTGTATGTATGTTTCATGTCTTTCAACTGTTACCTGGGAGTTCTGGACAACGAGAAAATATTCAGGGAAAAGGTACTGTTAGTGGGTGCTATTCAGGTAAAATAATTTCCAGATTTAGAAGGGATGGAACAAAAGTTTGAGAACACATTACATATGTTCCCCAAAAACTGGGAGAGCTGAGGGGTGTGTGTGTGTGTGTGTATTGGACCTTTATGGTTTATGACTGAAAACTGATTACTTTTTGGATTTGATAAATTAAAACACACACACAAATAAATGTAATATTTAGTTGCAAGGCTTCAATAACAAGATGGAGGAGGTTACTAATGTATTAATGTTGTTTTATTGCTTCAAAGAAACCCATCTGTGACCCCCCCCCCGCTGGCTGTTATTTTGTGTTGTAACTAGTGGTGATAGTAAATAAAAGTTTATACACATTTAAAGAACACCACTTGTGAATCTTTTTCTTTGTCATTTAATGAGATTGCTTACTAAAACTGAGGCCTATGCTGAGATAAATTTGGGTATGAATATGTTTTGTGAATAAATGACTGACCTAAACTGGCTAAAAAATGTATTATGAACTGCAACTGACCTAGGTAATACATTTTTATTATTTTTTCTGTATGTTTTATTTATTTACATTTGTTTACTGGGTAGTGTCCTGATTGTTCTAGTAGCCCATTTTCAGCAGAGACCTGTGAGAAAAGCTCCAAATACAAGACAACTAAAAAAAAAAAAAATACAGAATTTACAATAGTAAGATCTGAATATTATCCATACATAATCGTATGTAAAAAGTAATCTAGCCAAACTATTACAAATAGGAACAACTTAGAAATGTAAACTCCAGCTTTTTTGATAACTGAGTAAAATTCGAAGCTGTCACAGAGCATTCCAAATAAAAACATATGAACATATTACAGGGCAGTTATTGGGGCTGTGAATGATTTTGTGGGTGAGGGTAAGTTGGTTTAATATTAACAGGTTGGGAAGTTCTAGCAAGTTAAGTTATTGTAGAACAGAACAATGATGGGATTGATGGGGATGACTGGTGACAAACATTGCTATTTTGTTATATCAGGAATCTAGGTTATGAAGGTCAGCCTTGTTATAGGTTGGTGAAGATGCGCGAGCAGTAGAGAAGGGTAGACAGAAGCTGAGATCTAGCTGTGGCTACCCTGGCTTGGAGTGTTAGGTAAGGTTTGGCTGTATAGAGAGTACCAAGTTTAGCATGGACTTTAATTGTTAGGGAAATATGAATATCAAATTTTACCCAGTCATCTACTGTAATACCTAGGAGTTTGCCCTGGTTTATAGGCACAATTTTGGTACCACTGGTGGAGTGAATAAAGAGGGTAGGGAGCACTGTTTGGTAGTTTTGTTTGTGAAAATCATTAACTTAGTCTTATTTGGGGTAAGAATGAGTTGGTGGTTTGATAAGTAAGTTTCAATTTCCTGAAATTATTTTTGCATCTTATCTTGTATTTCTTGTGGGGAAGGGGCAGAGCAGATAAGAGATGTATCGTCTGTGTACTGTATGACTGAGGCAAGTTGGGTTGCTGAATTAAGGTTATTAGTAAATATGATAAAGAGAAGGGGGTCAAGTATTGAACCTTGGGGTACTCCAGTGGATCCTGGCAGTAGAGGAGAGAGATTATTCTCCCATTTAGTAGCCTGTTGATGGTTTGATGATTGCTTACAGTTGTCTGAACCGTTTATAAATGTTGCAAGAGAAGTACAGTATTTGACATGTAAAATCAGCCTATTTCACAAATGTGGCATGCATTGGGTAACATACTTGTCAAGCCTTCCGGTACTGTTGATGTGATGGTATAGGTTTACAACTAGCTTTATTGTGGTAATGGCGATCTTAGAGTGCTGGGTCCTTAATTGCATGGAAACTTTAATGGACATGACCCCCTCAGGAATATGTAGGACACTTTCTAGAGAGACAGGTCTATCAGTCTATTTCAGCAGTTAGGGTTACTGACACCTGAGATCTTTTTGTTGAGGAAATGTTGAAGTATTTGGAGCCGCTTTCAGTACTTTGCGATACATGCGCCAATGGGGGCACTATTTTCAGTGATGGGCCTAATAAAGGATGAATACAATAAGGATATAAATTATTTGGAATTTGAGGGGATAAGCTGTGCAAAGCACAAGGATTTGTGGCAGAGTGAGATATCTGTTGGTTAAGTGGTAACAGGTACAAGCTTTACCAACATAAAAAAATGCTGCACTTCAGAGCATTGAAGGTAACCCCATGATTAACACACAAAGCATTTGTTTGGTGTTGTCGTTGCTGGAGATTAACCCTGCCACTGGGGATGCACAAGCCAGTGCATTTCTTTGTGCCAGTCCCAAGCCCGGATAAATGGGGAGGGTTGCGCCAGGAAGGGCATCCGGTATAAAACTTCGCCAAATAAATTTATGCAGACACCAGTAAATATTTCCATACCAGATCGGTCGAGGCCAGGGTCAACAACGACCACCACCAGTACTGTTAGCCAACAAGGTGCTGGTGGAAATTGGGCTACTGTTGGCCAAAGGAGGAGAAGAGGCCGAAGGCAGGAAGAGAGGAGAAAGGCTAGGACTGTGGTAGTGAGGGTCAGAACTTTGAATGTTGGCAGTATGACTGGGGAGAGCTAGCTGATATGATGGACAAAAGGAAGGTTGGTATATTGTGTGTGCAAGAGACCAGATGGAAGGGTAGTAAGGCTAGGTGTATCGGAGGTGGGTTTAAATTGTTTTATCATGGTGTGGATGGGAGGAGAAATGGCGTAGGAGTTATCCTGAAGGAACAGTATGCTAAGAGCGTTTTGGAGGTGAAAAGAGTGTCGGATAGAGTGATGTTTATGAAGCTGGAAATTGATGGTGTAATGATGAATGCTGTTAGTGCATATGCTCCACAAGATGTGTGTGCGATATATGAGAAAGAAACATTTTGGAGTGTGTTAAATGAAGTGGTGATGACTGTACCCAAGGGTGAGAGAGTGGTGATTGGAGCAGATTTCAATAGGCATGTTGGTGAAGGAAACACAGGGGATGAGGAAGTGATGGGTAGGTATGGTGTTAAACAAAGGAATGCAGGTCAGCCGGTAGTGGATTTTGCGAAAAGGATGGGCATGGCTGTGGTGAATACGTATTTTAACAAGAGGGAGGAGCATAGGGTGACATACAAGAGTGGAGGAAGATGCACACAGGTGGATTATATCTTATGTAGGAGGGCCAGTATGAAGATGATTGGAGACTGTAAAGTGGTGACTGGGGAAAGTGTAGTTAGGCAGCATATGATGGTGGTTTGTAGGATGACGTTGGTGATCAAGAAGAGGAGGAGGAGTGTGAGGGCAGCACCAAGGATCAAATGTTGGAAATTGAAAAATGGTAATTGTGAGGGGGAGTTCAGGGATGAGTTAAGACAGGCACTGGGTGGCAGTGAAAAGTTACCAAATAGGTAGGTAACTACAGCAGAGCTAGTAAGGCAGACGGCTAGAAAGGTGCTTGGTATGACATCTGGACAGAGGAAGGACAACAAGGAGACATGGTGGTGGAATGAGGAAGTACAGGACAGTATACAGAGAAAGAGGTTGGCAAAGAAGAAGTGGGATTGTCAGAGAAATGAAGAAAGTAGACAGGAGTACAAGAAGATGAAGTGCATGGCAAAGAGAGAGGTGGCTAAGGATAAGGCATATGAAGAGTTGTATGAAAGGTTGGACACTAAGGAGGGAGAAAAGGACACTAAGGAGGGAGAAAAGGACCTATACCAATTGGCTAGACAGAGGGACCAAGCTAAGAAAGATGTGTAGCAGGTAAAGGTGATAAATGATAATGAGGGAAACCTACTCACAAGTGAGGAGAGTGTGTTGAGGAGATGGAAAGAGTACTTTGAGGGGTTGATGAATGAAGAGAATGAGAGGGAGAGAAGGTTGGATGATGTAGGGATAGTGAATCATTAAGTACAATGGATTAGCAAGGAGGAAGTAAGGATAACTATGAAGAGGATGAAGAATGGAAAGGCTGTTGGTCCAGATGACATACCTGTGGAAGCATGGAGGTGTTTAGGTGAAATGGCAGTGGAGTTTTTAACCAGACTGTTTAATGAAATCTTGAAAAGTGAGAGTATGCCTGAGGAAGGGAGAAAAAGTGTTTTGGTACTGATTGTTAAGAATAAGGGTGATGTGCAAAGCTGTAGTAACTACAGGGGGATTAAACTGATCAGTCACAGCATGAAGTTATGGGAAAGAGTAGTGGAAGCTAGGTTAAGAAGGGAGGTGATGATTAGTGATCAGCAGTACGGTTTCATGCCGGGAAAGAGCACTACAGATGCGATGTTTGCTCCGAGACTGTTGATGGAGAAGTACAGAGAAGGTCAGAAGTTGTTGCATTGTATTTTTGTAGACTTAGAGAAAGCATATGACAGGGTGCCTAGACAGTTGTGGTATTGTATGGGAAGTCAGGAGTGTTAGAGAAGTATGTAAGAGTGGTACAGGATATGTACAAGGGTAGTGTGACAGCGGTGAGGTCTGCGGTGGAAGTGACGGATGCATTTAAGGTGGAGGTGGAGTTACATCAAGGATCAGCTCTGAGCCCTTTCTTATTTGCAATGGTGATGGACAGGTTGACAGACGAGATCAGACAGGAGTCCCTGTAGACTATGATGTTTGCAGATGACATTGTGATCTGTAGTGAGAGTAGGGCACAGGTGGAGGAGACACTGGAGAGATGGAGATATGTTCTAGAGAGAAGAGAAATTGACAGAATATATGTGTGAATGAGAGGGAGGAGAGAGAAATGGTGAGGATGCAAGGAGTAGAGGTGGCGAAGGTGGATGAGTTTAAATACTTGGGATCAACAGTTCAGAGTAACGGTGAGTGTGGAAGAGAGGTGAAGAGGAGAGGAGAGTACAGGCAGGATAGAGTGGGTGGAGAAGAGTGTCAGGAGTGATTTGTGACAGACAAGTACCAGTAAGAGTGAAAGGGAAGGTCTACAAGAGGGTAGTGAGACAGTACAGTTTTGTACCTACCATAAATGTAGATGTTCGAGTGTTCACACTGTTGCAGTCATTACACTTGGGTTATCCTGCTGTCAGGCAGTCTCGCAGTCGGCCAGAGTTCCAAAGTCTTGGTCCAGCGTCGGTTGCTGTTGTTTCTTCCCTGACATCAGTGCGCCAGGGGTATATATATTCCAAAGACATGCATCTGGAGCATTTCTCCCCGGGCCTCTGCCGAAAACAGGCTCTGTGGAACCTAGTCGGACTTTCCCGGTCAACAAATGTTAAATAAATAAATAAATAAATAAAAATAAGATGCATCCGACACCATTTTCTTCAGTTTTTCTTGCCCCAGATGTCAGGTGCCCCCAACAGGTTGGCAATCCATATTGCTAGTAAAAAATATACATATAAAATAAAAACAATACCTTCAGTTACAAGCACATACACCACAAAGGTTGTATAGGATAGAAAGGGACAGAAAGGTATAGATAAGTCCAACTAGTTCAGAGGGGATGGAGGGAGGGTAACCTGGACTGCAGCAGTGTGAACACTCGAACATCTACATTTATGGTAGGTACAAAACTGTACTATGTTCATCTCGTTACACTGCTGCAGTCATTACACTTGGGTAGAATCCCAAAGCTAAGGTTGGGTGGCTGGTCTATAAAGAGTTAGGATTGGCTATGAGGCCCTGCAGAACTGCAGTGGCAAATCCTGCTCTGGATTTAGAGTAAAGAGGCAGGTGGTGATGCTTGGTAAAGGTGTGCACTGAACTCCAAGTTGCAGCCTCCAAAATTTCCTTGATAGGTACTCCTCTGAGAAAGGCTGTTGAAGTGGCTGTTGCTCTGGTGGAATGTGGCCTAATGGTATTTGGGACTGATTTTCCATGCTGTGTGTAGCCGTTGATGAATAAAGAGTCCTATCCATTTGGATATAGTTTGCTTTGAGATAGCCTTGCCCTGTGATCCTGCAGCATATGCTACAAACAGTTGCTCAGTTTTCCTGAAAGCTTTTGTTTTGTCCAAGTTGAAGCATAGCTGCCTGTATATGTCCAAAGAATGCAGAAGTTTCTCCCCTTTATTCTGGGGGTTTGGATAAAAAGTTGGCAAATCGATGGTTTGGTTAAGAGCCACACTAGATATCACCTTTGGCATAAAGGTAGGATTTGTCCTTAAAGAAACCCTGTCCTGATGAAATATTATAAAAGGTTCCACTGCCATTAATGTCTGTAGCTCTGAGAGAGACTCTTCGCGCTGAAGTTACTGCCAGGAGCAGAGCTGTTTTCCATGATAAAAATTTTAGATCGGCTGTATTGGCTGGCTCAAAAGGTGGTAGGGTCAGTTTTTCCAAAATGAAATTGAGGTCCCAAGTCGGTGTTGGTGCTCTCCGGGGCAGTCTTATGTTTTTAGCCCCTCTGAGGTACTGCTTTAGCAAGGGATGAGAGAATAAAGGAGGATCCGTGTTGTAATGTGCTGAAATGGCAGAGGCGTGGATCTTAATTGATGAGAAGGATAGGCCTCTGTCCAGCATCTCAGTTAAGTATTGTAAAATCTGAGGAATGTTTGGAATAAGAGGGTCAAGGCTTTGAGCCTGGTTCCAGGCGCAGAATCTCTTCCATTTTTCTGAGTAAGCTTTCCTGGTGCTTGGCCTGCAAAATGACATCCATAACAGCTTTAGAGAGAGGTGTTGCCTGTTTGACTAATGTATCTGCCATGCAGCAAGGTTTAGGGTTTTGAGCTGACCGTGCAAAACCTGATTGTTTTGTTGAGTCAGAAGGTGTGGGATTTGAGGCAAAATCCATGGTGGTCCTTGAGCCAAGTTCCTTAAGATAGGGTACCAGTGCTGGTGTGGCCAGTCTGGAGCAATCAGGATCATTTGTGTTTTTTCTTGTCTGGCTTTTAGGAGTAGCTTTGCAAGGAGAGGCAGTGGTGGGAAGGCATAAACTTTTAGGTTTTTCCAGCTGAACAAAAGAGCATCCACTTTCCATGCTTGTTTGTGCTAAGTCCTTGTGCAGAATTTTTGTAGTTGGTAATTCAGTGGGGAGGCAAAAAGATCTATGTCTGGGCATCCCCATTTTTGCGTTACCGTGCTGAAGATTTGTGGATTCAATTTCCATTCGTGAGGGTCCATGATATTTCTGCTTAGATCGTCTGCCAGAGCATTTTTCTTTCCTGGCAGGATTTGTGCTTGCAGGTGAACTTGATATGTTAGAGCTGTGTTCCACAAAGTCATGGCTTGCCTGCATAGGGGATAAGAATGAGTGCCCCCTTGCTTGTTTATGTACCCCATTACTGTGGTGTTGTCTGTCTTTAGTAATAATTGTCCTGGATGCAGAAGGTCCTTGAAAGCTGTTAGAGCATTATGAACAGCCAACATCTCTTTTTGATTGATGTGAAGATGCATCTGGTCTGTGGTCCACTTGCCCTGAATGCATTTTCCTGCCATGTGTGCTCTCCAGGCATAATCCGAAGCATCGGTATGAGGCAAAAAAAAAAGTTTCCCCAAGATACTTAGCTTTATTGAAGATTTCGGATCTGAAATTCGACTTCGAAAATCTCAGGAGTCAGCCGACCAGCACTTGCGAACTACTACTGCTTCGGGCACCGCATGGCAAGAAAGACTGAAGAAATGGCGTCGGATGCATCTTGTATACCCCTGGCGCACTGACTTCAGGGAAGAAGCGACAGCAACTGACGCCGGACCAAGACTTTGGAACTCTGGCCGACTGCGGGACCGCCTGACGGCAGGATAACCCAAGTGTAATGACTGCAGCAGTGTAACACGATGAACATCAGCTATGTTTCATGGGTTGGAGAAAGTGGCATTGACAAAAAGGCAGGAGTTTGAGCTGGATGTGGCAGAGTTAAAGATGTTAAGATTTGCACTGGGTGTGACGAGGGTGGACAGAATTAGGATAAGTATATTAGAGGGTCAGCCCAGGTTGGAAGGCTTGGAGACAAAGCCAGAGAGACAAGATTACGTTGGTTTGGACATGTCCTGAGGAGGCATAGGTTCATACTAGGTTATTTGCCCTAGGGCATTTATAAGCCTAGCCAGAGTGTGTTTGGCTTTCGCCACCCATTTTAAATTAATTTTGCTATGCCCTTTTTCGAGGTTAGTACACTGTGCCTCTATAACAGTGACACAGAAGTGATACCCAGGGTAAACCTACGATCTCCCATCCACTCATCAAGATTCCTCTTGAAGAGAGTCAATGAGGGACTCTGCCTAACCTGGACTAGGATTTTATTCCAGTGTGAAGGGAGCCTCTGGGTTATGAATCTGTCCCTCCAGCATGTCCTATTTATTTCAGTGCTGAGGTTCAAGTCTCTTGAGCGCGTAGCTTCATGGGATTTGGATTTTCTGAGGTGCAGCATGTCCATTAATTCCGGGTTGGACATGGCTTTATACATCAGGCACAGATCACCTCTGAACAGGCGGTATGCCACTGAGTAGAGCTGAAGTTTCTTTAACCAGGCAGCATATGGCATCTGTTTGAGCCCTTTGATCCTCTTGGTGAGGTACTTTTGGGGTCTTTCCAGTTGCTGCAGGTGTCTGGTAAGGTACATCCCAAAAGGGGCATTGTACTCAATTATGGGCCTGATGAGGGATGAGTAAAGAGGCACGATGACCTCCCCTGATCTAGATGTGAATCCCTTCATGATTAGGTGGGCTATATAAAATGTTTTTCTAACCACTTTGGCCACGTGGTTTTCAAATGAGAGATTGCTATCAACTTGGGTCCCCAGGTCCCTAATTACTTCTTCCGTACTTAATGGATTACCACCTATGTGGTAATTTGTGGGCACTTTGTTTTTGCCAAAGGGGATGACTATACACTTTTTGGCGTTTAGCTTGAGGCCATGGCTCTGGCACCGGTTGTCTGTTTCTATGAGGCCCTTTTGTAGGATGCTTGTGTGTCGACTGGAGAGTCGATTATGGCGCCTAGTTTATGGTCATCTGCGAACTTGGTCAGCCACAGTCCTTCCGTGTTGGCCTGTACCTCCGAGAAATATATACCGAACAAGAGAGGTCCCAGGACTGAGCCTTGTGGGACACCACCTGTAACTGGTTTGGAGTCTGACATGGCTCCAGCAATTCTAACCATGTGGGTTCTGTCCTTGAGCCAGTTTGCAACCCATCGAGTGACATAGGGGGTTAAATTTAAGCTGGTAAGCTTATCTATAATGCCCGAGTGGGGTATTGTATCGAAGGCTTTTGCGAGGTCCAGGTAGGCTGTGTGGGCCACCTTCCCCTCGTCAATGGCCTTGGTGACTGTTTCAAAGAAATCAACCAGGTTTAAGAGGCAGGATCTGCCCTTAACAAAGCCAAACTGGGTAGGATCCAGTGTCTGTAGGTCCCCAATATCTTTATTTATGAGGTCCATGATGATCCTTTCCATAGCTTTGCAGACCAAGCTAGTCAGGCTTATGGGGTGATAGTTTCCAGGATCCGTTGAGGCACCACCTTTGTGGAGAGGGACCACTGTTGCTGTACGCCACTCTTTGGGTACATATCCTGTAGTAAGGCTGAGACTGAACAGTAGTTTTATGTTTGAGTTTAGCTCTTCTTGGAGTTCATGTAGGATGCAGCCGGGACACTGTCTGGTCCCATTGATGCTGTGTTTTTTGCTTTGGAGAGGGCGGCTCTTACCTGAGCATCTGAGATGTCAGGGGGGGCAGCACTCTGCTGGGATAGATATTTGCCCTTTTGGGGGTTTGCGCTGAACCTGTCAGCTAGGATGTTGGCAATGTCTGTGGGTTCGGTGTATTTTTTGTCATTTTGGACTAATTCTGAGCATATCTGGGAATTCCCACCCAGGTTCCTAATATAACTAAAGAAAGCCTTGTGATTATCCTTAGTGTCCTGTGCAATTTTTCTCTCGAAGCTGGCCTTAGACGATTTTATGAGTGCCCGTAGTTTTTTGCTAATACTGATCAGAGATGCCTTCCTTTTTTGGGATTTTGCTCTATATGTAGTAGCTTCCTCCTTCTATTGCATAGTTTTGTTTATGGCTGGGGTCCACCAGACAGGACGCCTGCCTTTGGAGGATTGGGTCTTGGTTTTATTTGGGATTGCATGATCCATGCATTCCTGAAGGTGTTCACAGAATGCGTTTATAAAGGATTCTGCGGTCTGGGCCGTATTTTCCACAGGCCCGGGGGCTTTGTAGGATTCCACCTTGGTTTTGAGAAGTGTGAAATTTGCTTTAGAGAAGTTTTTCACTGTGGTTTTCTGGGCAGGGGGTGGGGTCGGGATGTGAATATCCAGTGAGATTAGTTTATGGTCTGATCTTACCAGTGAGGGATACACTTCTGGTCTGGAGCACAGAGCCCCCATGTTGGTGATAATCAGGTCCAGTATGTTTTCCCCTCTTGTGGGAGTGGTAACAAGTTGTTCCATAGCATTTGAGTTGATAAATTCTAGGAACCTTTGGGCTAGGGTGTTGGAGCTAGAGTAATGCTCCCAGTCTATGTTTGGGTAGTTGAAGTCGCCCAATATAATGGTGTTTGGAGAGACCTTCATATTTTCCAGTGTTCTCAGGAAGGCCGAGTGGGGTTCCTGGGTTTGGGAGGGTGGTCTGTAGCAGGCTATAAACTGGAAGGCAGTTTTACCCATTGTTAGTTGCACATGGATAGTCTCTGATGCTTCGTGCTGTGCCACCAACCTGGAGGTGTGGGTATCTTTGACGAATATTGATACTCCCCCTCCTTTTGTGGTTTGGTCCAAGTTTTGGGGCCAAAAAGCATGGTATGAGGTATAACCTGGTAGTGCTGGGGTGCTCTCGGGAGCCTTGAACCAGGTTTTTGTTACTGCACAGATATCGATGTTCTCCATGCTAAGGAGAGTTTCGAGTGTGTGCATCTTGAGGTTCAGACTTCTGGCGTTGAGTAGCATTACTCAGTTTCTTATCCCTTGTGATACCTATGGAGGTGGGTTTGTCTTTTGAGCCTTGCCTAAAAAAGGCACTATGGGGGTGGCAAGAGCCTTTGCCAATATCCGAAAGCCCAGGGGTGACAGGTGCAAGCCATCCCTAGCGAAGCATCGTGGCTTGTCGAGCATGTCATCCCAGGCTGACAGGCATTGGATCCCTTTTGAATGACACCAATACTTAAGCCAATTGTTGAAATTGATCATCTTGTCTTCATATTGTGGCATCATTCTTGGTGAGGTTAAGATGCTAGTCAAGGTCAGGGTCATACCGGCCTGGGCTACATGCTCAGAGAGCTCCTCTATGTCTCTTTTCATGTAGTCCAGGGAGGTACGTCTCAGGTCATTCACACTAGCATGGACAATGACTGAGTCATATTTGTACTTGCCATGGAGTGACCTGAGTGCTTGTGTTATGTGGAGGATCCTAGCGCCCGACAGACAGATCACCGTGACCTTCTCCTTGTTCAGCCTGGTGAGCGGGACGTCAGTGTGCCTGACGATAGAGTCACCTATTGCAAGTGTATCAGGTGTGCTGTTTAGCCTTAAGGGCTGTGACTGTTTGGCACACTGGCTTTGTGAGCTATGTATTGCACAGGTTTTGTTTTGGGGTAGCGGTTGCTTGGGTGTCTGCTTTGGATGTCTCTGCTGCTTAGGCAGATTTTTATTTAGAGCCTCCGAGTACGTTTTTGTGAGTTTATGTGTTTGGTTTGCTTTCGTGGTAGGTCTATGCGAGACTGGAATTGTAGTGAGTGTGGTTTCCTTCTCCTCCTGACTGGTTACGCCAGTACTGAGTTGAGAGAGCTTAGCCTCCAGTTTGGCTATATGGTTGCATCTCTCGCATGTGTTGGAATTTGTTGGGAGGAGGAGAGAGCTGTCTGTGTACATGCTGAGTATATTGGGAAAAAGATGTTAAAGGATGAAGCTACAAGGCAACAGGAAAAGAGGAAGGCCTAAGATAAGGTTTATGGATGTGGTGAGAGGGGACATGCAGGTGGTTGGTGTGACAGAGCAAGATGCAGAGGACAGGAAGAAATGGAAACAGATGATCCGCTGTCGCAACCCCTAATGGGAACAGCCAAAAGAAGACGATGATGTCCTTGCTGGAGATTTTGAATATCAGAATGGGATTTGCTAACTACACCCATTTCACAGCCACCATCATCAGACTTTATGCCAGGGAAGTGTGTGTGTGTGTGTGGACACACACACACACACATATATATATATATATATATATATATATATATAAAATCTATGTCTGTGTGTATATATATATATATATATATATATATATATATATATATATATAGCTCTTTATATACATATGTGTGTGTGTAGATATATATACATACATTATATATATATATATATATATATATATATATATATATATATATATATATATATATATATATATATATGTGGGTCTACTTTGACCCACCAAAATTACATTTCTCCAAAATGTAATTTCACGACTTCATTTTCACGAATGTGCATTTATACGAAAATTCATTTTTGCGAGAAACCAATTCTCTGAACAGAAAAAAAAAAAAAAAAAAAAAAACTTACCTACACTAATTTATGCCCAGCTCTAACATGCTTACTGTTCGGTGAAATGGTTTCTCGAGAAAGTGCATATTCGAATAAAAGCACTTTCACGAAAATAGAGTCATCAAATTACATTTTGCAGAAATGTAATTTCAGTGGTTCAAAGCAGATCTATATATATATATATATATATATATATATATATATATATATATATAAAACACACACATCTATATACACACACAAACATACCCACACACACAAATATGTCTATATATATGTGTATCGATACCTCTCTATTTATAGACACAAAGAAACACCAAACAGGTTGTCAGCGGCACACACACACAAAATTCACAGCACATACAAAGGACTAGACACACTGACCCACATATAGGCATATAGGTTACTAGGCTAATGGCCATGGGGCCCTTACAAGCCTAGCCAAGAGTTTATCCCCAAAAGGAAACCTCAGTCACCACCTGTTGCCCCTGTCATTGAGGGACACAGGTGGAACCCCTGGGACGAATTTGTGGTTTCCCATCCACTCATCAAGAATGCGCTTGAAGAGGGTCACCGAGATGCACTGCTTGACGTGTATGCAAAGTCTATTCATAGGTTCATAGGTGTGAAATAGGCTAATGGCCCTGGAGCCTTTACAAGCCTAGCCCATAGAAGTGTCCTGGCATCATGCCGGCCGACGTTAACAGTGCCTTTATCAAGTAGAGCCACTGGAGTGATCCCCGGAGTGAACTTTCTATTACCCATCCACTTATCAAGATTTCTCTTGAAGAGGGTCAGTGAGGTACTTTGCTTGACATGTTTGGGAAGTCTATTCCAGAGCACGGGCAGTCTCTGGGTGAGGAATTTGTCCCTCCAGCATATTCTGTTGATTGTGATAAAGAGGTTGAGGTCTCTGGAGTGTGTAGTGCGAAGGTATTGGGATTTCTTTAGATGTAGCATTTGTAACAGAGCTGTGTGGCAACTGTGCCCTGGCCCAGCAATCAAGGAGCCTCAATCCTCACCACTAACACCAGGGAGGTCGTCTCATAGAAGAGAAAAGGATAAATAATACACACAGTAAAGTACAATTTCCCTTAAGTGAACACAGAGATCACAGTCACTCTGGGGCTGGTTGCTACCTTGCTCATCAGGTCCCCAATAAGACTCCCCACTGGCACAGCTATATGGTCCAGGTCTCAGCCTAGCTGGGCAAGCTAAAACCTCCAGTACCCTCTCTGTCCAATCAGTGCTTCATGTCCCTGCCAAGTAGCTGACACAACACGCACACACTTTGAGATAAGTATTTATACAACTTCACAGACACTCCTGGGAAAGGCTGACACAGATTCTCCAGCTGTGCCCCTTTACCCAGACCATACGGTAGTAATCCTTGCCACCACCCAGCTAATATCAGCTACTAAAAGGCTTTTAAAGGGTGTCCAATCATTACTGTGCAATATTATTATCCAATGGTAATGTGACTATTCAGTCTAGGCTTATTTTAGAGTGGCCTATTACAATAACCTCTACAAATATGCAATGTATTCTAGGGCTGATCTCTACACAAACCAGTCTCAGGTAAAGCTTTTAAAAATATTTAATAATAAATAATTAAAACACAAGACAAATCTACTACACCACAGAGATATCTAAGAGTTCAGAGATCACACAGAATCTTAAAATAATACAGTAGGACAGGTCTGATTTCAAAGAAAAATACCTAATTAATCTTTACTAGCTTTAAATATTCCTACAAGAAATCACAGTGCTAAAACTTGCATGTAAGCATAAGGCAGAGTGCTGAGAAGTTGGATATCCAAGACCAAAATGCTCTAAAGTCTCATGTGAGCAAGAGTATTTGAACATTACTAACAAACATGTCTCTAAGGTCCTCCCAAATTACATCATTTTTGACACTTAAGTTTTCCCAGTATTCATATTGCATCATCTTAACACCGGTTCAGAGTTCTCAAGCCACACCAAACTGCATTATTTAGCAATCTAACACCTCCTCAGAAACTTACAACAATACAAGGCATTTCACATATACACCCTAGCAGAAACTACAGCAATAAAGCACCTTCCACATGTAAATTCTGGTCATAAACTTTAGCCTTAAAACAATGGGCATGAAACCTTCATCCAGACGCACTGGAGCCGAATTCTAATATGAAAGGGTCACAACATGCTTCACTGGGCCAGTAGAGTGCAATGTTGTCACATATTTAGCAGTTCCACATTTCACAATATTCTTTTACACTCAAGAAAACATGCCTGTATTTTACATTTATTTACAAATGCCAGAACTATATATCATATTCTATTTGACTAGGCTGGCAGCCTTTGCCCATCTCTCCCCAATCATCATAAGCTGGTCAGACATGGCTTTCTAAGTCAAGCAGAGATCGCCTCTAAGTAGGCGATATGAGACAGAGAATATACGTGTCTAGGATCCCCTTTGTGAGGTATTTCTGTGGCTTCTCCAGCTGTTGCAGGTGTCTAGTGAGGTACATGCCAAATGGGGCATTATACTAGATGATTGGTCTAATGAGGGAAGAGTAGAGAGAGACTATGACCTCTTTCTTCCTGGATGCAAAACCCTTAGTAATGAGCTGTGCCACATAGAAGGACGTTTTGACCACAGTGACAATGTGGTGGTCGAAGGAGAGGTTGCTGTTAACTTGCGTCCCCAGATCTCTTATAATGCCTTCAGTGGCCTCCCATCGATGTGGTAATTAGTGGGACCTGAGTTTTTACCAAAGGGGATGATAATGCATTTTTTGGCGTTAAGCTTAAGGCCATGGTTTTGACAGCAGTCAATTGTCTCACTGAGACCTTTCTGTAGGATGTCTGCATCACTTAGTTAATAATGGCTCGCAGCTTGCAGTCGTCTGCGAACTTGGTCAGCCATAGCCCCTTTGTGTTGGCCTGGACTTCTGAGAAGTAGATACCGAACAGGAGAGAAGAACCCAGGACCAATCCCTGTGGGACTCCACTTGTGACTGGTCGGCAGTCTGACTTGGAGTCCGCTACTTTCACACTGTGTGTTCTATCTGTGAGCCAGTTTTGCAACCCATCTAGTGATATAGGGATTGATGCCTAGTTTGGTGAGTTTATCAGTAATTCCCGAGTGAGGAATGGTATCAAAGGCCTTGGCCAGATCAAGGTATGCTGTATGCATTGCCTTACCTTCCTCCATAGCCCTGGTGATGGACTCAAAGACGTCAAACAGGTTGAGCAGGCATGAAATCCCTTTCACAAAGCCAAATTGCATGGGGTCTAGATTATGGAGATTTCCTATATCTTTGTTAATCAGGGTCCATGATGCAAACCATTGCTATACATATCAGACTTGTCAGGCTAATGGGGCGATAATTCCCAGGGTCTGTAGTCACTCCCCCTTTATGGAGCAGAGATGACTGTAGCAGTGCGGCATTCAGTAGGAACAAAGCCTGAGATGAGGCTATGACTGAACAGGGCACACAGACATGGTGCCAGCTCCCTTTGTTGTTCATGTAGAACACAGCCAGGGATATTATCTGGTCCCATGGAAGCTGTATTCTTGGCCTTGGACAATGCAGCTTTAACCTGTGCTGCAGTAATGCTGGGTGCCTGGCATTCTTCCGGTATTGTGATTGGTCCTTTTGGGGGGGGAAGAGGGGTAAAGTTGGCACTGAATCTGTCAGCCAGTATGTTTGCAATATCTGTTGGCTCAGTATAGGAGGTACCATTGTGCAGTATCTCATAGAGAAATCTGTGTTTTGCCGTGGAGGTTCTTGACATGGCTATAGAAGGCTTTGTGATTGTTTCTAGTGTCTGCCGCAAGTCTGCCTTCATAGCTGGCTTTAGAGAATTGGTTAAGGGATCTCAACTTTTTGTCGAGGCTAATAAGGTAGTTTTTCTAGTCTTGGGACGTTACCTTTTTCTGCAACAGTTTCTTCCTTCTGTTGTAGAGTTTATTAATAACAGGGGACCACCAGATTGGCTTCTTTTTTTTTTGGAGGAGAGCATCTTGGTTCAGTTGGGTATGGCAAGTTCCATGCATTTGTGCACATCTTCATACAGTGCACTGGTGTATGATTCAGCAGTCATGCAGCTAATTTTCCATTTGCATGGGTGCCATGAAGTTAGCCACCTCAGTTTTTATGAGTCCAAGTCTTCTTTGGAGAAGTTTTTCAAAGTGGTTACTTTTGTGGTGTATGTGGACGAGATGTGGATTTCCATGGTGATTAGTTTATGATCGGATCTGACCAGGGAGGGATTGACCATTGGTGTAGAGCAACGGTCGCCCATGTCAGTAATAACCAGGTCAAGGATATTGGTTCCTCTAGTGGTCAAGGATATTGCTTCCTCTAGTGGGGGTCAGGATGAGCTGGTCTAGGGCATTGGAATTGATGAATTGCAGGAAGTGTTGGGCCAGTGTATTGGTGCTTGAGTAGTTTTCCCACTTGATGGAGGGGTAGTTGAAGTCTCCTTGTAAGAGAGTGTTGGATTGGACATTGACAGATTCTAGGGTATTTAGGAATGTGGAGTGAGAGTCTAGGGACATGGTTGGGGACCTATAGTAGGTTATAACCTGGATTGCCGTCTTACCCAATGTTAGTTGTACCTGAAATATCTCAGATGCATTATGCTGGGCTACTAGTCTGAAGGTGTGCATATCCTTTATGAATATGGAGACACCACCGCCTTTGGAGCTTTGGTCCATGCTTTGTGGCCGAAAGGTGTGGAATGAGTTATAGCCTGGTAGTGCAGGGGTGCTTTCTGTTGCTTTAAACCTGGTCTCCATTACAGCACAAATGTCGATGTTCTCCATTTTGAGGAGTGCTTTGAGTGATTGTATCTTGAGATATAGACTTCTAGCACTAAGCAACATGACCCTCAGATTGCATTTATTTATAGCTGTTACGGTGGTGATTTTGTCTTTGGAACACTGCCTAAAAAAAGACACTATAGGGGTAAGGACGAGCCTTAGCCAGTACCCAAAAACCCAGGGGTGACAGATGCAGGCCATCTCTGGCAAAACATCTAGGTCTGTGAATCATGTCATCCCAAGCAGACAGATACTGGATCCCCTTATAATGACACCAGAAACTTAGCCAATTGTTAAGTCAATCATTTTTTGTTTATACTGCGATATTCTGGTTGACGGTAGGATACTGCTCAGGGCTAGTGTCATACCTGCCTGGGCCACATAATCCGAGAGTTCCACCATGTCTCTTTTCATGTAGTCCAGGGAGGTGCATCTCAGGTCATTCACACCCACATGGACAATGACACTGTCGTACTTGATGTGAAGTGACTTCAGTGTGCGCGTTATATGTCGGATTCTGGCACCTGATAGACCGCTGACTGTCACCTTCTCCTTACTCAATCTAGTGAGTGGGACATCTGTGTGCCTCAGTATTGAGTCACCTATGATTAGTGTATTGGACAAGGTGTTTAGCCTTAGGGGCTTAGGTTGAGGGGCACACTTTGGAGGTGAGCTGTGTGTCCTGCGGTTTGTGCTGTGTTGTGGTGGTTGAGTGCATTTTCTGTTTCGGAGGTCTCTGCTGTTTGGGTAAATTTCTAATTAAGAGGCTCCAGGAAGGTGGGTGTGTGGTTTGTGTTTTTATGCAAGAGCTGTGATAGTGGGTTTCTGGAGGGCTGTGTGTTCCATGTGGTGTGGTGCAGGTATTGACCTTTTCCTCTTAACCAGCTAGTCCAGTCTTGGCTGGAGAGTGCATAGCTTCCAATTTAGTGATATAAGTGCATCTCTCACAAGTCTGAGTGTTGAGAGGAAAGAGGAGAGGGTTGTCTGTGTACATGAGGCAGTTGCTACACTACTTCAGAATACCCAAGTGCACCAGGTTAATAGGAGAAACCTCAGGGAACTGCTCTTTAATCATGTCAGGAGGGGTGGTCATGACTGCTATGTACTGGAGCTATTTCCTTGAAGAATGACTAGTGCTAATGGGACTTGAGTGTGCTACAATAATCGCTACAAAAACCTGTTGAGGTGCAGAGTGATTAAGCTATTTGAAGTGCAAGAGATAAGGAACTAGCAAGATCTATGGGAAAAACTGAAGATGAGACTTTCTGGCACCAGGAATAGTTTACCTCAGCTTGGCGTCGCAGTGCAGAGCTTAAACAAGCGCAAACTCATAAAAACACGGGCTTTTAAACCAGAAAGTTGAAAGGGATGGAAAAACAGCCTGAACGGTAAATAAACTACAATTTCTGGGCCAGAAACCACTCCTCTTGTGGTAGATAGGCAACCTAGTGCTTACCACTCCCACTGATAAACTAGAAGGCTTCCCCCCTACACAGAAAGGTTTGGGGTGCTCAAAAGCTTACAAACAGCCCTGGATACAGCAAATCTGTATCTGGACTAGACTAGGTACAGGACAGGTGGGAAACAAGTGCAAATGCAGGCTTTTAAACCAGAAAGTTGAAAGGGATGGAAAAACTGCCCAAACGTCCAACAAAAGTACAGTTGCATACCTACCATAAATTTAGATGTTCGAGTGTATTCACTGTTGCAGTCATTACTCTTGGGTTATCCTGCTGGTAGGCTACCCTCAGTCGGCCAGAATTCCAAAGTCTAGGTCTGGCGTTGGTTGCTGTCGCTTCTTCCCTGACGTCAGTGCGCCAGGGGTATAAAAATGCAGCCGATGCCATTTTCTTCAGTTTTTCTTGCCCCAGATGTCAGGTGCCTCCAAACTGGTAGGCTGAAAAATATGCCAATAAAAATGCATGCACAAAAATAACATTTCCTTCATCTACAAGCAAATACACTCAATAGGTTGTATAGGATAAAGAAGTGCAGATAAGTCCCAGCAAAGAAAGGGGGGTTGTGGGTGGGTAACCTGGACTGCAAAAGTGAATACACTCTAACATCTACATTTATGGTAGGTACACAACTGTACTATGCTCATCGTGTTTCACTGTTGCAGTCATTACTTTTGGGTTGAATCCCAAAGCTGAGGATGGGTGGCTGGGCTAAATAGGATTAGGAGAGGCTATGAGGCCCTGCAGGACTGCAGTGGCAAAGCCTGCTCTTGAGTTAGTGTAAAGAGGTAAGTGGTAGTGCTTCGTGAAAGTGTGCACTGAACTCCAACTTGCAGCCTCTAAGATATCTTTGGTTGGTACTCCTCTGAGGAAGGCTGCTGAACTGGCTTCTGCTCTGGTGGAATGAGGCCTAATGCCCTTAGGCACTGATTTGCAATGTTGAAAATAGCAGAAATGGATGCAATGGCCTATCCATTTAGAAATAGTCTGTTCTGAGATGGCCTTTCCTTGTGATCCTGCAGCATATGACACTAGAAGTTGCTCAGTCTTTCTGAAAGCTTTAGTTCTGTCCAAGTAAAAGCGTAACTGCCTGTATATGTCCAAATAATGCAGAATTTTCTCACCCTTGTTCTGTGGATTTGGATAAAAGGTAAGCAAGTGAATGGTTTGGTTGACGGCCACACTGGACACCACCTTAGGCATAAACGTAGTGTTTGTCCTCAGGGAACCCTGTCTGGATGAAAAATGATAAAAGGTTCCACAGCCATGAGTGCTTGTAACTCAGAGACTCGCCTTGCAGAGGTTATTGCTAGGAGCAGAGCTGTTTTCCAGAATAAGAATTTTATATCTGCTGTTGATGCTGGCTCAAAAGGAGGCAGGGTGAGTTTTTCCAAAACATAATTGAGGTCCCAGGCCGGAATTGGTGCTCTCCTTGGAGGCCTAATGTTTTTGGCCCCTCTGAGGTAATGCCTTATTAAAGGATGAGAAAAGATAGGTGGTTCTGTATTGTAATGGGCTGAAATAGCAGAGGCATTAATCTTAATTGATGAGAAAGAAAGGCCTTTGTTCCGCATCTCAGTTAGGTATTGTAAAATCTGAGGAATGTTTGGTACACACGTGTCAATGCCTTGTTCCTGGTTCCAAGCACAGAATCTCTTTCATTTTTCTGCATAAGATTTTCTGGTACTGGGCCTCTTGGCCTCCAAGATACAATCCATAACAGCTTTTGACAGAGGAGTTATCTGAATGGCTACATTATCCGCCATGCTGCCAGATTTAAGGTCCTGAGTTGGCTGTGCAGGATCTGATTGTTTTGTTGGGTCAGCAAGTGAGAAGTTTGAGGCAATATCCATGCTGGACCTTGAGACAAGCTCTTGAGGATTGGGTACCAGTGCTGGCGTGGCCAGTCTGGTGCAATCAGTATCATTTTTGGCTTCTCTTGTCTGACCTTTAGGTTTACCCTGGGGAGGAGAGGCAGTGGAGGAAAGGCATATACTGTTAGATTTTTCCAGCTGAAGGATAGGGAGTCCACTTTCCATGCTTGCTTGTGATAAATCCTTGTGCAAAATCTGCGCAATTGGCAGTTGTGAGGGGAGGCAAGTAGATCTATGTCTGGGCATCCCCATTTCCTTATTATCATGCTGAAGACTTGTGGATTCAGTTTCCATTCGTGGTATCCATGAGGTTTCTGCTTAGTTCGTCTGACAGAGTATTTGTTTTTCCTGGCAGGAATTGTGCTTGCAGGTGAACTTGAAAAGCCAATGCTGTGTCCTATAAGGTAATTGCTTGTCTGCAGAGGGGGTAGGAATGTGTACCTCCCTGCTTGTTTATGTACCACATGACCGTAGTGTTGTCCGTCTTTATCAGTATCTGTCCTGGATGAAGCAGCTCCTTGAAAGCAGTCAGGGCATTTTGAACAGCTAGCATCTCTTTTTGATTGATGTGAAGATGAATCTGGTCTGCAGGCCATGTGCCCTGAATACATTTCCCTGCCATATGGGCCCCCAGGCATAATCTGATGCATCCGTTGTCAGTGTCTGTCTGGCTGTGGGTAAACTGAATGGCAGACCCTTGTTGTGGTGACAGGCTTCTGCCCACCATCGAAACTCCTGTTGCAGGCAGGGAATGAGTGCAATTACTGTCTCCAGGCTGTGGCAATGCTGGGTCCAAACACTTTTTAAATACCATTGCAGTTTCCTACCCTCACATGCAGTCTGGCATATGGAATTAGTAGAATGCAGGATGCCATGAAACCCAAGGCCTGCAGGATTTTCCTTGCGGATAAGTAGGTTTTTGTTGCCAATTTCTTGAAGTAAGTAGTCAGTTGCTTTTGTTTGTCTGGCGTGAGATAAGCCATCTGGGCAGTTGTATTTAAGCTTGCACCCAGGAATATTATCTCTTGAGAGGGCACTAGTTTTGATTTCTTTTCGTTAACTGTGTACCCTAGGCCAATTAGTAATCTTTTTACAAACGCCAGAAGTATTAAAAGAATGTCTTTGTTCTCTGCTTGAATTAGGCAGTCGTCCAAGTAGGGGTACATTTGAATTCCTCTTTGTCTGCAAAACGCAATTACTGGTGCCAGGCATTTTGTGAAGACCCTGGGCACAGTAGATAAGCCAAAGGGCAGTGCAGAGAATTGGTAATGCATCGAGCCAGCTATGAATCTGAGGTACCTTCTGCAAGATTGTCTGATTGGGACATGCAGGTATGCCTCTTTCAGGTCCAAAGTTACAAGCCAAGCCTTCTTGCCCAGCATGGGCAGTAGCTGCTGTACAGTGAACATCTTGAATTTTGGAACTTCCAGAAATGTATTTAGTGTAGACAGGTCCAGTATTGGTCTCCAGGTTTTGTCCTTTCTGGGTACTAGGAAAAGTCTGGAGTAAAATCCTTGCCCCTGCTCTTGTTGTGGTACTTGCTGAATGGCCCTCATGTCCATGAGGGTTGTAATTTGTTTTTGTGCCTCTGCCCATTGATTGTGTGGCAGGTCTGGCATACCTTTTGACCTTGGTAGAGCGTGAAAAAGGAACCTGTAGCCTTGGGACACTATGGTCAGGACCCATTTGTCTTGGGTAACCATTTGCCAATTTGATGAAAAAAGAGCTAGTTTTCTCCCTAAGGGGGCTGCCAAAAGAAAAGTGCTTGGATCTGGTAGAGGAAAGTCATTGGGACTGTTAACTGTAAGGTTGTGATTTGTCTTCTCCACTTTTGGAGGTAGGAGCACCCCATTGTTTAGGCCTGTAAGAGCCTTGGGGCTGAGATCTGCCTCTGGGACGCCTGTATCTGCCTCTTTGTGGTCTGTCTGAAACTGGAAAGGACCAATTTTTAGAAGGCCAGTTCCTGCTAAACCTGGGTGGCTGTACCTGTAAGAAATCCTTGACTGTCTGCATGGATTTTGCTTTATCCTCCATTTTTTCCAGCACCTCTTCTGTTTTAGTACCAAACAAAGTATCATGCTGTAATGGTGCATCTAATAATTTTGCTTTAACATGATCAGGCAGATTCTGTTCCTTTAATCAAGCGTGCCTTCTAATAACGGAACCTGTAACAGCGGTCCTGCAAGAGGCCTCCAGAGAATCATATCCACATTGCAAAGTATGCTTTCCCACTTGTTCAGCTGCATGCAATAAATCCTGCAATTCCTTGTTCTCTGAATGTTCAGTATTTGTCAACAATTTCTGTTTAAGCAGTGACATTAAATATTGCTGATATTTAAGCATATGAAACTGGCAATTTAAAGCCCTTACAGCCAAGGTAGCAGAAGTGTAGACTTTCCCCCCCCCATCTGTCTATAGCCCTAGAATCCCTATCAGAGGGGACAGTTTTTTTTTGCAGTGGAAGCTTTAACCCCTTTGGGACCCTGGGATATAGTTTCAGGGTCAGCAGCAGGGTTTTTATCTAGGAATTTATGAGAATCCGGGACCCTGTAGTATCTGTCTGGCTTAGCAGGTGCAGGGGGTAAAGATTCAGGGGACAGTCCGGACTTTGAAAATACATCATCTACAATGTCTAGAACAGGTGGAATAGCAAGGGGTTTGTGCTGAGGAAGTAGCAGAAAGTCTCTGAGCCTTTTCTTAGATTCAGAGTAATCTTGGCTCTCCCAGAGGAAATGCTCCCTCATGGTATGCAAGGTTTCCCCACAAGAATAATCCTCAGGAGGAGAGGCTGAAGGAATGGATTCTTCAGCATCAAAACAGTGTAAGAAACTTCTCTATGTGGAAGATTTTCAGTCCATATATTTCTAGTTAATCACTGTATATTAATCAGATCAGACAATAGTAGTAGAAGTAGTGAACGCAACCTCATCACGTCAAAAAGTAATAGAAAATATATAATTCTACAGCATTACTAAGTATTCGAAAGTAATCTAAGCAAGGCAGGCAGTCTGTTTCCAGTCGAAAATCCTTTATTAAGTACACAGACAAGCGATCCAAGTAAAACAAAAATAGAGTAATAATTTCCTCACAAGCTTTCTAAATATATATATAATTTTTATCAGGCATGGGAGTAGTTTATTGTGCTGTAAAACATAGTGTATTGGTACACATGTTAAATTCACATCCCCTTCCCCCATCAGTGTGACATTCGAGCTGGTCCTGCCCTACCTAGTAGCTGTCATAATAATATATAGCCCTAATGTACTTTAATGGTACATCTTATTTAACCAAATTATTAAGTAGATTATTAAGTCTGTGATTTTATACAAGGGAATATACTTACTACATGGCTGGAAATATATCAACCTTAGTTCATTTTGCGATCAAAAATTATATATGAATATATAATTATACATTTTGCATGTAAAAATCAGTTTCTATTTTCATAACCTATTGTTAACAAAGATCGCTTTCGTCCTTCTAGACTTCTTCAGGTCTGTGTGCAAGAACCCTAAAAACCTATATAATTGTATAATTAGTTAGTATTGTTATTACCATCATTTTGAATAAAGTGGAAAAGAGAGAACCAGAAAAAAATAAAAATAAAAAAATATATATGTATGATGATGGAAACAAAATATACACTTAAATTTCAAATTATTTAAAATGGTATTTAAAACCAATTTGTAGAAAAAAATAAAATAAAATACAATTAGTCATGTAAACAATGTGGCAATTTTCTAAGTTCCAGTGCACTTTTAATTGAACAGTAGTAGTTTAGTCCAGGCTTTCCAAAAGAGTTCAGCTTAAATTGCCACATGAGTTCATGTTTCTCCAGAATATTCGGGATGTCTCCTTCAAGATCACCCATGTCTATGTGATCCTGGATCTGGAACTTAAAACCTGTGTGTCTTTTATGAAGAGAAAGGTGTTTGGCTAGTGCATTATTTTTACATCCAGAGCGGATTTCTGACAGATGACATGAAATCCTTTGCTTGAGTTTATTTACAGTCTTGCCCACATAGAATGCATCACATTCATTGCACTGTGCCCTGTAAATTACTTTTTTAGTGTTACAGTCAACCCCTGCACTGGTTTTAATGATGTTCTTTAAATAAGGGCAATAAAATATACAAAATGTACAATGTTTCACATCTTTTAGTGCTTTTCTCACATGATCTAGGTTTAAATTCAACAAAACTTCTAATATTCCTGGCCTTCCTATAAACAAATGATGGGGCTTCACCTAGGATGTTAATCAGAAAAGGGTTTCCTGTGACAATGTCCCAGTTTTCTTCAATAATATTTTTGATACTGTGATAATCCAAACTGTATGTCAGGATGCAGCTATTTTTGCATTTGTTATTCTCTGTGGGATTACTTAACATTTTTCTACTGGGGAGGTTGAGTGAAGGTGATTCAGTCCTTTTCAGTTCTATAATGGGTTCCAGGATGTTTTTTAACATCTGACTTTCATAGCCTCTCACTAGAAAATCATTCTCTAAGTTGTTCAAGTTTCTCAAAAATGGTTCCATCTGTGTGGTAATTTGAGCTAATCTATAGCCTTGGGATTTCACTACATTATACTTGGTTTTTGTAGGATGTAGACTTTTACTGTGGAGTAATAAGTTAACCCTCATTGGTTTTCTGAATAGATCAGTGGTGATTCTGTTATTGTTGGTGTCCTTGGAAATCTGCATATCTAAGACAGTGGTTGAAGTACAGCTATGGGAAGAGGTAAACTTCAGGAAGGGGGTTGTTTGATTGATGTAAATGATAAAATCTCCAAGCTGCAAGGTGTTACCTTCCCACACATTAAAGACATAGTCAATAAAACGTAAATAGCATGTGATATGCTGCATGTAGTCTGTGTTGTTTAACACAAAGTCCTCCTCCCATTTGCCCAGGGCTGTTAGCTATGCTGGGAGCCATGGCAGCCCCCATTGCTATACCAGTTTTTTGTTTGTAGTGTTTGCCATTGAAAGTAAAGAAATTGAAGCCCAGTACAAGATTAATGAGCTTGCTTAACTTTTGCAGTTGTGCCTGTGTACCCTGATTATGTTTCTTAAAAGACTCCATAGCTGCTGTTATACAGTAATACTGGGATACTACTACAACCCACCGAGATTCCAGAAAGCAGAGGAGGAATTCCAGAGGTCTCATACTCTATCCACAAACTCCCAGGGAGACAGGAGAACCAAACAGTGGATAGGGGTGAGGGAAATACAATACCTGGGCAATCCCAACTGGAACCCAGACTACAACCCAGGTCCCAGGCTCAGACAGAGGTAACAGCCACAATAACAGGTACAATAACAACAACAACAACAGGTACCACAATAACAGGTGCTCCACTTATCTGGAACCACTCTGTTAAAGCACTGACTGAAGAGGAAAAAGTGTGTTGTCCAAAGGACTTACTTTTGTACCAAGCTGCAGGAGTGAGGTTGCTCAAGTACTGATAGACCTTAAAATGTTTGTGAGGAAGCTCAACTTAAGGGTACAGTTTCATGGCAAAAGTAATGACACTGAAAATAAGCCTATTGATGAAACTATAAAAAGGCCGAGCAGCTATTGTCCACCACTACATCAAACACTAGCTGCTTTCGAAATGAAATGTGAGATGGATATCAGGAAACTGCTTAAAAAACCTCGAAAGAAAAAACTTTATAACTTAACACAGTGAGAAAGAAAAGCATTGCTTGAGCTAGGCAATGATAAATCCAGGCGTGTAATAAAGGCAGACAAGGGAGGAGGTATACTAGTGACTGATACCACTAGCTACAACCAAAAGATAGAGAACATGCTGGAGTATAACAGATTTTATGAGTTATTTGCCATGGATGACATAAAAAGAGCATATGACTTATGGAACACTAATCTCACCACATTATGGGAAGAAAAACTTATCACTGAAAATCTTTATAATTATTTATGGAGCCCATGCCCACGTTTACCTTACTTTTTTGGAATACCAAAGCCACACAAGAACAGAGAAGACCCACCTTATAGACCTGTGGTAGCAAGTGGAGGTTCCCTTACTGAAGCCACAGCCATTTACCTTGATTACTTGCTGAAACCTCTAGCAGAAAAGAATAAGTCATACATAAGAGATTCAATGGATTTTTTGAAGAAAATAAAAAACATTACAGTGGAAGCTGACAGTATTTGGTAACTATTGATGTGGAATCCTTGTACACAGTGCTCCCTCACAATTACTGTAAAATACTCAATTGTATTTATTACTGCTTGGTGTAACTCATTCTAAGCCTTTTGGTTTAAACACTTGGGCTTCGGACCAGTTAGTTGTTTTGCACTGACAGGGTTTGTGGTCTGCACTGTTGTGGCAGAACAGGTAGCTTACATCCTTCTAGGTTGAGAACTGCTGATTGAGGGCTCAGTGTCTGTTATTCTAAAAGTGTATTAATTCTGGTTTAAGCACTTGGGCTTTCAAGCCAGTTATTTTACATTAAGAGGGTTCGTGGTCTGCACTCTTGTGGGAGGAGAGGCTGGACTCTGCCCTTCTGAGCTGGGAATTTCTGGTTAAAGGCTTATAGTGCATGCATATCTGAACTGTTTCTTACTGAAGTTGGTGCGCCTTGTTTGCTGTGGCATAGACTGGATTCGGGCCTGCTGGATCTAGCTTTGTTTGTGTAACTTGAGCACTAATCCAGACATTCTCTAAAGTATTCAATGGCATTTATTACTGCTTGGTTGTAACTTGATTAAAGTGTAGCTATCATTCAAGTCATTTGGATTAAGCACTTGGGCTTCAGACCAGTTGTTTTACATTAGGAAGGTTTGTGGCAAGCACTGTGGTGGCAGGACAGGTAGCTTTCATCCTTCTAAGTTGAGAACTGCTGATTGAGAGCCCAGTGTCCAAGTGTATTAGTTCTGGTTTAGGCACTTGGGCTTCAGGCCAGTTATTTTACATTAAGAAGGTTCGTGGTCTGCACTCTTGTGGGAGAAGAGGCTGGACTCTGCCCTTCTGAGCTGGGAATTTCTGGTTGAAGGTTTATAGTGCCTGAATATTTGAACTGTATCTTACTGAAATTGGTACACCTTGTTTGCTCTAGCATAGACTAGATCCAGGCCTGCTGAATCTAGCTTTGTTTATATGCTTGTTGTTTGTTTGCTTGTTATTTCCCTGGAAGCTAATTCCACCTAATACGCAACTTCTCAGCGCTTCTGTGGATCACTAGTGATATCTGCATTGCTTACTGTACTAGTTCCTTGTTTCACTTGAAAGAAAGTTACTGTTTGTCGTTTTTGCGTTTAGTTACTTGTAACACATTGCACTCAAGTTACCTGGCACTTGCTCACTAAAGCAATTATATAAGTCAGCACTAAAAATTAAAAGCACTACATCCTCACTCCCCACTGGCCCTTGTTTTCAATTATTAAGGAATTCCCAATATTATTCTAGCATGTCCAAAGGTCAGTTGTCAATCTCCTCTCCGGTCCAGCTGGTGAATCTGGGAATCTTGAGGCAATGTTATAACTGCCTCATGTACACAGACAACCCTCTCCTCCTCCCACATAACACAAATACTTGAGAGATGCAGCTATTTAGCCAAACTGGAGGCTGAGCTCTCTCAACTCAGGACTGGCAAGACCAGGCAGGAGGAGAAGGCAACTACACACACCACAAAACCAGCCTCACATAATGCTACCACTCCACTGAATCAAACACATAAACACACAAAGACATACTCGGAGGCTCTGAGTAAAATTTACCTAAACAGCAGAGGCCTCCAAAGCAGACACCCAAACAACTGCTACCTCAAGACACCCCACAAGCAACACAAACCACAAAAGCAGTGTGCAAAGCAGTCACAGCCCTTAAGGCCAAATACAACACCAAACATACTTGTCATAGGTGACTCCATAGTCAGACACACTGACGTCCCACTCACCAGGCTGAACAAGGAGAGGGTCACAGTAAGCTGCCTATCGGGCGCTAGAATCCACCACATAACACAAGCACTCGGTCACTCCACGGCAAGTACAAATATGACACAGTCATTGTCCATGCTGGTGTGAACGACCTGAGACATACCTCCCTGGACTACATGAAAAGAGACATAGAGGAGCTCTCTGATTATGTAGCCCAGGCAGGTATGACCCTAACCCTGAGCAGTATCCTTCCTTCACCAAGAATGATGCCACAATATAGAGACAAGATGATCAGCTTTAACAATTGGCTTAATGTCTGGTGTCATTCAAAGGGGATCCAGTGTCTGTCTGCCTGGGATGACATGCTTGACAAGCCACGCTGCTTCAAGGGACGGCTTGCACCTGTCACCCTGGGATTCGGATATTGGCTAAGGCTCTTGCCACCCCATAGTGCCTTTTTAGGCAAGGCTCAAATTCTAAACCTACCACCCTAGAAAACAAAAATGGGAAGAAACTGAGGGTAATGCTGCTCAATGCCAGAAGTCTAAATCTCAAAATGCACGACTCGAGGCCCTTCTCAGCATGGAGAACATCGATGTCTGTGCTGTAACTGAACCCTGGTTCAAGGCTCCTGAGAGTACCGCGGCACTATTGGGTGTTCCCTCATATCATGCTCCGCCCCAAAACCCGGACCACACCACAAAAGGAGGGTGTATCCATATTCATAAAGGATACCCACACCTCCAGGTTGGTGGCAACGCACGAAGCTTCGCAAACCATCCAGGTGCAACTAACCATAGGCAAAACTGCTCTACAAATTGTAGCATGCTACAGCCCACCCTCTCAAACTCAGGAACCCCACACAGCCTTCCTGAAGACACTGGAGGGTATAAATGTATCTCCAAACACCATCATATTGGGTGACTTCAACTACCCGAATATAGACTGGGAACATTACTCAAGCCCTAACTTTCTAGCCCAACGGTTCCTGGAGTTCATAAATTCAAATGCCATGGAACAGCTAGTCACTGTTCCCACGAGAGGAGAAAATATACTAGATCTCATTGTCTCAAACATGGGGACAAAATGCTCCACACCGAAGTATATCCCTCATTGGTGAGATCTGATCATAAACTAATCTCACTGGAAATCCACATCCGCCCCCACCCCAAACAAAAAGACCATAGTGAAGAACTTCTCTAAAGCAAACTTCACACTACTCAAGACTGGTGTGGTATCCTTCAAGGCCCCTGAGCCAGTGGAAACCACAACCCAAGCTCGGAAGCCCTTACAAATGCCTTCTATGAACACCTCCAGGACTGCATGGATCAGGCAATCCCAAATAAAACCAAGACTCTTTCCACAAAGGGCAAACGTCCAGTCTGGTGGACCCCAGCCATTAACAAACTTTACAATAAGAGGAGAAAGCTATTACATGATAGAACAAAATCCATAAAAGGGAAGTCACCCCTGATCATTATTAGTAAAAAATATGAGCACTCATAAAATCAACTAAGGCCAATTTTGAGAGAAAAATTGCCATGGATTCAAAGGACAATCATAAGGCCTTTTTCAGCTATGTTAGGAACCTGGGTGGAAACTCCCAGATATGCTCAGAATTAGTCCAAAATGATACAAAAATCACTGAACCCACAGACATTGCCAACATACTGGCAGACAGGTTCAGTGCAAACTTCACCCCTCTCCCCTAAAGGAGAGATAACTATCCCAGCCGAGTGTAGCCTCCCGGACATCTCAAATGCGCAGGTGAAAGCTGCTCTCTCTAAAGCTAAAAACACAGCATCAATGGGACCGGATGGTGTCCCCGGCTGTGTGCTAAACGAGCTAAATGAGGAATTAAACCCGCACATAAGGCAGCCTTACCACAGGATACGTGCCCAAGGAGTGGCGTACGGCAAATGTGGTCCCACTCCACAAAGGCGGCGCCTCTACGGACCCTGGTAATTACCGCCCCATAAGCTTAACAAGTCTAGTCTGCAAAGCTATGGAGAGGATCATAATGGAGCTCATAAACAAAGATATAGGGGACTTGCAGACATTGGACCCGACCCAGTTTGGCTTTGTCAAGGGAAGATCATGCCTTTTGAACTTTGTCGACTTCTTCGAAACAGTCACCAAGGCCATTGATGAGGGAAAGGTAGTCCATACAGCCTACCTTGACCTTGCAAGAAGCTTCGACACAATACCCCACTCGGTATTGTAGAAAAACTTACCAGCTTAAATGTAAACCCATATGTCACAAGATGGGTTGCAAACTGGCTTAAGGACAGAACCCACAGGGTTAGAGTTGCTGGCGCTGTGTCAGACTCCAAGCCGGGTCACAAGTGGTGTCCCACAGGGCTCGGTCCTTGGCCCCTATTGTTTGGCATCTACTTCTCAGAAGTACAGGCCAACATGGGAGGACTTTGGCTGACAAAGTTTGCAGACGACTGCAAACTGAGCGCCATAGTGGAAAGTGCATCGGACACGGATATCCTTCAGAAGGGACTCACGGAAACAGATAGCTGGTGCCAGAGCCATGGCCTGAAGTTAAACGCCAAAAATGTATAGTCATACCCTTCGGGAAAAACAAGGTAACCCCAAGCTACCATATAGGTGGCAATCCACTAAGCACAGAAGAGGTTATCAGGGACCTGGGGACCCAGGTTGACAGTGGCCTTTCTTTTGACACTCACGCTGCTAAAGTGGTTAGAAAGACCTTCTACATTGCCCACCTGATCATGAAGGGATTCACATCCAGATCTAGTGAGGTCATTGTTCCCTGTACTCTTCACTTATCAGACCAATGATCGAGTACAATGCCCCATTCGGGATGTATCTCACCCGACATCTGCAGCAATTGGAGAGACCCCAAAAGTTCCTCACCAAAAGGATAAAGGACTCCAAAATCTGTCATATGCTGCCAGATTGAAGAAACTCCAGCTCTATTCAGTCGCATACCGCCTGCTCAGAGGTGACATGTGCCTGACATACAAGGCCATGTCCAACCCGGAATTAATGGACATGCTCCACCTCAAAAATCCAAATCCACCAAAACCACTAGAGCAAGCGACTTAAACCTTAGCACGGATATAAATAGGACGTGCTGGAGGGATAGATTTATCACTCAGAGACTCCCTATGCTGTGGAATAAAATCCCGGTCCATGTGAGGCAGAGCACCTCGCTGACTCTGTTCAAGAGAAATCTAGACCTGTGTATGGGAGATCGTAGGTTTACCCCGGGAATCATCTCTGTGTCACTGCTGGACAGAGGCACAACAAACTAATGGGCACAGTATTTTTTCATATAAGGGGTGGCGTAAGCCACAAAAATTTGGGCTAGGCTTATAAATGCCTTAGGGCAGATAGCCTAGTATAAACCTATGAACCTATGAACCTATGAACAGCAGCTATGGAGTCTTAAGAAACATAATCAGGGTACACAGGCACAACTGCATAAGTTAAGCAAGCTCATTAATCTTGTACTGGACTTCAATTTCTTTACTTTCAATGGCAAACACTACAAACAAAAAACTGGTATAGCAATGGGGGCTGCCATGGCTCCCAGCACAGCTAACATAGCCCTGGGCAAATGGGAGGAGGACTTTGTGTTAAACAACACAGACTACATGCAGCATATCGCATGCTATTTACGTTTTATTGACAATCTCTTTATTGTGTGGGAAGGTGACACCTTGCAGCTTGGAGATTTTATCACTTACATCAATCAAACAACCCCCTTCCTGAAGTTTACCTCTTCCCATAGCTGTACTTCAACCACTTTCTTAGATATGCAGATTTCCAAGGACACCAACAATAACAGAATCACCACTGATCTATTCAGAAAACCAAGGGTTAACTTATTACTCCACAGTAAAAGTCTACATCCTACAAAAACCAAGTATAATGTAGTGAAATCCCAAGGCTATAGATTAGCTCGAATTACCACAGAGATGGAACCATTTTTGAGAAACCTGAATAACTTAGAGAATGATTTTCTAGTGAGAGGCTATGAAAGTCAGATGAAAAAAAACATCCTGGAACCCATTATAGAACTGAAAAGGACTGAAGCACCTTCACTCAACCTCCCCAGTAGAAAAATGTTAAGTAATCCCACAGAGAATAACAAATGCAAAAATAGCTGCATCCTGACATACACTTTGGATTATCACAGTATCAAAAATATTATTGAAGAAAACTGGGACAGTGTCACAGGAAACTCTTTTCTGATTAACATCCAAGGTGAAGCCCCATCATTTGTTTATAGGAAGGCCAGGAATATTAGAAGTTTTGTTGAATTTAAACCTAGACCATGTGAGAAAAGCACTAAAAGATGTGAAACTAATTGTACATTTTGTCTATTTATACAGCAAGGTGATAGTTTTTATTGCCCTTATTTAAAGAACATCATTAAAACCAGTGCAGTGGGTGACTAACACTAAAAAAGTAATTTACAGGGCACAGTGCAATGAATGTGATGCATTCTATGTGGGCAAGACTGTAAATAAACTCAAGCAAAGGATTTCATGTCATCTGTCAGAAATCCGCTCTGGATGTAAAAATAATGCACTAGCCAAACACCTTTCTCTTCATAAAAGACACACAGGTTTTAAGTTCCAGATTCTGGATCGCATAGACATGGGTGATCTTGAAAGAGACATCCCGAATATTCTGGAGAAACATGAACTCATGTGGCAATTAAAGCTGAACTCTTTTAGAAAGCCTGGACTAAACTACTACTGTTCAATTAAAAGTGCTCTGGAACTTAGAAAATTGCCACATTGTTTACATGACTAATTGTATTTTATTTTATTTTTTTTCTACAAATTGGTTTTAAATACCATTTTAAATAATTTGAAATTTAAGTGTATATTTTGTTTCCATCATCATACATATATATTTTTTTTATTTTTATTTTTTTCTGGTTCTCTTTTTTCCACTTTATTCAAAATGATGGTAATAACAATACTAACTAATTATACAATTATATAGGTTTTTAGGGTTCTTGTACACAGACCTGAAGAAGTCTAGAAGGACGAAAGCGATCTTTGTTAACAATAGGTTATGAAAATAGAAACTGATTTTTACATGCAAAATGTATAATTATACATTTATATATAATTTTTGATCGCAAAATGAACTAAGGTTGATATATTTCCAGCCATGTAGTATATTGCCTTGCATAAAATCACAGACTTAATAATCTACTTAATAATCTGGTTAAATAAGATGTACCATTAAAGTACATTAGGGCTATATATTATTATGACAGCTACTAGGTGGGGCAGGACCAGCTCAAAAGTCACACTGATGGGGGAAGGGATGTGAATTGAACATGTGTACCAATAACACTTTGTTTTACAGCACAATAAACCACTCCCATGCCTGATAAATATATATATATATTTAGAAAGCTTGTGAGGAAATTATTACTCTATTTTTGTTTTACTTGGATCGCTTGTCTGTGTACTTAATAAAGGATTTTTGACTGGAAACAGACTGCCTGCCTTGCTTGGATTACTTTCGAATACTTAGTAATGCTGTAGAATTACATATTTTCAATTACTTTTGACTTGACGAGTTTACATTCGCTACTACTACTACTATTGTCTGATCTGATTAATATACAGTGATTAACTAGAAATATATGGACTGAAAATCTTCCACACAGAGAATCTTACACCGTTTTGTTTTTAGACCCACTACACTTTAGTGGGTTGTTTTGAGACTTCGGGGATACCACGGAAATTACTTGTTTTTTGATTCTTCAGCATCAGAATCCTCATAGGGAAGCATGGAGTAATCCTGTTCAGAAGAGGAATCAGAGGAAATAGAAAATTGATCAGAAGAATCATACTCTGTCTCTTGCCTAGGTCTCTTATCAGGAGGGGGATGGAAGCCCCTGATCAAAGTAATTAGGTCTTTGGCCATTTTGAGCATCTGTGTTTTAGGCATTGAAGTCTGAGTAGGAGAATGCTGTACTTGTTTCTTTGTCTTTAGAGCTGCTTTAGTCTTTGAAGCTGAAGATGGCTTAATATATAGTTGTGTAGGTCTGAAGACACCCTCAGAATTCGATGCCTGCTCAGCGGCTCCGGACCCATCTGAGGGAATGATTTCAGAGTGTCCAATACCTTGAGTATCCACAGGGCCAGTCGGCTCCACTTGGGAGTCGGAAGCGGCCTGTGGCTCTGAGGTAGCAGACGCCAGGGGGCTGCGAAAGCGCCTCACTGAGAACCGGCAACTGGCCTGTTAGAGGCCTCGTCGTTGGTTTTGGACCATCCTTTTCCTTGTCCTTGCGTTTTTTTGTAAACTCCGGTCGTCGGCTGTTCCGACGGCATTATATAATTAAATCTACGTCCAAAGTAATGAAATGCAAAACAGAACCGACGCTTAATAGTGCGTTGGTTAAATCTAGCACAAAACCGACAGCTAGCAACATTGTGATCAGGGCCTAGGCAAGGAATACAGTAAGTGAAAATCCTTATGAGGTATTTGCTTCCCACAAGAAATACAATTGTTAACTTTTTCTGACATCGGTCTGGAGCAAGAAAAAAAGTTTCCCCAACGGGGTACTTAGCTTTAATGAAGCCTTCAGTTCTGAAATTCGGATTTGAAAATCTCAGGAGTCGGCCGACCGGCACTTGCGAACTGCTTTTGCTTCAGGCACCGCGCAGCAAGAAAGACTGAAGAAAATGGCATCAGCTGCATCTTTTATACCCCTAGCGCACTGACGTCAGGGAAGAAGCGACAGCAACCAATGCCGGAACTAGACTTTGGAATTCTGGCCGACTGAGGGTAGCCTGCCAGCAGGATAACCCAAGAGTAATGACTGCAACAGTGAAACACGATGAACGTCTACAATTTCTGGGCCAGAAACCACTCCTCTTGTGGTAGATAGGCTACCTAGTGCTTACCAATCCCACTGATAAGAAGGCTTCCCTCCAACACAGAAAGGCTTGGGGCGCTCAGAAGCTTACAAACAGTCCTGGATAAAGCAAGTCTGTAACTGGACTAGACTAGTTAAAGGACAGATGGGAAACAAGCGCAAATGCAGGCTTTTAAACTAGAAAGTTGAAAGGGATGGAAAAACTGCCCAAACGGCCAATAAACTATAATTGAGGATGTGCTCACATGTAACTTACCCAAACCTCAAAATTCCTCTCAAACACAGTTGTCAGAAACACTGCATGCACACAAATAAGACAACTCCCACCACATCACATAAAACCACCTGTCATTTTGCCTCAACTATCAAGGCCATGAGGTGTAACACCACAGAAATCAAATATATTGTTCACAGAAGACTCCATTTTGAGACATACCAATGTCTCTCTCACCAGGCTAGACAAGGAGAAGTTACAGTTAGTTGCCTGTCAGGGACCAAGATTTATCACATGCAAGCACTGAGGTCACTAAACCTCAAGTATCAGTATGACTAAGTCATAGTCCATGTGGATGTGAATGACCCGAGACGGACCTCTCCGGACCATATTTGACACAGGCAGGTATAAGCCAACCACTGAGCAGCATCCCACTGTTTTCATGGAGGATGCCACAATACCAACAGAAGATGATATCCCCTTTGAATTTTTTCCCCTGTAATTTGTCCTTTAAAATGGTGTAACTGCAAAGTGGTTTGCCACTGTTTCATGGCTGCTGCAACATAATCGATCACTGTAGGGTGTATCTTATAAAGTTTTAAGCCCCGTTTCATCCATGAATGTGGGATACTGGCAAATGTTTTTTTGTAATCCATCCATGATATATTTAGATTCTTCCCCTGCTTACATTTTTTCCTTAATGAATTTATCCTACAAAAAATGAAACTTGGTTTAATATGACTTTCTTTTGTTACCCTTTTGTTGTATTGTCATGACTGAGTTTTCTTCTAAATGACTACAAACTCTTGTCAGCATCAATTCTAGTACATAGGTAATACATTGTCAGAAGGCAAGTTATTAGTCTATAAGTTTTAGGGTAGCTTGCATGTTTGTTCTTATGTAGAAATATTGTTTTTCCTTTTGTTAGCCAGGTTGGTGTCTTTTCCGGGTGCGCATATAAATAGTACTTAATCATGGCTAAATATTCATATAAAGATGTTAATACTATTAGCCAGAAGTTAGGTACTACATCTGGGCCTGAGATTTTCCAATTATGATATTTTCTTAATTTTCTTTCAATTTCTCTGGCCATTACTTCATCCAATTTCATATCCTGAAAATTTGAACTTCTTTCTTTTACTTTTTCGATCCATTCAGGATCTTTGTTATGTTCCACAGGATCTTGATATATTTTTGTCCAAAATGTATCGCCTTCTGTTTTTTGTTTTGGTGTTTCAATCCTTTTTGCCTTGTTTCTCAATTCTGTATAAAAGTGTTTTGGATTATCACTATACTGCTTAATTTGTACTTTTCCTTTATATTTATCTGCATATCTTCTACGTTTCTGTGCCTGTGATTATATTTTTAGTCTATGATTTGTGATAGCGCACAGTAGATACTGATCTGTTCTAATACTGTGCATTGCTTTTATCACATCTCTGTCTTAGAGTTCTCTTATCTGTATTGATCTGTTCCCTCTTCTGTACTCCTCTAACAGTGACACTTACCTTAATTGCTTTATAGTCGTCTGTATTTAGTACTTCCATTATGTCATTTGATTTCTTCCATTCCCTTATTGCCCGGTGTTTTTGTGGTAAGACTAACTGTTATTAATTTAGCTGCAAATTAATACAGCCTATTTACTTGTGTTATATTACACAAATTTCTGTTGAAAGATTTAATTACTGTATTAATTTGTTTAATCTGACTAACATTTTGGGTCGTATTGACTTTCTTTAATATTTTTTCATTGATCTTTATAAGTCTATCTTTCTCTATTAAATAAAGCAACTGTTACCTTTGCTCTCTGTTTGCTTCAGGGATTCTACAGAAAGTTAGTGAACATCTTTCTGTGACATATCTTCAGCTGCATGCTGCATCATCTGTTGCTCTTTCATATAGGAATTCACTTGTCTATCGCTACACAACATTGACTGTGTCAGTGTTGCCAATGTTTCTTGCTCCTTTCCTGGCTGTGCAACTCCAGCTGAAGTTTTGTACTCATTTCCTACTGAAGGCTGTAGAGAATCATCATGTGGCAAGTGATCAGATGCTTACCGTTTTACCTGTTTCTCCTTCATTTGTTAGGCTCAGTGACCCATCATGCTGCAACATTACCACTGTTGGATTTTATACACTAAATCCTTTACTTCACCGGTAATCCATAACTACAGTTTCTATTTAACTTCCCCATTAGTAATCCTCTTTTCTACTTTCCCCCTTTGTTTTCTTATTTTTTGTATTGTGAAATGTATATCCGGATGCCTTTGCCTGTATTTTTCTGCAACTATCTTTGGTGCCACTTTTTTGTACAGATTTGTTTTCTTTTCGGCCTTTGCATAATTATTGTACCACATTAAAGTTATTATACATTCCCATGTCCATATTTCTTCCACCAATGTCTCCCGCTCTTTATGTTTTCTTTACTTTGGGGACTAATTCCCACTAGTTCCATCATGTTGTAACAAACTGTGTTAGACTTTCTACACTAAATACTTCGGTTTGGAAGTATTCCTTAACTTTAGCTTCTATTGGTTTAACTTCCACTTTACTAATCCTTCTGTTTTACATTATCCCTTTGTGAACCTATTTTTGTGTTGTGAATGTTTCCATATCAGGATACTTTGACTGTATTTCTCTTCAAATAACTTTGGAGATGCTGTCTGGTATTGATTACTTTGGCTGTCTCCTTTGCATAAGTACTGCAGCAAAACAGATCTCTTTCTTTCCCACATCCATGTTTATTTTTCATGCCTTTCAAAAACATCTGGGTTTTGTTCTTTACATTTTTTGCACTTTCTTGATTGCTTCTTTTTCCAAATGTCCCAAAGTTTTTGTCCATCTAATGCTTTTCATGAATCAGCTGTATTAATGAACACAAAGATGCATTAGAAGATTTTGACAGTTTTTCTTGTTTAAGTACTTTCCTTTTCTCTGATTTCTCTCAATGTTTTTGAATTTCTTGCACCTGGAAATTATGGGCATCTTGGATAACAGTAATGATGCATTATTTCTTTCTTATCCTAAACAGTCCAGTCTATCATCTTTATGGCTCTTTTTCTGACCTATCAGTTTTTGTGGACTAGTAATTCCTTCTACAATGGGGAAGGGGCATCATCCCCCTAAACCTGGCCTAACCCCATTGCTGGAATATTTCTGTGTCTTGAAGATTCTATACTGTCAGTTTTTCCAGTCCTGGAACCAGTGCAACCTATGAGGATCAGGCACTTTTTAATGTGACTTTTTTATTTTTTACCTTACCTCAATCCATGATATATGCTATATAAAATACACTGTACACATCAGTGTCATACCCAGTAAAGTGCAGCTTATCTAAAGAAAAGTTCATTGCTAACCAGTCCTCTACCTTTTCCTACATTCCACTATAGCTGGATACTGAGTACAGGAAAAAGAGTTTGAGGTGATCCACATAAGACCTGTTATTTACACCCTTTATTCTTTTAATGAGGAATCTCTGTGGCCACTATGCTTGTTGCAAATGCCTGTTCAGGTTCATGTTGAAGAGTGCAGTGTACTCAATTATTGGTCTAATGAGGGCTAAGCGGGACTATGATCTCCTCAGATCTGGATGCCTTGCCGTAACTTATAACTTGCCCCAAATAGAAGGGTTTTCTCACTACCATGGACACACGGTGATCAAAGTTCAGGTTACTGTCAAACTTGAGTTCTCAAGTCCCTTATCACTGGGTCTTCCAAAGGGTATAAATATGCATTTTTGCATTGAGTATTAGGCTATGTTTCTGGCATCAGTTACTTGGCTCTCAGACCCTCCTCAAGGATATCTACATCTTTGGATGAATCCGTCATTGCACTCAACTTGCAGTCATCTGCAGCTCTGGTCACCCAAAGACACTTTATATTTGCCACGACTTCAGAGAAGTGTATTCCAAACAAGAGAGGTCCAAGTGCTGAGACCTCTGGAACAACACTACTAACAGGCCTCTTGGTGGAGGTGGATACCCCCACCCTAACTTCATGTGTCTTATCCATGAGCCATTTCACTATCCATCGGGTTACATACAGATTTATGTCTAAATTTTTGAGTTTGTCTTTAATACCTAAGTGATGTAGTGTGATGAATGACTTTACCAGGTCGAGGTTGGCAGTATGCAGTTTTCTGCCCATCATCCATGGCTCAAGTGGTCTTCTCAAAGTAGTCCACTGGGTTTAGTAGGTGTGACCTACCACTGACAAAACCAAACTGGGATGGGTCCAGCAATTGAAGATTCCATATGTATTTATTAGATCCATGATAACTTTTTCCATGCTTTTGTATGTAAGACTAGTCCAACTTATGGGTCTGTTGATGGTCCACCTTTATGTAGAGAGATAACTGTTGCAATCCTTTATTCCCTAGGGACAAAACCTGTCTGAAGGCTATGGCTGAACAGACATTCTAGTGGGCCTGAGAGGTCATTTATCAAACTATATACGAGGCATACCTGGATATTATCAGGGCTCATTGCTGCATTGTTTTTAACTATGAAAAGCTCAGTGAGGACCCATCCTTTAGTAACAGTGGAGGGATAAGTTGTAGAGGGTATTTCTTCGGGAGTAACTAGTCATCTTCGAGTCATATGGACTCTGTCTTCTGCTTGTACCTTTCTGCTGTTGTGTAACACTTTTGAGTAAAGTTACTGTTGTCTACTCTTTTATCTTGGACTTTAGTAACTACTTTAGCCAATTAAATGTTTCTGTCAAGGCTTTTCTCAGTGCACTATAAGGTTGAAAGGTAGGGCTTCAATTATAACTGAAATGTCATGACATCACAAGAAATTAATGGCATTTATTGCATGTATATTCCTATACTCTAGACAGTCTAGTTTCAAATTAGAAATAGCCAGTACAAATTTATACATACATAAATAAGTAAACAGACACATATTCCATGTGAAATTGTAGATGTTATGTAGTCTTATCTCACCGTAATTCTTGCTGGATGGGTTCGAAGCCGGTATTCAGCTCTGACTCTGCCGATACTAAAGCTCGAGAGCTTTTGCTAGCTCAAGGCTATCCCCTATCCCATGGTGCCTCACGGCAGATCCCCAGATCTCATTTGCCGCAAAAGCTTCAAGGTCGTCTCTTACTGGCTCGTTGACTAAGTAAAATTATTTTTTGCTATATTTAGTCTTTTCCTACTTTTTTCTATCATATATATATATATATATATATATATATATATATATATATATTTAGTTAGTTTCTTCTCTCTTGTGCGACTGTTTTTTGAAAGTTTTTCAACCCCTATTACCCCCCTTAGGACTGTACGGCCTGTTTAAGTTAGAGGGCCGTAGTGCCCGTTTAAGTTAGAGGGCCTTTCCTCCCTGTGTGTGTGACACTGTTAACTTTTTTTTTTATCTAATTTGTCTTTTGTTTCTAGAAATGTCAAAAGATAAAGAGCACAAGGATCATCGCCCTTCGGGTTCAAAAAGTGTGATAGGTGTGCACAGAAAATGTCTCTTACTGGCAGCCACACCAGTTGCATGTATTGCCTTGGTGAAGCCCATTTGCAGGAAGCCTGCACCTTTTGTCACGCTTTTAGCACTAGAGTTTTAAATGAGAGAAAGAGGAAACTCATTGACAGGGGTCGCATGACCAGTTCCTTCCAGGAACAGCTGGAACCTGGTCAGGCAACTCCAAAATCATCTAAGAGAAAATCATCGGCTCCGGAGCCGACAAAAAAAGACTAAAGCTTCAGATCCAAGAAGTTCCAGTTCCAACTCGGCTTTATCTATTCTGGTGCCGTCGATTTCATCGGTTCGAGACAATCTTCGGTACCAAAAATTTTGCCTGACATTGAGACTGTATCTCCCACATTGAGATCTCCTATTTTGGAGAGAAGGAGGTCTCCTTCTGTCTCCACCAGTTCCTCCAGGACCCTACCAGATGAGGACCTCGAGAGGGCGGTGAAGAGGTTGCTTTCAGATCCACCCTCCAGACCCAAAGGACTGGGAGGCGACCCCCTTACTGACAACTATTCCTCCTCAGACGGCTTCGCTCTTGGAACCCATTATTTCAGGTTCCTCTGTCTTGGGCCCTTCGGCTCCAGGGATTCAACTTGTTTCCTCAAAGCCAATTACTCTATCCTCGATGGCTCGGTCTGGAGCCGAGGGTTCTGGGAGCTGACACTCTCGTGTCAACTCCGAGAGGGACAGTCACCCTGGGTTCTCGTCAGAACCGACCCTCCCTCTCTAAGCCTCTGCTCGACTCAACTCGGCTCCCACTTCTGCTTCGGAGCCATTTCCTCTTGTTAGTAGTCGACCATCTGCCCCCTTGGAGCAGAGGTCTTCTTCGGAGTGGGGGGGGGGGCTTTCGAAGCTACAGAGAAGACTTTATCCTCTGCCAAAGCCATTCCATTGAAACTGGTGTCTCACCAGCAGCAGGCAGCAACCTCTTCCCCCCTGCCACCCTCACAGCATAAGGAGCCAGAGGCCCAAGTAGCCCCCTCTTCCGAGACCTCCCCAGATTATCCCACTGGAGAGCTCCCTCAGAAGAGGCTGTGTAAGAGGAAGCATGTCGACTCACCTGAGTCTGTCACGTCAGACACTGATTTAGAGGAATCAGAAGGGTCCCCTAGATCCCCCACTGAGGAAGTCTCTTTCTGACATCCTAGAAATCCTTAGAGGGGTGATTGGAAGACCTCTAACCCTACTGAGGATGAATCAGTGTATCTTGAGACCTTTGGTTCCAGACCTTCCACCTCCTGGGTGACACCGCCTTATTACCAACTTTTGGGGGTCATACCACGGAAAGCATGGACCTCTCCAGATTCAGTGGAAGCCATCCCAAGGTCGTCAAATAAGTTTATGAAAGCACCTGAGGACAAGTCTTTCCTTAGTAAGGGAGTTCCAGTTGATGCTATGGTGGTAGCAGTGGCCACCAAGAAGGAATTATCTGAGACGTCTTCGAATATCCATCCTCCTAACAATGAGCCCAGGACGATGGATAGGTACGGGAGGCATACTTTTTCTTCAGCGGCATTTACACTAAGATCACTGAATTACCCGACTCATTTTACTAGTCTTCAGAGGATCTCCTGAAAGAGTTAGGAGACACCCTCCAGGGTTCAGTAGCTCCGGGTTCCATGAATAAGGTTAATATGGATATCTCCACCCTTACTTCCATAGCTAACTCCTCCATGAGGCTGATCTCATATGTGGCAGATGGAGCGAGTAGGGCAGCCGCAGCAGGAATATCCCTCAGGAGACATTCGTGGATGCATCTTTGTAATTTTACGGAATCCTTCAAGTCTTCCTTCACTAATGTTCCCTTTGATGGTTCATCTCTTTTTGGACCCCAAGTGAAAGAGACCGACTAGGTGCGAGCAGGAACGGAAAACCTTATCTGCTATCAGAGTACGTTTCTCTCTCCCGTCCAGACCCTTTCCCAAGGGTAATACAGGAGGGAAAATGTGGTTCTGCAAATCCCAAAAAGGTTTCCCTCAGGCACAAGGTCAACCCTCCGCCAGAGGCAGAGGGGGAGGATATAATGGTAGATGCCGTCCTCGCGGCAGAGGAGGTCCGCAACATCAGGGAGAGAGAGAGAAGCTTTTTCTGATTGTCCTTCCATCACCCCTGGAAGGTTGCCCAACTGCCCGTCTCTGGAGGCAGTCGGGGGTCATCTATCGTTGTACCCAAGCACCTGGCTATCACTCAAGATCGTTGGGTACACACAATAATATCCAGAGGTTACCTGATTTCCTTTATTTCCGAACCCCTAACAAACCAGTCTCTACCAGACGTACCACCCATCCAACTAGACCGTGCAACATCAGAGGTCATCTCGTTGCTGCAAAAAAAAAAAAAAGAGTCATCCAAGAAGACCCCAGAGAGCAAGTAGGATCTGGAATTTACTCTCTATTTTTTTTAGTTCCAAAAAAGACAGGGGACTGGAGATCAATTCTAGATCTCAGCAGGCTCAACAAGCATGTAAGGAAATCAAAGTTCCGAATGGTCACTCTGCAGTCGAAATTTCCCTGTATCGGGAAAGACATTTGGATGTGCTCAATCGATCTCCAGGATGCATACTACCACATCAAAATGGACAGGCGCTCCAGGAGACACTTACGCTTCCAGCTGGGAGCCAGTCATTTTCAGTTCAGAACACTGCCCTTTGGCCTCACTACAGCCCCTAGATTGTTTACCAAATGCATGGCAGTGGTAATGGCTCACCTGAGACGTCAAGGATTCCAGATGTTTCTGTACCTAGACGACTGGCTCCTCACTGCTACCACCAAGCATCAACTCATAAGGACCAGGGACGAGACGCTATCCTTGTGCGCCAGTCTAGGCATCACTTCCAACTTACAAAAGTCAGTCTCATCTCCCTCACAGCACACTGTATATTTAGGCTTAGAAACAGACACAACCACCATGTCAGTAAGGCTAACACAGGAAAGAGTGGAGTCTCTACACATTCAGGTCAGATCCTTGCTAAACAAACAAAGAGTTCAGGCCAGAGTAGTCCAAGTCCTAGGGACTATGGCGTCCGCCATCCTATTAGTTCCTCTTGCTCGCCTACATGAGGATTCTCCAGTGGCTGCTATTTGCACAATGGTTGATGCAAGGCCTTCCACTGTCTCACCAGATATTGATAAACGCATGCAGAAAGGATCTGACATGGTGGTTACACACAAAACAACTTATCCTAGGTCGTCCACTTGTTCCTCCCCAAGAGAAAGCAGTTTTGACCATGGACGCTTCCCATATAGGGGGGGGGCATTAACTGGGAATGACAGTCCAAGGTACTTGGCAGAACCACGAGAACCACTTGCACATCAATGTTCTGGAGATGAGAGCGGTGATGTATACGTTGCAAGCATTTCACAGCTCCCTTTCCACTGGGACGACTGTGATTCATTCAGATATGTCTGTCGTGTGGTACATAAACAAGCAAGGGGGAACCAAGTCTTACCGGCTTTGCAGGGTGGCCTTAAGAGTGATAGCAATGCATATCCTGGGGAAATCCAATGTAATAGCAGACACTCAGCCGAGCAATTCTGATGCCTCACGAGTGGTCTTTGAATCCAATGGTTGCGAAAGAGATCTTTCACAGATGGGGCCAGCCTTGCTGCAATCTATTTGCCACTCACCTGAACACCAAACACAGCAGCTACTTTGCCCTCATTCCCCATCCGGGGATGTCACCCAGGGATTGCTGTAGTTCACGATTGGCCCCCAGGACTTCTTTATGCCTTTCCTCTTTTCCACTCATCCCCAAAGTACAGTTGAGGAGTTCCTTGATCCTCACTGCTCCTTAATGGCCTCGCAAGTTTGGTTTCCCTTCCTGTGGCCCTACCTCTTGGAGGAACCATGCATTCTGGACCCATATCCAGATCTCCTGATTCATCAATCGGGACAGTTCCACCCCTCCATCCACACCCTCAAATTGACAGCATGGCTGCTCCAGTTCCACGAATAGCCAGGTGTATTCCTCTATTCCCTGCAGTCAAACACATTCTAATTTCATCCCATAAACCTTCCACTCAGAAACTATATTCCAGCAAATGGAAAAGGTTTTCCCTTTGGGCTACAAATTGGAGCTTAGATCCATATACGGCTCCTATAGAATATATTTTATCCTTCCTAGCATCAATTTTTCATGTAGGGAGCAGCAGCCGCTACAGAGTTCAATTAGCTGCCATTTCCACTTTGGTTTCAGGGGAAATCCAATCATGCAGCACTTTCTTAAAAGGAGTTCTTCTCCTCAGGCCCCCAATAAAACAACAATTTGAACCCTGGAACTTAAACTTAGTCCTCTCATCGTTGATGTCTGCACCCTTTGAGCCATTCTCGTCATCAGACCTAAAATTGTTATCATGAAAAACATTATTCTTAGTAGCCATAACATCTGCTAGGAAAGTTTCAGAACTGCAAGCTCTAACTATTCGACTTCCTTACATTATTTTTCACAAGGTCTCTCTCAGGACAAACCCTTCCTTTCTTCCCAAAGTATGCTCGGAGCACAATCTGAATACCATCATTGAGCTACCTGTGTATTTTCCAAACCACTCTAATAAATCAGAGTATAGACTACACCAGCTAGATGTCCACAGGATACTCAGGTTTTATATACACAGGACTAACGAATTCAGAAAATCCGATCAACTTTTTGTTTCCTTTTCTGACAAAAAGAAAAGCTTGCCTGTTTCTAAGATTACTCTTTCAAATGGCTTTCGGATTGCATATCTTTTGCTTATCAACAAGCTGGTAGACAATTACCTGTCAAAGTTAAAGGTCACTCTAATAGGGCTGTAGCTACTTCATGTGCCTTTAGGTCTAGGCTCCCAATTGATACTATCTGTGCAGCATCTACTTGGGCAAGACCACATACGTCTGTCACTCATTACAAATTGGATTTGGCCTCCCGGGACAGGTCTTCCTTTGGGTCCACTGTGCTGAAGAGTCTCTTCGCTTGAGCCACCCAGGTTTATAGGTGCTAGGGACGCTGTCCCATCCAGCAAGAATTACGGCGAGATAGGACTACATAACAAAGAAGTTATGTACTTACCAAAACTTTCCATGCTTGTAGTCCATCTCGCCTATATTCTTGCGTCCCTCCCTCCACCCCCCTCTTCCTGTTTCTGGGGGATCTGGTGGACTATTCTGGTGCTGCCTGACATTGTTCTTTTTGTTGTCCACTTGGAATGGATTATATTTCTAAAGCCTTTGCTGTATGTATACAGCTCTTATATTGCTCTTACCTGATAGGTATTTATTGCTTTCTTGCAAATTAGATCTGGGGATCTGCCGTGAGGCACCATGGGATAGGGGCTAGCCTCAAGCTAGTAAAAGCTCTCGAGCTTTAGTATCGGCCGAGTCACAGCCGAATATCGTCTCTGAACCCATCCAGCAAGAATATAGGTGAGATGGACTACAAACATGGAACGTTATGTTAAGTACATAACTTCTTTTTTCATTTATTTTACAAAATAAACTAGACACTCTGGTTCCATGTGAATTCATAGTTTTATTTATTTGACTGTTTCATAACTATCATATGTATGCATAGATAGATAGACGTTTTGATTTAATGTAACAGGTTTGCAGAGAAACAGTGTAAATTGCAAGTAAAAGCAAGTGTGATATTTTGTTGCAGAGAGACAATTTTGCTGATGAATCACAACAATGCAAGACATCTATAATACACACTCAGTAGTTTAAATAACACTGCTTGCACATAAAGCTAAAATAAATAAATAAAAATGAGACACCCTTCTATACTTAACATAGCCACGCTATTAAACAGCTTATTTATATTTATACACTTTACATATGTACATACATAGAAATATTTCAGGCGAGAGCAATAATGCCCTTCTTGCCTACAAAGCTGTAGTTATAGTTTGACCTCATTTACATTTCTTATATCTTTTCAACTGTCATCTTGCTTGAATTCCACTTATGCACTTTGCCAAGTAGTTTGACATTCTTTCAGAAAGTAGTATACTTCTTTATTCTACTTCCAAGTTTGTGTTTGTGTCTTGCTCCATGGAGCTCAAGTTGTGACTGAAAAGGGTCTGCCAGCCAGCCACTCACTTCCATGGTTATCAAGCTGAAATTAATAAGTACATAAATAAACAAGCAGCTGAATAAAGGAATAAGGGGAATACATTAAATGATTTCAAACAGTGTAATTCATTGTACCTTGGAGAGTAGAGCATACATCTATTTGTTGTTTTCATTACTTACTAAAAGAAACAATTAAATGTTTGTTTTACAGGTACCTTGTTATGTATATAGTCAGTACTCTTACAGGACCATAAAACACAGTAGGGGTTTATTCAGAAAGGCAAAATAGCACAGTGTATAAAGCTAAACTGTACATTGAGTGTTGACAAGCAGGTCATATGCAATTCAGAGGTATCTGTAGCACAGTCATGGTAGTATGAAAACTGGTGTGGTCAGTAGTATATACTAGTGACCATATTATGACATTCAAATGAGAAGGATTACAGCAATACATTCATCAATAAACTGTTTTTGTCTGCATACATATTCTATATGCAGCATACACATTTGTGAGATAATTGGTAATTATATATTAGGTTGATAAGTTCATAGGTATGTATTACTCATGCAGTTTAAAAGACCACTGATGATGAGCATAGCCAGCTAAGCCTGAGCACTGCTGAATGAGCTAAACTCCATGGTCAAGAAACACCATGCTATATACCCCAAAGAGGATTTATGATTTCCATGCTATTCATTCAGAATATTACTTATTACAGATTATGTGTTGTGTTGAGCCGCGGTGGTGCAGCGGTAGCATTGTTGCCTCACAGCAAGAGGTTCTCCTGTTCGATTCTTGGCTGGAGTGCCTTCTGTGTGGAGTCTGCATGCCCTCCCCGTGGTCGAATGGCATTCGAAAGACATGCATGAATGGGTGTGCCTTCATTGAAGGTTGGGTGTCGGGCTGGCAACTCAGCACCATAAAAATCTACTGCCAATCATTAGCGGACCAGAGTTCTACTGTGGCGACCCCTAACCGGGAAAAGCCGAAAAGACAAACAGATGATGTGTAGTATTGCTTGACATGCATAGGAAGTTTATTCAGTAAGTACAGGATTCCTTGGAATAGAAATCTGTTGTGTCAGCCATGTTCTATTTCTGTGCCTATAAAAGATTACAGTTTTTGTTATGGTTGCATAGCTGTAAGAGGTCAAGCAGGGTGGAATGGACCATGTACCCTACTGATGGACAGCACTCTGTCTGCTGAAGAATGGCATACAGAGCAAGAACTGCACATATCAAAAATGGCATCTGAACCCTTGATATAAGTATCACCATGAACAGCAGGCAACAGTAAGGATTGTGGAAGGGTGTACAGCTCAGCAAACCATGTGGCCTCAGTGTAAATATCATAATCAGGCCTTTAACACAAATTTTGCATGTTATATCTTAGGTACCAAAATACATCACAGGTAATGTCAGCATGTTCCAGAAGGTAATATACAAGACAGGTGTTTCCATTCACATGGAAGAGCACCAGCAAGGTACCAGGCAATCAAACATGCAGGAAGCACCAGCCAACAAAAGGTGTTGTTGGAAGGTGCAATGTGCGTCTTACAGGTAACACATAGGGTCTGCAAATAAGTGATAATGTTAGGCAAGTTAGAAGAGTTTATTTTTCAGCTATCTTTCATAAGCGTTGGACTTCATCTTCCTAATTTCTTGATGCTTTCCCATGATGTCCTTGCCCACCGCACATGAGAAGTTGCCACTATGCTAAATGAGCATGGAATCTAACTGAGCGTGGGGTATATGCTTGGAATCCAAGCTTCATCACTCCACTGTTTTCTTCAATACAGCCCTCACTTTTGCTGGGTAAGCATGGTACCCTACTCATGGCAGAAAACTGTTCTTTCTTAAGTGCCAGTCTATGAAGACACTGTGCGAGTGGGCTTCTGTGTATTTGGTAGTGTTGCAGGAATTGTACTACAGTACATTCTGTTGCCAGTGAGGCTGGAGCCAGCCAGTAGTTCTTCATCTCCTGATCAGTCATATGTTCCTGCTATTTATCCTTAGACTATTCTTATTTTAACCATATAAATGCTCCACATAGAGCTAATAAACAGGCTATGAAAAACAATCTGTTGCATTACTGATGACATATATTTTGGAGTTTATCCCATAAGGTTTGCACTGCCTCCCCATGGCTTTGTGCAGCCAGCAGATAGCTTGCCAGGTGTAATGCTGCCTTCAAGGTATTTACTATCTATTGTTTTCATATGTCCATTGATATTGTGAATGTCACTTTCATGAATTGAGCCCACTGTGAAAGCAATATAGTTTAAAATGTCCAATTATTCTTCATCTCAGCCTTTTTGCTGATTGCTTCCGGCCTGAACTATACATATGTTGTCCAATTTTGAGTTGGGAGTACCTTGTTTGCCTTCTGTTTGTGTATCCAGGAAGAAATTTAACTCTGTAACGGCAAATTAATGTTTACATGTAATTACTCTTGGCCACCTGCTGCTGAGCTTTTCCTCCTAACTACCTCTCCCGACCAAATTCATATGGATATGACAACAGTTATCCTGAAAAAAAAAATGCAGTGCAGTCTGAGAGCATGCCAACGCACAAGTAAAATTATCATCTCTAAAACTTTAGATGACTAAGAGCAATAATACTCTTGTTACTTGATAGGTTCACAGGTGGTTACTAGGCTACTGACCCAAAGGTCTTTACAAGCCTACCCATGTGTACCCAATAAAATACTAGAGAAACTCAATATAAAAGATCTAGCCTAAACTCAAGATCTTAGTTAGCAAGGACTACCCATATCTAGGAGGGTCACAGGTGAACTCCCCGGCAAGGAATTTAAAGTTTCCCATCCAGTCATCCACGCTATACTTAAACAGGGTCATAGAGTGGCTCTGTTTGATGTGAATTGGTAGCCTATTCCAGAGGAGTGGCAACCTCTTACAGACATAGCTGTCTTCCAGCAGGTCCTAATTATGTTGTAGGCTAGGTTAAGCTCTCTGGAACAGACCCTTATCCCATATGACTTGCAGATGTGCAGCACAGCCACTGGATTTGGATACGAGATTGCTCTGTAGGCCAAGTGCACAAGTCTCCTCTAAGTAGTCTGTACGCTACTGAGTAGCTGAAGACCCTGAGTTTTCTTTTTTAAAAATCTCTGAGGTCTCTCAAGTTGCTGCAGGTGTCTGGTAAGGTACATACCAATGGGAGGATTGTACTTAATTATTGGCCCGATGAGAGTAGAGTACAGGGGAGTTATGACCTCTTTCCCTCGAGGCAATACCTTTGCTAATGAGGTGAGCAACGTAGAATGCCTTGCTTACCATAGTAGACAAATGGCGGTCAAAGTTTAGAACACAGTCAACTTGCGTTCCCAGTTTTCTCACTACTGAGTCATTATGTAGGGTATTATTTTGAGGAGTCTGATTCCCACGTTTTCCAAAAAGTTGTATTGTAGGGGAGTAACTTCCACTGCAGGCATCGAATAATGGAGCAGTGGCTCTTCTCTTCCTAAAGCAGATGAACAAGTAGCCAAAGAGGATTTGTTGGCCTCTTGGCTCTCTGCAGATTTGCAAGGAGTAACACCAGAGGGCCTTGAGCGGAACCATAGGAGGATTTGAAGTCTCCAATATGCTCACAGTGGAGTCGCTTACGCTTATCAAAAGCAAAGACAAACAGGAAGCTGGAGTTGAAACCGAAACCTCCCTGGAAACTACTCCTCTTGGGGATTGGAAAGGGAACATCATAGTCCAAAAGAGTTTTCAAATTATGGTTCTCTAAATGAAATGTGGGTAACATGTCTGCTTCTTAAAGTCATAAGAGTAAAGGATGAATAAATTAAACACATATGAGTATCATATTCTTCCCCTACACATAAGGCAAGATGTGTGGAGATCTTTGTATGGAATCTGTTGGTCATACCAACATTTCCTCCTGTCCCCTAGACAAATCCTAACAAAATACTTTTCTCACAAAAAAATGGGAGGAAGTCTGCAATGACGTACTTGTCTGTCCATTCTGTGATAAGCAGCTAGCTGACCACCAAACATACAAAACCAAAGCAATAAGCAAGATTTGCTGGCTGCTTCGTCAAGAAAGTTCTGAGTTTTGCCATTCTATTGGTTCTACAGGCATGTGGAAGTTGACCCGATATCCAGTCAGTGGCAGTTTATGTGCATCATATCTTAGGCTACTGCAACAGTGATCTAATAATGGTCATCATCAGGAATTGTTCTGTGTGAAGGTCCACTATCCCTGCAGAATTGTAGGCCATCAAGAAGAATGTATCTAGGAGAAAACCAAAAATACTACCCTGTGAAAAGAAATGAGAGAATTTTTCAAGGTTTAGTTGAAATCTTGGGTTGTGATGAAGATTTTTCACAACCTAGAAGAGAGTCTGCAAAAATAAGGCAGTCATTTAAATAAAGAAAACATGTAATACCCTGTCCTCTAAAATAGGCTACTACTGGAGCCAGATACTCTTGAAGCTGCTGAGAACCCAAAGGGTAATGCAGAAAACTGAAAATTTGAACCAGACACAGGAAAATCTTAAAAATTGTCAAAAGTTTCTGTGAACAAGAATGTGCTAATAGGCATCCTTTAAGTCTCGCCGTAACAGAAAACTCATAAAAGACAGACTATTTTAAAATTTGAAATCTTTATGTGCAAATTTAGAGGTCCAGCTCATATCCAAGTTTTCCTCTTTCTTGGGTACTGGAAGTATCCTTAAATAAAATCCTCCTCCTACCTGCTCCACTGGACCAGGTTCTATTACTCTTAGAAAGCATTCGGTATAGAATAGGAAGAAACAAGGCTGGTTGGTTACTTAGACTGGAGAAACGGTGTCCCTCTGTCATCTGTACCCTTTTCTGGATTACTCTTAGAAACCTATAATCTGAAGTAAGATGGTAGCAAAGATAAAGAGATGAATAAATATAGGTTTTGGGAGGAAAAAAAGCTGCCAGGGTGGGGGGGGGGGGGGGGGTTACTGTCCTTGAGTTTGAGAAAAACTCTGTTTTTGGAATTGCCCTGCCACTGCTTTTAAGTTCATGTACCTGCCATTTGCTGAGATTACTTAAAAGACTTCAAATAAGAGAGTCCTGGACAAGACGGGAAATTCCTGATACATTTAGGGATAGGGTATTGAAAAATCTGTCTAAACCCCATACTAATTTTCTCCTCTTATTAAATTTCGGGATCCTCAGCAGAGGAGCACCCATGCAAAATCTCTATCTGGAAGTACATTCAAAATTTCTGCTTTAACATCCTCTAGCAAACTTTGTGTATGAAGGCAAGCAAATCTTTGAACAACAAAGTCAATGGCTGCAGCTCTGGAAACAGCATCATATTAGAGTGCTTCATAACTTGAGATACTGATGAAAGTAGAGTTTAAAAATGCCTTAACCTCTGAAGTAAGGTGGTCATCAATTTCTTCATACTGGCAAAGGAGGCTAAAAGGAATTCTGACACAATGGTTTGACACTTAACTATTTGGAAGGCTAAAGTTGAAGAAGCTTACAGCCTCTCTTCCAAATATAGCAAAGGCTCTGTCATCCTTAACTGAAGGAATAAGACTGGAAGCCATGATATGCTTTGAAGAAGGTGATTTCGAGGAAGAGACAACAAAAGGATATCCTCTTGGATTTCTAAAGATGAATTTGTTAGACTGATTAAATCATACAGAAAACCTCAGACTTCTAAGCACTAGAGGTAACTGCAGAAATAGTCATTGGTTGTGGGGAATCCACCTGTAATAATTCACATCATCTCTACCGGGTTTCTGAAATTTCATTTTGTTCCCACTTAAATAACTCATTCATTCTGCCAATTGTGCCAAAAATGCATAATTGTTTCACTGGAAATTCAAAGATACATCTTTTTCAAACTCAGATTAATAATCATCTGGGGTGGAAATCTGAGAAGCATAACCTAAACCCACTTCCTGCACATCAAAATCCAAATCTGATGGGGAGGGGCCCATCTTTTTCTTTTAGAATGTGTGAAAGACACTGAGTGAAGGGAAACAAACGTTATAAAATACATCTTTGTCTTCTTTTGATTCTCTACATGAAGTCAAAGGAGCAGCCATATGCTTTAGTTTGCAAGTCTCAAGGGAAAAAGGGAGCTCCAATATCCAGACCTTCCCCCAGAGATCAGAACTCTCAGTATGGCTCCACAAAGGTTGGATGTCTGCCTCCTCCTTTGTTCTCACCAAGAATGTCTCTTTCCTGCCTTAAGTGGGTGTATAAACAGCCTTGGAATATGTGCTCGTCTCCCGGCTATTAATGGCTTCCCAAGGAGCAAACAGAAGTAGGCAAGAATAGCTAATGGATGGTCTGTGGGCACAGACATGGCCACAGAGAAGTAGCCCATCAAAAACTAAGGCAGAAAGGGTGTCAGAAAAAAAAAGAACAGAAACCGTTCTAGAAACTTCCTTCTTGAGGACCAAAGAGGACTTTTGAAGAAATGGTAACCTGCTCCTTGACTTTGTGGGTCAAAGCCTTCAATTTCTGATTTTCTAAGAATAACAATAAGGAACTACACCTGCTTCTAAGGGTTTTGGATGTAAAAAATTAAAAAAATTTACAAACACAACATGACTGGATGTCATGCTACTAACACCAAGTCAAAAAAAAAGAACAGGCAGTGTGGAGTTCTTTAGAATGAACTGAGTTCTTTATAGTAAACTGGATGACTAATTACAAAAAGATGCACTTTTACACACAAAAATAGGAAGGTCTCCAACATGATACTCATCTGCCCACATGACAAAACTAGCTGACTGACGAACCTGAAAAGACACTGCAAAAAGCAGAGTCTTACTGGCAGCTCCAAAGTTAGTTTGGAAATTTGGTACCTATACGTTTACTTTTATACTAAAACACTCTTGTACCTCCTCAGACATATGAGCAAATGGAAGTTGCCCTAAAGGTTTGGAAGCTAATCAGATGTCTGATCCTTGACAGGATACATCTTTACAGCTTAGGCTATAGCAATAGTGACCCAATGATGAACAGATAGCCTTCTCCCCTTAAGAGTCTTACAAAGTCATGGTCAGTAAGGGAGGAAATAAATGAACAAAACTTTGGAAGCTGTCCAGTCATCGGCAGGATGCCCATTATACCTTAGGCTATGCAACAGTGACCTAATCATCATCATTGGGACTTCCGAGATGGCTGCACATTGAGTAACAGCTTAATTCTGGCTCTACCAGTTTGAAAACAGAAACTTAGCAGAGAAAGCCAGTGGGCCTAGATTTCTGGGTAAATTTCAGTAACTGACTAGTAAGTGCACTGCCTGGATGCCAGGAAAAAAGAAATATAAAGGACCTGGAGGAAATCAGCTAAAAAAACAAACACAGACTGAGAAGTACTGCAACTGTTCCACAAGCAGCAGTCCAAATTCCAGACATGACTTCCGGTAACCTAGACGAAAGTATAAAGCAGCTGTACACAGATCTGGTTAAAAAAAACAAAACACTGATGGAGTATAATAGAAACAATAAAAAGCTGAAAAAATGGCAGATGCTATAAACAGATAAGTTTACAAAACTCAGAGGATGAAATGAAGAAAACACTGACTGAATACGAAGGTGCACAAGAAGAAATGTTTTAAAAATATTAGAATTAGAGGACAGAGCACATTGAAAAAAGAAAATCTCAGGTTTTCCCTAACACCTTTACTGAATTATCACTTGCACCAGAGAAGCTGGAAGGAACAGACTGTATTAATTTTAGGAAAGCACAAATAAGCGACTGGACTGGTATTCCACAACTGGAATTGTTAATTGAAAAGCCTTTGACACTATTCCCCACTTGGGCATAACAGATAAAGTCTCCCGGCCAGGCATCAATCCATATGTTACCAGATGGGTAGCTAACTGGCTCACTGACAGAACCCACTCAAAGTAAGAGAAGCCACCTCTAGGAGTAGACCCGTAATGAGCGGTGTACCTCAAGGATCGGTCTTGGGGCCTCTACTGTTTGGGATATACTTTTCTGAGGTGCAAGCCAAAACCAGTGATCTGTGGCTGACCAAGTTTGCAGATCACTGCAAGCTGGGCGCTGTCTTAAATTCCCCTAGTGATGAGAACATCCTCCAAGAGGGCCTTACCCAAGCTAACAACTGGTGCCAGAAGCATGGCCTCAGACTGAATGCCAACATACTAAGCATGCAATCAGTCGTGAGGAAATTGGGCATCCAAGTTGATAGCAACCTGACTTTTGACCATGTTGCCTCCATTATACAGAAGGCTTTCTACATAGTCCACCTCATAAATAAGAGCATTTCATCCAGGAACAAGGAGGTCATAACATCCTGGTACTCTTCCCTTATCAGACTCATTATCGAGTACAATGCTCCCTTTGACATGTACCTTGCCAAGCACATGCAGCTGTTGGGAGAGACCACAGAGGTTCCTGACCAGGAAAATCCAGGGTCTCAAACACCTATCCTATACAGGTAGGCTAAAAGCCCTGTCCCCCTACTCAGTCTCATACAGACTGCTCAGAGGTGACCTGTGTCTGGCATACAAGGCATTTTCAGAACCAGCCTTGATGGAGTTGCTGCTTATCTGTAAGACAAACTCCACTCGCGCAACCCTCACACAAGGCCTCAACCTGGTCTGTGACATTAACATAACTTGTTAGCGGGATAGACAGGTGTCCCAAAGACTCCCCTGTCGGTGGAACAGAATCCCTCTCCATGTTAAGCAAAGTACCTCTCTAGCCCTCCTAAGAGAAACCTGGACTGGACGGGAAACAGAAAATATACCCCTGGGATCCCACCTGTGTCCCTGCTGGACAGGGGAAACAGGTGCTGACTTTGCGGGAACATTGGCGAAATTCTTGGCTAGGCTTATAAGGGCCTCTGGGCTAATAGCCTAGTATCATCCTATTAATCTATTAAAAGGCACATCACGTGCATACTCCAAAGTGGGTTACTAGAAAACAGCCTAGACTTTAATGCAGTCTTATCGGCAGGAGGAGTGATTCTGACAAAACTGTGGTAGAAGGGCAATGTACTAAAAGTGGGAGACAGCAGAGTGTTTGTGGAGCAGGACTACTCATTGTACACCTGACAGTGGAGGAGTAAATATATTCCATTATTCAGGAAATGTCAAGAAGCAGATGTGAGATTCAAACTGCTGTATCCATCCATCTTCAAAATATTTCTCCTTGGAGGGACAAAATAATTATTTGATGAAGTACAAGCTAAGGAGGAAATACAATAGTTTGCACAATAAAGGGTGAGCTGTGAAACAGGAGTAGGTTTTACTTCATCTCTCTTTGGTGATAAAAACTACAGAGAGACTGAGCCCATGAAATCTTTTCCACTGTTTCAATGGAAAATGCCTGAAAGAAGGAAGAAAACATAGGAGTCGACTAGAAGACTCACAAATACATTGGAAATGAAACAGAGAGAAGATCTGGGACATGGTGATGAACAGGAATAAAGCTAGTAACTTGGAAATTGACAAATGTGGGGTTATATTTGTGAAACGTGACAGAACAAGAAAATCTGAAAATACTGGACTTCCTTGGACTCTGTTAAACTTGTAAGGGACTTCAAATGATATGCCCTACTTCATGTTACTAATGTTCGGAGAATAAAATCAGTAACTTGGAAACTGACAAGTGTGGGATTACAAAGCAATTATTGTGAAACACGGCAGAAAAAGAGAATTTGGAAATACTGGAATTTCATGTACTATGTTAAACTTGTAGGGGGCGTTAAAGCATATGCCTACTTCATGTCATTAATTTTCACAAAAAAAAACTTGTCAGAGGGGAAAATGAGGAGAAAGTTAACTAGTATTTTTTTCCTTAATGGTACTACTTTAATGGTGCATGACTTTTTTTGCAAGCTATGAAGTAAAGTTTTTTTCAGTTATTTTTGAATGTAATGCAGGTGCTAAAACAGGTATTTTTTTTCTTTTTCTCCATTCTCTTTTTCCTTGTTCAGTTTTAAGAAATGTAGGTAACGCAACATCAAAAAAGGGCGACAGGAAGGGTCTGGTTAAGAAAGCATGACTAAAGAAAAATTAGTGTGCTTTTTATCATGCATGTAATGACTGGGTCAAGGCCCTTGGTTTTATCCAGTAACATGTTCTAACAGAAAGCAAGTAAATGAAAAAGAACACTGAATACTTTAAGGCTTTTTTTTCTGGTCAATAATGTATCCTTAGCTGTTTTGTGTCTGGTATGCATGTACTAGAAGACAATCTAATAAAGAGAAATGGCTTGGAGAAAGTGTTTACTGAAAGCATTCACGTGTTTTCTCAGCTGGGAGAGCTATAAAGATAAGACAAAACCAGACATCATAAAGCACATAGTGTACCATATTGTCCTAGCATGAACAACCTTTCTTTTTGGTTAATCCTAGTCTGTCTGTGTAGCTATCAGTTTAGAATTTATTTTCTTATTAGGAAAGTAAAACTTCAACTTCTGAAGATGTACATAGCTTTCTGTGTTAAGTTAATAGTTTTTAAGGGGGTATTGGGGGTTTGTTTTTCTTTAGTTGAGGGTTTTCAGTAAAACAAAAAAGTTTTGTAACATGGACTCAAATGGATACGACAAGAAACAACTGTATGAAAGACCAAGCTGCCAAACAATATATGCATTTAACATAAAGGTTGGAACTAGACATTTAACAAAAAAGTAATTAGACAAAAGGTTTGAACAACTGTTTAAGAAAATGTTGCTTTCTATGTTTTTAAATCTGAACAGTCTCGCTGATAAATACAAGAGTAGCAAACTACATTACAAAATGTAGAATGCAAATAGCTATGCCAAGGAGACACACCTGGAAAGAACAGAGCATGTGAGTTTGACAAAGAAAGGATTTCACGATGGTTATTCAGCTGAATACCTGGGGCAAACAAAAACAGGAGTACTTATATTACTTGGAAGAGGAGCTCCAATAGTGACAGAGGCAGGGAAAAAAGATATCGGCACATTTGTAACACTAACAGGCTACTGGCAAGGGAGGAGGATTACACTGCCATGTATTTATATTCCACCTAAAACTGCTATAATGCAGCTTAAGAAAATTCTAGAATAAATAATCAGATTTCAGCAAGGAATATTACTTATAGGTGGGGACTGGAATTTGGTTTGCAACAGTGAAGATGTGTCAGGGGGGGCAGAAGGGAAAACAAAACACAGGAGCGTAGATTTTTGATGAAATTTATGAAAATGTTTAGCATGGAATATGTGAATTCAGTACCAGGAGTTTGGAGTGAATTTGCATATTATTCTCCTAGATACAAAAATTGGGCTTTATATTTCATATGAAGGTCTTGAAACGCACCCAATAACTACTTCAGATCATGCACTAATAATAACTAAAATAAAAATGCAAGGTAATGAAATAAAAATGAGACTCCACGTCTCTGCTGAAGGGAGAGAAATTTAAGGACTGGGTTTTGGAAATTATTCAGAAGCTATAAGAGAAGATAGGCATTTTTTTCTGAAAATACAGCAAGGGAATGGGATAAAATTAATGTGGAATTTAAAACTAGGGTGGAAATAAACGAAAGGGAGATATAGTTAAGAAGTACAAGAATTACTTACAGGGACTGACAAATGTTAAAATACTGAAAGACGGGGAATCCCACAGAAAAAGAAGAGCAGCAACTGCAGAATACTAAACAGAAAATAAGGGATTACCTCGATAGTATGCATGAGCTTATAAAGACTGCTGTCAAGCAACTTTTTTTTTGAAAATAAGTCTAGAGCACAAAAACTTTTAACACAATGACTCAGGCAACAGAAAGAAAGGGCTGTCATCAAGTTTAGGGAGCCTATAACAAGGAAGACAGCAGGAGATCCCGTAGAAGTACTAGAAATATTTCGGAAAGTAAATAAAGCGGAGAAATGTGGAAATCAAGAAAGGTACAAATGGAAATGTTTATGGAAAAATTAAATATGCCAAGGTTAGTAACTGAGCCGCATCTACCTCTATCATTTAGGAAAGGAGGACATGAGATAAAAATGGTGATGCATAACCAATCTGCAGAAAAGTCCACAGGAACAGATGGTGTTCCTGTGGAAGATTGGAAGCTAGGAGGGAAAAACTGAAATATCTGGAAGGTTTTGTTCAACAGTATTTTAAGAGATGAAGTACCAACATCCTGGAAGAAAGCAGTGGTAGCTGTAATACCTAAAGAAGGTAAAGATCCATAGGATTCAGCTTTATACAGGCCCATTTCAATACTAAACCATGATAACAAAATGTTTATGTCTATAATGATTAAAAGAATGGCAGAAGTGATGCAAAAATTGACTGATATGGATCAATGTGGTTTTGTGGAACGGAAAACCCAAAAGAAAAATACAGCAAAGCTAGACTTTCCACTGTGTGATTCCTTAAATCTCTTATATTAGAGGCAACATGGGATATATGCAAATGACCCTTAAGGGACATCAGGTGTTTCAGCTACATGGCAATTCTGAATGCCCATGATTTGTTTTCTTTTCAAGTCTATTAACGAACAAATTCCGACCAATAAAGCCAAACCCCACTAGCTGTGGACATGCATGTTTCAGCCTTTTTATGGTATCATCAGCACAGCATAAGTGGATTGTCTGGCCAACCTTTAGAAACACAGGGTTGGATGTTTTTTCTGTGTGATCTTTTTACTCATTGTTTTAGTTTAGTGAAGGGGAGACAAACATTTGATAACATTAAAAAATAAAGATGTGGAAATGCACAAAAAAACAATAATCCAAAATGTATGCACGAAACCAGAAGCGGAGAACTCCGACAGTATAATTAAATAAATTTATTGAACAAATGAACTCCTAAAAACGGATGAACAAAGCAAGTAGCATAAACGCCTTCACAATCACAGTATGCGTTTTCGTCTTATTACATAGACTTCATCAGATGACCAGTGCATACATTATCAATTTATATTAATCATTTAATTACACAACAAATACCTTATTCTATTTTACTTTTAAAACAACCAACAGTAATTCCACCCAATTAATATTGTATTTACCATTTCTTATCAAAATTAAAAGCACAGTTATTCTTAAAAACAATCAATTACTTAAATAAATGAATATTTACTTAAAAACATTTATTTCATATAAAATCTGTTACTAAAAATTTGTTAAAAAATGAATTAAAAAAGTACCAAAACCCATTATTAGATTTAATTTATATGTATAAATGCATTAGTATGAATATATCTAGAAAAATAATTTTTATCATAATTAATGGTATTCATATTATGTTAAAATACTTATATTCATGTAATATTTGAAAAAGTAGGAAAAAAGAGGTGTATGGTTGCCCTCTAGTGGTTTTTATATATTCATTTAATTTTGTAATTCAGAGTTTGGCAGATCTTAATTTTAATATGGGCAGTATAGATATATAATCATTTAAACCAGGAGATCTGCCTGCTTCTAACGTCACCTGCCACCATAACTCTCTGAATTCAATTTTTTCTTCCCACGGGCCACCTCTAATATTGTTTTTAATTTGTTCTAGAACCATAAAGGAGAACTTTGATTTAGAACATACCTTGGAATATACAGGGCATTAGTGTCTTTCCCCACAGTTATGTCGTAGGTGTGCTCATAAATTCTCCTTTTCAACATTCTTTCTGTTTTTCCTACATTAAATGATTTACAAGCCTCACAAATAACCAAATATACCACACCCCTTGATTCACAATTAAAATGTTCTGAACTATATATCCATCTGTCTCTACTAACCAAATAATATTTGTCTGTGTTTATTATGTAAGTACATTGTGTACACCGTCCACATTTATATGTACCAACCCCTGTGTCTATTAGGATTTACGTTATTTTTATTTTCTAATATAGTTCAAATACTCTGGGAATTTTTGTATATTACTTTATGTGGAATTTTGGACACATTCTCCAGATCCGTTAAAGCAGCAAATCTCTCCCATTCTTTTAAAAATATATTTTTTATACCATTATTTAACCCATTGTATTCTAAAACAAGTACCTCCTGAAAATTTTCCCCATTACTCATTTTGTTATTTTTAATATTAACCTCCTCATTTTGTTCTACACATTTCAATATAGGCTTAAATCTTGTATATCTTCCATTCCTTACTTCATCTTTAATGTCATTTATCAAATTCAGGGGGCAGCCTCTTTCTAAAAACATTCTTTCTAATAATTCACATTCTACTGAGAAGTCCTTGTCCAAGCTAGTCATCCGACTTCCCCTTACAAATAGTCCTTTAACAATATTCTTTTTACAATGTAAAGGGTGTGCACTATTATAATGTAGGAAGGAATTACAATATGTAGGTTTCCTGAATATTTTAGTTGCAAACTTATTCTCAATTTTGTATACTTCTATATCCAAATATTGTAAACAGGAGTCCAATATGTTATATGTAAATTTTAAAAAAATAGTTGTATTACTAATGTAAGTTATGAATTCAATAAATTTCTCCTGCCCAGCTGTCCAAAAAATAACTACATCATCCAGAAACCTACAATATAACTTCCAACAAACTTTAAATTCAGAATTTAAAATGTTGTTCTCTTCCCACTTAGCTAGAACTAGGTTGGCATAGGTTGGGGCACAAGCTGCCCCCATAACAACACCCTGAATTTGTTGATAAAATTCACCATTAAAATATAGAAAATTATTTTTTTAATATATCCATTAGCCATACACTAATTAATTTCTCATTCTGGGTTAAATATGGGTCTTCATAAACAATTGCCTCAAACATTTCCATACCTTCCTTATATGGTATGGAAGAAAATAGGTCTATAATATCCACCATTATGAATAACAGATTTTCCTGATATAAATCATCGGTTATTTTCTTGAGGAGGTCCCAAGAATCTCTTAAAATACTTTCTCTTGCTAACCATATGTTTTAAGTTTATTATCCACATATTTAGCTAGGGGGTATGTTTTACCACCATTGGCAGATACTATTGGTCTTAATGGGGGATTATTTTGATTTTTATTTTGATTTTTATGGATCTTGGGTATTCCAAATATAGTGGGTATCTTTGGTTTATCCACTTTTAAATATCTGAAAATTTTATGGTCTATTAATTCTTCTTGCAACATATCTGTTAAGCTTATGTCTATTTTATTATAAGCTATATTAACTTTGTTTTTAGAAACACTAGAATACCTACTTTCATCCCATAAAATCATGTTCATTCTACTGTCATAACTAATGCTATCCATTATCACCACCCCTCCTCCTTTATCTGGTTTCATTACTCTAATATTAGGGTTCCTTTTTATCTCGTATAATAAATCTTTCTCTTTATCACTCAAATTAACCTTAAATCTAATATTATTTTGTTTATTTCTAATTTCTTGTTCCACAATTGTTTCCAGATTTTTTAATTGAGGATGTAGTGGTGGATTATAAGTAGTTTTACGCCTTAGTTCTGTATTATTATTAGTCATATTTTCAATAGGTTTCATAATACTCAAATTAACTTCTCTCAAAAATAACTTTACATCTAATAAGGTTTGAGTAATGTTTCCCTTTTTATATGGGATAAATTTCAACCCCTTGGAAAACAACAAAAAGTGCTCTTTCTCTATCACTAAATTACTAAAATTATAAATGGAAAAGTTGTTAAAAGTACTTTTGATACCTTCTGTTAAAATTTCCCTACTATCTCTAGTATCAGGAAGGGGGTCTATTAATATCTCCCCCTCCCCCTTCTCCCCCCCTCCACTGAAAATGTGGTGGTGGACCTTGTTTATTCATCAGTCTTTCTGACCTCCGAAGGGGTGTAAATTCTTCCTCAATCATAATTATCTTGCCCTTGTAGGTCAGTACCATCTCCCTCTTGATTATGGGGGGACACTGGGGGTTTAGGCTTACTTTCATAGGTATATTTATAGTATTTGTGTGCAGGTTTCGGATAACTATTATTGGTATCATATTCTTTTATATCCCTTTCTAATTTCTTAGATTTTCTAATAACTAGTTATTCACTTTTATGGTCAATATCCTTTCTAATATTAAAATATTTCTCTTTTTCTTCAGAGATGGCAAAAATCAGATCATTCTTAATGCACTGGTCCAATTCATCTATGTCCTCTTGCATTTTCTCATGACACCTAATATTTTCCTTAATTATTAACCTTAAAACATTTAATCCACATGTATTGAATAAATCAATAAGTTCTTTATGAAACATAGAACTCAATATTACATTATTAGGGAATTTATAGACCCGAAGACCTTCTGGGACTATTTCCCTAGAAATACATTCCTTCAGGTATTAATTTTCGATGTCTAAGGTCCTATATTTATACATTAGTTTAGCTAAATTGTCCAATTTAGTCCAATATGTTTCACCTGAAGCGTATTGTTTACTCATGTTGTAATTCAATTTAAACTGGTATTTTGTCCGTAACCATTCATGGGTCTCTAAAAAGGGTTTTACAGTACCTGGTGCCTTAGCTATATCATGCGCCGTTTTTTGTCCCACTGGTATGTTCATTTCTTTGTGAGGAACTGCACCTCTTTCGGATAGTTTAAAAATAGCTGGTCTATCTGCAGCATTAAAAGTTTCCCCATAGATTTCTTCCTGGTCGCCAATGTTGTTAGAAATGCCCATAAGCTCTCTGGAAATCGGGTTTGCTGCTGCTGCTCCTCTACGTTCATTCAACCCTTCGGTCCTTGGCGCCGGATGTTTAGCTAGGTTTCCATAGATCCCCACTAAGGATTGGCTAAGTGGGGTAAGCAAATCTATCAGTTCGGTAAGTTGTCCAATTAACTTACGGGATTGTCCCAGTTCATCCAACCCCATGGAGTCAGGAAGTATCTCCATTCTGGTTCAATAAATTTATTTGATAACATTAACAGAACACTGATGATCCAGAGGGAAGCATACTGAAAGGAAATACCACTGTTGTTGGTGGGTCTTGGTGCAGAGAAAGCATCTGACAGAGTAAGCCGGGACTTCATGAGCAGGGCAATGGAGTAGATGCTTTCAGAGGGATCAGAGTCAAAAATTAAATTGGGTGGGATCCTCTCTGATAATTTCTGCTTGGGTACAGGAACCAGGCAGGGGTGTCCTCTTTCTCCTTTGTTGTTTGCATTATATTTAGAACAGTTAGCAAAGAACACAAGAGACTCAGAAATTCAATGATATAATTGGTATGCTAGTAAAGAAAAGCTCTCTCTAATTGCAGATGATATGATTTTATACCTGACAAAACCACAAAGTGGAATTACAGTGTTGTGGAGCATTTTTAGACCATATCAAATCTTCTATGGATACAAAATCAATGAAGCTGAAACAAAGGCAATAGAGGTAACTTATGTATCCAAACATAAATTGATCTAGTAATATCCATATTTACGGGGACATGATAAAATGAAATACTTGGGGGTATGGATTAAAAATTATCCCAATGTGGCAGCTAAGGATATGTGAGAGAAGACTAAAACAGAAGATAATACAAACACTAAACTGGAAGCTTTGTTATATGGCTATGGATAGTAAGACACAAGCAGTTAAAATGTTTCTAGTCTCTCTAGTTTTATACACAGGTCAGGCATAATTTTATCAACCAGAGGAGAAGTTGCGGATAGCAATTAAAAGAGTTTAAGGATTTTATCAGGAAGGGGAAGAAGGAAAAGGTTAAGTGGGATACTCTGATTCTCACAAAAGAGCAAGGTGGACTGGGATTGCCTGATTTGAAGGGGTATTTTTGAGCAACACAGTTTAGGTTCTTATAAACAGCACAAGCAGAAAACTATACTTCAAAGTGGAAAGGGATAATGATACAGGGGAGAGCCTCAAGAAACAAGGAGAATGGGATTTTGGATGCAGACCCTTAAGGAGAATGACAATAATCATACAGAATATTATATTCATAAAGTAGCAGAAAGTATTTTAAGAACTAAGCCAGCACAGGAATGGGGAAGAGAGATTCTGCCAATAGGGATGACTGCAATTAGGGATATTGGGAGAAAATAACTAGAAAGGGAAAGGTAATAAAATGGGAAGATGCCACAAATTTATTTGGACTGCAAGTAAGAGATTGCCTTCCCTATCAAAGGCTGATATCAGAGTACAGGCAAAGAGAAAGAAATAGGGGAGTCCTAAATGAAAGACCAACAATGGTAGAGTTTTTAGTAGAATATAGAAAGTACAGTTGTGTACACTTACCATAAATGTAGATGTTAGAGTGTATTCACTATTGCAGTCATTATATTTGGGTAATCTGCTGGCAGGTTGCCCTCAGTCGGCCTGATTAACAAAGTCTTGGGTCCTGCGTCGGTTGCTGTCCCTTCTTCCATGACGTCAGGTCGTCAGGGGCATAAAACATGCAGCTGACGCCATTACATCAGTTTTTCTTTCCCCATATGTCAGGTGCCCCCCAAATGGGGAGCAAAATATATAAGTAATTAAAAACACAAAAATATACCTCCAAACAAAAGCAAATACACCAAAAAGGCTTTTACGCATAGTAGAAGAAAGTATAAGTATAGTAAGAGAAAACAGGGGGCTGGAGGGAGGGTAACCAGGACTGCAACAGTGAATACACTCAAACATCTACATTTATAGTAAGTGTACACAACTGTACTATGTTCTTCGTGTTTCACTGCTGCAGCCATTACATTTGGGAAGACTCCCAAAGCTATGGTTGGGAGGATGAATTTATACAGCAATAGGACCAGCTAGAAGGCCCTGCAAAACATCAGTGGCAAAGCCAGCTCTGGATTTAGAGAAAATTGGTAAGTGATAATGCTTGGTGAAAGTATTAACTGAACTCCAGGTAGCAGCTTCTAGAATATCCCTGGTAGGAACACCTCTGAGAAAGGCTGTAGAAGTAGATGCAGCCCTGATGGAATGAGATCTGATACCCTGGGGATAGGTTTTTCCATGGTGCTTATAGCAGAAATGAATACAATGGCTTATCCATTTGGAAAAGGTTTGTTTTGATATAGCCTCCCCCTCTGCCCCTGCAGCAAATGCTACCAGCAGTTGTTCAGATTTTCTTCGAGATTTAGTCCTGTCCAAGTAGAATCTAAGTTGTCCGTGTACATCCAATGAATGCAGAATCTGCTCCCCTTTGTTCTGTGGATTGGGAAAGAAAGTTGGCAAATGAATAGACTGATTAAGAGCCACACTGGATACCACCTTGGGCATTAAGGATGGATTGGTCCTGAGTGACACCCTGTCCGCATGAAAGATGATGAAAGGCTCCACTGCCATAAGGGCCTGTAATTCAGATATCCTTCTAGCTGAGGTGACTGCTAAAAGGAAGGCTGTTTTCCAGGAAAGAAAATTTAAGTCTGCAGTAGCAGTTGGCTCGAAAGGAGGTAGAGTGAGTTTCTCCAATACAAAGTTAAGGTCCCAGGCAGGGGTTGGACCTCTCCTGGATGGTCTCAAGTTTTTGGCCCCTCTGAGATACTGCTTTAGCAGAGGGAGAGAGAAGAGGGGTGGTTCTGTGTTGTAATGAGCTGAAATGGCTGAGACATGGATTTTTATGCAGGAAAAAGACAGGTCCTTGTGAAGCATCTCAGTTAAGTATTGCAAAATCTGAGGTAAATTGGGCGCTGCTGTGCTCATCCCTTGAGATTGATTCCAGGCACAGAATCTTTTCCATTTGTCAGCATAAGATTTTCTAGTACTAGGTCTTCTCGCCTCTGAAATGACATTCATCACAGGTTTGCTGAGGGATGCTAAAAGGGAATTTAAATGATTAGCCAAGCTGCAAGATTAAATGTTTGGAGCTCAGGGTGCAGAATTTGGTTCTCCTGCTGAGACAGTAAGGAAGGTGTCTGAGGCAGGTGCCACAGTGAAATGTGTGACACACTGCGCAGGAGTGTGTATCAGTGTGGGCGAGGCCAGTCTGGAGCAATCAAAATCATTTTTGGTTTGTCCTGTTTGACTTTTAGTAGAACCTTGGAGAGCAGAGGAGGAAAGGCATATACTGATAGGTTTTTCAGGCTGAAGGACAGAGCATCCACTTTCCAGGCTTTTTTGTGATGAGTTCTCGTGCAAAATTTGTCCAACTGGCAGTTCTGTGGTGAGGCAAAAAGATCTATGTCTGGGCTCCCACATTTGCGTGTCAATATGTTGAAAATCCGTGGTTCCAGTTTCCATTCGTGTGTATCCATGAGATTTCTTCTTAGTTCGTCTGCCAGAATATTCTGCTTTCCTGACCGGAACTGAGCTTGTAGTTGTACTTGGTAGCTCAAGTCCGTGTTCCACAATGTCATGGCTAGTCTGCAGAGGGGGTAGGAATGCGTACCCCCCTGCTTGTTTATGTACCACATAACGTGGCAGTAATTGTCCTGGATGAAGGTAGTCCTTGAAGGCTGTCAGAGCATTCTGTACAGCTAGCATTTCTTTTTGATTGATAAGAAGGTGCATTTGATTTGGGCTTCATTTGCCCTGAATACACTTCCCTGCCAGATGAGCCCCCCATGCATAGTCTGATGCATCTGCAGTTACGGTTTGGGCGGCGAAGGCTGGTATGAATGGCAGTCCCTTGTTTTGGTGGCAGGCCTATGCCCACCATAGGAGCTTTAGGCGCAGGCAAGGTATGATAGGAATCAATGTTTCTAGGCTGTGACAATGTTGACTCCATAAACTTTTTAAGTACCACTGAGGTTTCCTCATATGCAGTCTTGCATATGGAATTAGAAGAATGCAGGAAGCTATGAACCCAAGGCTTGCAATATTTGCCTTGCAGATATAGCAGGGTTTTTGTGGCCACCTGTTTGAAGTAAGTCACCAAATGAATTTGTTTTTCAGGCGTAAGGAAAGCCATCTGGGCAGTTGTATTCAAGCTTGCACCCAGGAATGTAATCTTTTTAGAGGGTACCAGTTGAGATTTCTTTTCGTTTATGGTGTACCCTAGACAGGTAAGAACTATTTTTACAAACGCCAGATGTTTTAGAAGAATGGCCTGGTTTTCTGCCTCAATTAGACAATCGTCCAGGTATGGCTATATCTGAATATTTCTTTGCCTGCAAAATGCAATTACTGGAGCCAGGCACTATGTGAATACCCTGGGCGCAGTAGGCAAGCCAAAGGGCAGTGCAGAGAACTGATAATGCATGTAGCCTGCTTTGAAGTGTAGGTATCTTCTGCAAGATTTCCTGATTGGGATATGCAGGTAAGCCTCTTTTAAATCTAGAGTTGCCAACCAGGCATCCTTGCCTAGCATTGGAAGTAACTGGTGAAGAGTCAGCATCTTGAATTCTGGAATGTCCGGAAAGGTGTTTTGAGTAGACAGGTCCAGAATTGAACGCCATGATTTGTCTTTTCTGGGTACAGGAAAAGTCTGGAATAGAAACCTTGTCCCTTTTCCTCTTCTGGTACTAGTTAAATATCCCCCATGTTTAGGAGGGAAAGTGCTTGTTTCTGAGCCTCTGCCCACTGATTTGGGGGCAGGTCCGGCCACCAGTTTCGAGCTGGCAGCATGTGAAAATGAAATCTGTATCCCTGGGACACTATATTTAAAACCCATTTGTCCTGGGTTAAAAGTTGCCAGTTTCTTGAATGAAGAGCCAGTCCCCCCCTCAAAGGGAGGGGGGCTAACAGGTAAGTGCTTGGTAATTTCAAAGAAAGGTGAGTCATTGAGACATTTACCATGTGGGTGGTGCCTTGTTTGCTTCCTGATTTGGGAAGTGGAAGCACCCCATTTGCTTAGTTCTGGACTGGACTGGGACTGGAAAACTTTTGGCTTTAGGTTTGGTTGTTGTGGTGGCTCTGGAAGGAGGAGGGAAAGGACCAGTTCCCAGTTCCAATGCCTACTAACCTAATAAAGGGAGGTTGTACTTGTAAAAAGAAGATTTTTTAGTTTTTATATTTTATTTTTTCTTTCCATCTTTTTTTCAAAACCACATTGCAAAGTATGTTTTTTGCCAACTTGCTCAGCTGAATAAAATAAATCTTGCAAATCTTTATTCACATAGTATCAATCAACATCATTTTTTCGTTTATTAGTCCCCATGATATGCTGTGATATTTCATTGGAAAAGTCAGAAGAAACAGAGTAGAAGCCTGTGAAGCATCTTATGGCATATTGGACTGAATGGGTCTCAGTGAAAGCTCTGCCCATTAAAAGTAGCGGTATCAGGGGGGCTGAAAGCACCTCACCGCACTGGTAACTGGCGACTGGCATAGGAGAAGCGTCGTCAGCAGTTTTGGACCTCAACTGTCTGTCTTTTTCTTTGTGTTCTTTTGGTATTCCGGTAGTCGGATGGCTAACCGACGTCATTTCTGGATAATTAAATCGACAACTGAAATATTCTGAAGCAAATATGTAGCGACTGATAGTGCGCTGATTAAATGAAGCACAAAACCGACAAAGGTACATCATGGTCAGGGCCTAGGCAAGGAATACAGTACAAACGAAAATCCTTGAGGTATTTGCTTCCCACAAGTAATACAATTATTAACTTTTACTGACATCGGTAAGGAGGAAGAAAAAGTTTCCCCAACGGGGTACTTAGCTTTCAGTTGAAGACTTCGGTTCTGAAACTCGAAAACGAAAATTTCAGAAGTCGGCCAACCGGCACTTGCGAACTGCGACAAGAAAGACTGATGTAATGGCGTCGGCTGCATGTTTTATACCCCTGACGACCTGACGTCATAGAAGAAGGGACAGCAACCGACGCAGGACCCAAGACTTTGTTAATCAGGTCGAATGAGGGCAACCTGCCAGCAGATTACCCAAATGTAATGACTGCAACAGTGAAACAGGAAGAAAGTACAGTTTTGTACCTACCATAAATGTAGATGTTCGAGTGCTAATACAGCTGCAGTCATAACAGATGGGTTCTCCTGCCGTCAGGCGGGTCCTCGGTCGGCCGAATTCCAAAGTCTAGGTCTGACGTAGGTTGTCGTCGCTTCTTCCCTGACGTCAGTGCGCCAGGGGTATAAAAGAACCAGCCGACGCCATTTTCTTCAGTTTTTCTTGCCCCAGATGTCAGGTGCCCCCAGAAGGAAGGCAATACATAAATTTGTGTAATAAAGCAATGCAATATAATCAAAATACAGCAGATGCAAGCAAATACACCATAAAAGAATACCCCAATCAGGTTGTATGAGGAGGTGTTAGCCAATAGGCCTGTCCCAAGAGGGGAAGGAGGGAGGGAAACCTGGACTGCAGCTGTATTAGCACTCGAACATCTACATTTATGGTAGGTACAAAACTGTACTATGTTCATCGTGCATACAGCTGCAGTCATAACAGATGGGTAGAATCCCAAAGCTAAGAAAGGGGTGGTAGGCACTAGGTGGAACTAGGAGGAGCCAGAATGCCCTGCAAGACTGCAGTGGCAAAGCCTGCTCTAGTTTTGGAGTATAATGGTAGGTGGTAGTGCTTGGAGAAGGTATGCACAGAACTTCAAGTGGCTGCTTCCAAAATATCTTTGGTAGGAACTCCTCTGAGGAAAGCTGCAGAGGTAGCTGTGGCCCTTGTGGAGTGAGATCTGATGCCTGCAGGTACAGTTTTACCATGAAAAGAGTAACAAAAGCGTATGCAGTGGGCTATCCATTTTGAGATTGTCTGTTTGGAAATTGGCTTCCCTTGAGCTCCAATAGCATAGGACACAAAGAGCTGTTCTGATTTTCTGAAAGGCTTTGTTCTGTCCAAATAATAACGCAGCTGTCTGTGGATGTCCAAGGAATGTAGTAGTCTCTCCCCTTTGTTTTGAGGGTTAGGGTAAAAGGTAGGTAAGTGTATAGCCTGATTCAAAGCTACCCTGTATACCACCTTTGGCATAAAGGACGGGTTGGTTCGTAAGGAAACTCTGTCCTGATGGAAGATGATAAAGGGCTGCACAGCCATGAAGGCTTGTAGTTCCGATACCCTACGAGCTGAGGTGATAGCCAGAAGTAAAGCTGTTTTCCAGGACAAATATTGCAAATCTGTTGAGGCAGCTGGCTCAAAAGGAGGCAAGGTCAGCTTTTCTAGAATGAAATTGAGATCCCAAGCAGGTATTGGTTGTTTCCTTGGGGGTTTTATATTCTTTGCCCCTCTGAGGAACTGTCTTAAGAGGGGGTGAGAGAATAAAGGTGGATCAGTGTTGTATTCTGAAGAAATGGCTGAGGCATGGATTTTGATGGAGGAGAATGAAAGTCCACTGCTTAGCAGCTCAGCTAGATACTGTAATATTTGAGGTAAATTCAGTTTTCCAGGATTCTGGCCCTTTTTCTCATTCCAGGCACAAAACCGTTTCCATTTTGCGGAGTAAGCTTTTCTAGTAGACGGCCTTCTGGCCTCCAAAATGACATCCTGCACCTCCTTGGAGAGTAGGGTCTGTTGTGATGTTAAGGAATCTTCCATGCAGCCAGATTGAGTGTTTTCAGCTGACTGTGAAGAGTTTTGAAGCTGTGCCGAGTCAGAAGAGGCATTAGAGGTAGGGTCCATGGAGGGGAATGCGTCAGGCTCCTCAGGAGTGGGTACCAGTGCTGTCTTGGCCAGTCTGGAGCAATGAGAATCATCTTTGGTCTGTCTGCTCTGGTTTTTAATAGAACTTTGGGCAGCAGAGGAAGAGGTGGAAAGGCATAAACTGTCATTGTTGTCCAACTGAAAGAGAGAGTGTCCACTCTCCAGGCCTGTGTGGATGGAAAGTCCTTGAGCAGAATTTTGTCAATTGGTGACTTTTGTGGGAGGCAAAGAGATCTATGTCTGGCCTTCCCCATGCTTGAATTATCTCTGTGAAAACTTGAGGATGCAACTTCCATTCGTGTGGATCTGTCATATTTCTGCTTAGGTTGTCTGCCATCGTGTTTTCCTTGCCTGGCAAGTACTGTGCTTGAAGTTGGATTTGTAATTCCAGGGCCATGTTCCAAAGTGACATGGCCAGCCTGCATAGGGGGTATGAATGGGTTCCTCCCTGTTTGTTTATGTACCACATTACTGTGGTGTTGTCTGTCCTTATCAATAGTTGACCTGGATGCAGAAGGTCTTTGAAAGCTATAATAGCATTTATTACTGCTAGCATTTCCTTTTGATTGATGTGACACCGATCTGTCATGTGCGCCCCCCAGGCATAGTCCGAGGCGTCTGTTGTGATGACTTGATTTGCTTGAGGCTTGCAGAATGGGAGACCTGTGTTTGTTTGGCATGCTTGAGCCCACCACAGAATTTCCTTTTGAAGACATGGAATTAGTGGTATTATTGTTTCCAAACCGTGGCTGTGTTAAGACCATAGGTTTTTCAGGTACCATTGAAGTTTCCTCATATGCAGCTTTGCACATGGGATTAGTAGGATGCAAGATGCCATGAATCCCAGAGCCTGCAGGATTTTCCTTGCAGTCAGCCTGGTGAAATTTGCTAGTTTTCTGAAGTATTGAGTTAGTTGCCACTGCTTCTCTGGCGTGAGGTAGGCCATCTGGGTGTTTGTGTCCAAGTTGGCACCCAGGAAAATTATTTTCTGAGAGGGTATTAGCCTTGATTTCTTTTTGTTGACTGTGTATCCCAGAGAATTCAACATTACTATTACAAAAGCCAGATGTTTCATAAGTATGTGCTTGCTGTCCGCTTGGATCAGGCAGTCATCCAAATATGGGTATATCTGTATCCCTTGAAGTCGGCAGTAGGCAATTACTGATGCCAGGCATTTCGTGAATACTCTGGGTGCAGTAGATAAGCCAAAGGGCAACGCAGAGAATTGATAATGGGTTGAACCTGCAAGAAATCTGAGGTATCTTCTGCAATTTTGTCTGATTGGGACATGCAGGTATGCCTCCTTGAGGTCCAATGTTACCAACCAAGACTCCTTGCCCAGCATGGGAAGAAGCTGCTGTAATGTGAGCATCTTGAATTTTGGTACGAGTAAAAATGTGTTTAGGATGGATAGGTCCAAAATAGGTCTCCAGTCTTTTCCCTTCCTTAGTACCAGGAATAGTCTTGAATAAAAACTTTGACCTTGTTCGTGAGTAGGTACCTCTTGAATAGCTTTCATGTCCATGAGATCTGAAATTTGCCTTTGTACCTCTGCCCTTTGATTGTGTGGCAGGTTTGGCATGCCTCTCATTTTTGGAAGGGTGTGAAAATGGAACCTGTAGCCTCTGTTTATAATGTCCAGGATCCATTTGTCTTTGTGACAATATGCCAATTTTTTGAAAATAATGCCAGTTTTCTGCCCAAGGGTGCTGCCATTTGAGCCTTGCTTGGCATGCAAATGGGAAAGTCATTGGGCTTGCTTTCTGAATGGCTGCGAACTATCCTCACCACCTCTTTGTGTAGGAGCTTGCCATTGTCTGCCCCTAAACGATCCTTGAGATTGCCCTCTGCCCCTCGGGCGCCTGTATCTACCTCTTAGGGGTCTGTCCGTGGCTGGAAAGGACCAATTTTTGGAAGGCCAATTTCTCCTGAAACGTGGAGGTTGTACCTGTAGAAAATCTTTCACTGTTTGCATTGATTTAGCCTTTTCCTCCATTTTCTTTAATACCTCCTCGGCTTTAACACCAAACAGTACATCCTTTTGAAGAGGGGCATCTAGTAATTTAGCTTTGACATGATCTGGTAAGGTTTGCTCCTTGAGCCAGGCATGTCTACGTATGACTGATCCTGTAACAGCAGCTCTACATGAGGCCTCTAGAGCATCAAAACCACATTGCAAGGTATGTTTACCCACTTGGTCTGCACTATGCATCAAATCCTGCAACTCCTTCAAGTCTGGTTGCTCAGGTTGTGACATTTTGCTTCTCAACTGTGATAACAGAAACTGTTGGTACTTTAGCATATGGAACTGGCAGTTTAATGCCCTCACGGTTAAGGTGGCCGAGGTGTATACCTTCTTTTCCCACCTTTCTAAGGATCTGGAATCTCTCTCGGAAGGTAATGGGTTTTTAGCAGTGGAGGCCTTAATTCCCTTGGGGCCCTGTGAGATAGTTTCTGGGTCAGCCGCATGGCTTTGTATAAAAATTGGTGCGAGTCAGGAACCCGGTAGTACCTGTCAGGCTTGACTGGGGCTGGAGGTAAAGAATCCGGGTTAAGGCAGGCCTCAGAGTACACATCATCTAGTATGTCTAAGACAGGAGGTATAGCCAGAGGCCTGTGCTGAGGTAGCAAGAGACAATCCCTAAGCCTTTTCTTGGAATCAGAGTACTCTTGGCCTTCCCAGTGGAAGTGTTCCCTTAAGGTATGCAAGGTTTCCCCAAATGAGTAATCCTCTGGGGGCACAGAGGGAATGGACTCCTCAGCATCAGAATCTTCAAAAGGGGAGTAAGAATGTTCCTGTTCATCAGAGTGCTCTGAAATAATGGAGGCCCAGTTAGAGGAGGGTGATTCTTCCTCCACTCTGGGCCTTTTGTCCGGGGGAGGGGGTTGAGAACCCCCGATAAGAGTAATCAAATCCTCAGCCATTTTAAGCATCTGTTTTTTAGGCATGGGGCCTGGAGAAGGGCCCTGTGGAGCTTGTCTCTTAGAATGTATGGCTGCTTTAGACTTAGTGAAAGCCTTGATAGAAAAAGAAGAGGAAGGTCTGAAGACACCTTGACAGGAGGCAGACCTGTCTACATTTTGAGATTCACCACCAAGAGTGGCTTCGGTATCTGTAGTCGGAGTGTGGGCCGAGGAGCCTGCGACCTCGGGCGCAGAAGACACCGCCAATGAAGTGTCGTCGGTAGGCAGGGGCTGCGTAGACGCCTCGCTGAGAACCGGACCACCTGTAGTCGGCTTTGGCATGGTGTTGATGGAGGCCGCGGACCTCGTGTGTCAGTCCTTATCTTTGCGTTTTTTAGACAAAACTGGAGTCAGAGTATCCAACGACATAATATAGTTAAATTCTTTGCCAAAATAGTGCTGGGCGAACACCGCCCGACGCTTAATGGTGCGTTTGTTGAATGTAGCACAAAAACGACAGACCGAGACGTCGTGGTCTGGGCCTAAGCAAGGAATGCAGAGGGAATGAAAATCCTTATGCGGTATTTGCTTCCCACAAGAAATACAATTATTAACTTTGTCTGACATCTGTCTGAGGCAAGAAAAGTTTCCCCAACGGGGTACTTAGCTTTAAAGAAGACTTCGCTTGCAAAATTTTCCTAATTTCAGGAGCTGGCCGACAGGCACTTGCGAACTGCTTCTGCTTCGGGCACCGCGCGGCAAAAAAAAACTGGAGAAAATGGCGTTGGCTGGTTCTTTTATACCCCTGGCGCACTGACGTCAGGGAAGAAGCAACGACAACCGACGCCGGACCTAGACTTTGGAATTCGGCCGACTGAGGACCCGCCTGACGGCAGGAGAACCCATCTGTTATGACTGCAGCTGTATGCACAATGAACATCATCTGTACTATGTTCTTCGTGTTTCACTGTTGCAGTCATTACATCTGGGTAGATTCCCAAAGCTATGGTTGGGAGGAGGAATTTAGATAGCATTAGGGCCAGCTATAAGGCCCTTCAAGACTGCAGTGGCAAAGCCAGCTCTGGATTTAGAGAAAATTGGCAAATGATAATGCTTGGTGAAATATGTGTAGAACTCCGGGTAGCAGCTTCTAGAATGTCCCTGGTAGGGACGCCTCTTTGAAAGGATGTAGAAGTAGATGCAGCCCTGGTGGAGTGATGTCTGATTCCCTGGGGATAGGTTTTCCATGGTGCTTATAGCAGAAATGAATGCAACTGCTATATCCATTTAGAAATGGTTTGCTTTGAAATAGCCTTCCGCTCTGCCCCTGCAGAAAATGCCAACCAGCAGTTCAGATTTCCTTTGAGGTTTAGTCTTGTCCAAGTAGAATCTAAGTTGCCTGTGCACATCTTAGGAATGCAGTATCCATTCCCCTTTATTCTGCGGATTGGGAAAGAAGGCTGGCAAATGAATACACTGATTAAGAGCCACACTGGATACCACCTTGGGCATGAAGGATGGATTGGTTCTGAGGGAGACCCTGTCCGCATGAAAGGCTCCACTAGCATAAGGGCCTATAATTCAGATACCCTTCTATCTGAAGTGATTGCTAAAACGAAAGCTGTTTTCCAAGAAAGAAATTTTAAGTCTGCAGTAACAGCTGGCTCGAAAGGAGGTAGAGTGAGTTTTTCCAAAACAAAGTTAAGGTCCCAGGCTGGGGTTGGAGCTCTCCTGGGTGGTCTCAAATTTTTGGCCCCTCTGAGGAACTGCTTCAGCAGTGGATAAGAGAAGAGGGGAGGTTCTGTGTTACAATGAGCTGAAATGGCTGAAGTGTGGATTTTAATGGAGGAAAAAGACAGGTCCTGGTGAATCATCTCAGTTAACTATTGTAAAATCTGAGGTAAATTGGGCGCTGCTGAGCTCATCCCTTGAGACTGGTTCCAGGCACAGAATCTTTTCCATTTTTCAGCATAAGATTTTCTAGTACTAGGCCTCCTTGCCTCTAAAATGATATCCATCACAGGTTTGCTGAGGGATGGTAAAGGAGAGATTAAGTAATTAGCCAGGCTGCAAGGTTCAGTGTTAGAAGTTGAAGGTGCAGAATCTGGTTCTCCTGCTGAGACAGCAGGGAAGGAGTCTGAGGCAGGTGCCATGGAGATAACCGTGACACATTGCGCAGAAGGGGTACCAGTGTTGGCGCGGCCAGTTTGGAGCAATCAAAATCATCCTTGGTTTGTCCTGTTTGATTTTTATTAGTACTTTGGAGAGCAGAGGCAGAGGGGGGAAGGCATAGACCGATAGGTTTTTCCAGCTGAAAGACGCAGCATCCACTTTCCAGGCTTGTTTGTGGGGAGTCCTTGTGCAAAATTTGTCCAACTGGTAGTTCTGGGGAGAGGCAAACAGGTCTATATCTAGGCTCCACCATTTGCTTGTCAACATGTTGAAAGTCCTTGGTTCCAGTTTCCACTCGTGTGGGTCCATGAGGTTTCTGCTTAGTCCATCTGCCAGTGTATTTAATTTTCCTGGCAGGAATTGAACTTGTAGGTGCACATGGTAGCTCAAGGCTATGTTCCACAATGCCATGGCTAGTCTGCAGAGAGGGTAAGAAAGTGTACACCCCTGCTTGTTTATGTACCACATAACAGTGGTGTTGTCAGATATGCAGGTGCATTTGACTTGGGTTCCATTTGCCCTGAATGCACTTCCCTGCCAGGTGAGCCCCCCATGCATAGTCTGATGTGTCTGATAGGGTTTGGGCGGCAGGGGTGGTGTAAAAGGTAGTCCCCTGTTTTGGTGGCAGGCCTCTGCCCACCAAAGAAACTCTAGGCGTAGGCAAGGTATGATAGGAATCATTGTTTCTAGGTCCAGAGAATGTTAACGCCATAGGCTTTTTAGATACCACTGCAGTTTCCTCATATGCAGTCTTGCATCTGGAATTAGAAGAATGCAGGAGCCCATGAACCCAAAGGCCTGCACTATTTGTCTTGCAGATAGCAGGGTTTCTGTGGCCACTTGTTTGAAGTAGGTTGTCAAATAAATTTGTTTCTCTGGCGTGAGGTAAGCCATCTGGGAAGTTGTATTCAAGCTTGCTCCCAGGAATATAATTTGTTGACAGGGTACCAGTTGTGATTTCTTTTCGTTTATGGCGTACCCCAGACAAATTAGAACCCTTTATACAAAAGCCAGATGATTCAAAAGTATGTCCTGGCTTTCTGCCTGAATTAGACAATCGCCAAGGAATGCGTATATTTGAATATTTTTTTGCCTGCAAAATGCATTAACTTGAGCTAGGCACTTTGTGAATACCCTGGGAGCAGTAGATAAGCCAAAGGGCAGTGCAGAAAAGTACAGTTGTGTACACTTACCATAAATGTAGATGTTAGAGTGTAGTCACTGTTGCAGTCATTACATTTGGGTAATCTGCTGGCAGGTTGCCCTCAGTTGGTCTGAATTCCAAAGTCTTTGGTCCTGCGTCGGTTGCGGTCTTCTCTTCCATGACGTCAGGTTGACAGGGGTATAAAACATGCAGCCAACGCCATTTTCTTTAGTTTTTCTAGCCCCCGATGTCAGGTGCCCCCAAAAAGGTAGCAACATTATATGTGTATATATATATATGTATATATATATATAGATATATAAACATGCATCAATATAAACCTTACCTTCATCTACAAGCAAATACCCACATAGGTTGTAGAAGACAGAGAAGGAAAGAAAAACTTTAGAATGACAGGGGGATGGCAGGAGGGTAACCTGGACTGCAACAGTGAATACGCTTGAACATCTACATTTATGTTAGGTGTACACAACTGTACTGTGTTCTTCGTGTTTCACTGTTGCAGTCATTACATTTGGGTAGAATCCCAAAGCTATGTTTGGGAGGCTGGAGCGAAACAGCATTGGGTGTGGCTATGAGGCCCTGCAGCACTGCAGTGGCAAAGCCTGCCCTGGACTTAGAGTAAAGGGGCAAATGGTAATGCTTTGTAAAGGTGTGAACAGAACTCCAAGTAGCAGCCTCTAGAATGTCTTTGGTTGGCACTCCTCTGAGAAAGGCTGCTGAAGTAGCTGCAGCTCTAGTGAAATGAGACCTAATGCCCTTTGGCACAGGTTTACCATGGTGCAAGTAGCAGAAACGGATACAGTGGCTTTTCCACTTTGAAATTGTCTGCTTTGAAATAGCCTTTCCTTCTGATCCTGCAGCATATGACACTAGTAATTGCTCAGTTTTTCTTAAAGCTTTAGTCCTGCTCAAGTAGAATTTTAGTTGTCTGTGTACGTCCAAGGAATGCAGAATTCTCTCCCCTTTGTTCTGCGGATTTGGATAAAAAGTTGGCAGATGAATTGTTTGGTTAAGAGCCACACTGGAAACCACCTTAGGCATAAAAGTAGGATTTGTCCTCAGAGACACCCTGTCTGGGTAAAAGATGATAAAAGGCCCTACAGCCATGAGGGCCTGTACCTCTGAAACTCTTCTTGCTGAAGTAATTGCTAGTAGCAGAGCTGTCTTCCATGATGAGAACTTTATATCAGCGGTAGCAGCTGGTTCAAATGGAGGCAGGGTGAGCTCTTCCAACACATAATTGAGGTCCCATGCAGGTAACTGTCATCTTCTAGGAGGCCTTACATTTTTGGCTCCCTCTAAGATACTGCTTTATTAAAGGATGAGAAAAGATTGGTGGTTCTGTATTGTAATGAGCTGAAATGGCAGAGGCATGGATTTTGACTGATGAGAAAGATATCAAGCATCTCAGTCAAGTATTGTAATATCTGAGGAATATGTGGTTCTGCTGTATCAGTTCCTTGTGCTTGATTCCAAGCACAGAATCTCTCCCATTTGTCAGCATAAGATTTTCTAGTACTAGGCCTTCTGGCTTCAAAAATGACATCCATCACAGCTTTACAGAGAGGTGTCGTTTGTATGATTACATGATTAGCCATGCTGCCAGGTTCAGAGTCTGTAGTTGATTGTGCGGGATCTGATTGTTTTGCTGGGACAGTAGTTGTGGTCTTTGAGACAAGGTCCAAGCTGGGTATTGAGACAAGTTCCTTAGGACTGAGTACCAGTATTGGCGGGGCCAGTCCGGGGCAATTAATATCATCGTTGGCTTCTCTTGTTTGACTTTTAGGAGGACCTTGGGTAGAAGAGGCAGAGGAGGAAAGGCATAAACCGATAGGTTTTTCCAACTGAAGGATAGGGCGTCCACTTTCCATGCTTGTCTAAGTCCGTGTGCAGAATCTTTTCAACTGATAATTTTGAGGAGAGGCAAATAGATCTATGTCTGGGCTCCCCCATTTCTCTGTTACCATGCTGAAGACTTGTGGATTTAGTTTCCACTCGTGAGGATCCATGAGGTTTCTGCTTAAATCGTCTGCCAGAGTATTTTGTTTTCCTGGCAGGAATTGAGCTTGAAGATGTATTTGGTAGGTCAAAGCTGTGTCCCACAGTGCCATGGCTAATCTGCAAAGGGGGTACGAGTGTGTGCCCCCTTGCTTGTTTATATACCACATAACTGTGGTGTTGTCCATCTTTATCAGTAGTTGTCCTGGTTGAAGTAAGTCCTTGAAGGCTGTTAGGGCATTTTGAACAGCTAGCATCTCTTTTTGGTTGATATGAAGAGGTATTTGTTTTGGTGCCCATATGCCCTGAATGCATCTTTCTGCCATGTGGGCCCCTCAGGCATAATCTGATGAGTCTGTTAAGGTTTGGCTGGCAGGGGGTAGAGTGAAGGGCGGTCCTATGTTCTGGTGACAGGCCTTTGCCCACCATAGAAACTCCTGTTGCAGGCAGGGAATGAGAGGAAAAAGAAGTTAGGTACCTACCAAAACGTTCCATGTTAAGTTTTCTTCTTCTTGCCTTCTTTCTTGCTGGTTGGGTTCGGAGCCGATCCTCGGCTCCGACTCGGCCATCTTCAAAAGCTCGAGAGCTTCTTACTGGCTCGAGGCCCCCCCCATATCCCATGATGCCTGGTGCCAGATACCCAGATCTCGTTTGGTAAGTCTAACTGCAGACACAATAATAATAAAGGAATCCTATCCTAGAATGCATAAATCCTACTGGAGAGACTACTAAGCAGAAGGAAATAGCCAGAGAAGACTCAGCTAGTGCAAAATCAAGAAGAACTCTTCTCAGTCCACTAGGATAGGGGGATGGAGGGTGGGACGCAAGAAAGAAGGCGAGAAGAAGACAACTAAAATGTAACGTTATGGTAGGTACATAACTTCTTTATGTTAAGTTATCTATCTCGCCTTCATTCTTGCTGGTTGGGACAGCGTCCCTAGCACCTAAAATCCTGGGTGGCTCATCGGAAAAGACTCTTCAGAACAGTGGAACCAAAATCAGCTCTGCTCCTGGAAACCAAATCCAACTTGTAATGCAAAATGAAAGTATGTGGGTTGGTCCATGTAGCCGCAGCACAAATAGATTCCATGGGCAACCTAGCCTGAAAAGCCACCAAAGTGGCTAAAGCTCTAGTGGAGTGACCTTTTGGTTTGACTGGTAATTCTTTATTCCTGAGTTGATATATGAATGTGATGATAGAGGACAATCACCTGGATAAGGTTACCTTGGAGACCGGAAGACCTTGTCTACCTACTGCATAAGGCAGGAACTGTTGATCTGATTTTCTAATGTCTTTGATTCTATGTAAATAAAAGCGTAGTTGCCCGTGAACATCTAACTGATGCAACTTATACTCCGCCCTGTTGGAGTGGTTAGGGAAAAACACAGGAAGGGCTATAGACTGATTCAAGTTACTCTCTGAAAAGACCTTAGGAAGGAAGGAAGGATTAAGTCCTAAGAGCAACCCTATCATTGTGGAACACAAGATATGGGGGATGGATAGAAAAAGCCTGTAGTTCTGAAACTCTTCTGGCTGAAGTAATAGCTACCAGAAAAAGGGTTTTCCAAGATAAGAACTTCAGAGAACAGGAAGCTGCAGGTTCGAAAGGGGGCAAAATTAGCTAAGCTAAAACCAAATTTAGATCCCACGGTGGTGGAGAATCTCTCAATGGGGGCCTGAGCAGAGTGGTTGCTTTGAGAAAGGCTTTACATAGCTTATGGGACATATTGTTTTCCGACAGGCCAATGTGAAAATCTGAAATTGCCGCTAACTGAACTCTAATTGTAGCGGAAGCGGACCCAGCATGGAAGAGCTCCGCGAGAAATTCCAAAATGGAGTGTACGGGGGCTGAAAAGGGGTCTACACTTTTTGGCTCTGCCCAGAAAGAAAAATGTTTCCAATTACTAGCGTAAGGTTTTCTGGTCGTAGACTTGTGTGATGACAAAAGGATTTCGCGCACAGAGGGGGAGATATCTGGGAGCCTGGCTAAGGTTGGAATTGGAGCAACCAAGTTGTGAGCTGGAGAGAGTGCAGGGATTGGTGCAGCCCGCCCGATTGATGAATCAGGAGGTCTGCAACTAGGTCCAGAGTCCAAGGCTGTTCGAGAAGATAGCAATGCAGGAACAGAAACCATATTTGTCGAGGCCAGTAAGGAGCAATGAGGATCGTTTTGCAACCCAAAACGGTAGCCATCTGAATTAGCTTCGGTATGAGGGGGAAAGGAGGGAATGCATAAACAAGTCCCTGGGGCCAATCGTGGACTAGAGCGTCTCTAGGGGAATGCCCGGGAAGTGGAAGGAGAGATAAGAAATTGCTGCACTTGCTGTTGAAGGGAGTTGCAAAAAGGTTGCAGCAAGGTTGGCCCCATTTGCGGAAGATTTGGTCCGCAACTACCTGGTTCAGAGACCACTCGTGAGGCATGAGAATTGCTCTGCTCAGTCTGTCTGCTATGACATTGGACCTCCCAGGGATGTGCGTTGCAATCAGAAACCGTTGGGAAGAGATCGCCCACTGCCAGAGTCTGAGTGCTTCTCGACATACGGGGTAGGACCTGGTTCTGCCCTGCTTGTTGATGTACCACACTACGGACAAATTGTCCGTTTGAACTGCAATGGTCCCGGTAGGAAGAGAGTCCTGAAGAGCCTGCAACGCTAAGAGCACAGCCCTCATCTCCAAGACATTTATGTGCAGATGATACTCGTGAGGTTGCCAGGTGCCTTGGACTGTTCTGCCCTGATAATGCCCCCCCACCCAATCAGGGAGGCATCTGTGGTCACTGTCGCCACTGGATGGGGGAGAACAAATGGTCTGCCGTGGAGCACTGATGTGGAGACCATCCATCACGCAAGATGCTTCTTGCATGCCTGGGTGATCATAATCATGTAAGACATGGGAAGTTGCTGGAAGGACCATTGGGTGAAAAGAAGCCACTGGAGAATCCTCATGTGAAACCGAGCTAGAGGGACAAGTACGATCGCTGCTGCCATGAGACCTAGCGTTTGAAAGACAAACCTGGCTGAATCCTTTTGCATGCTAATAAAATCTTGACATGCTGACGAATCACTAACATCCTGTCTGGTGGGAGGCTCGCTAACATGTCTTTGGTATTTAAATTTGCCCCTATAAAGGTGATAGATTGACAGGGCGACAATGCAGACTTTTCAAAATTTATTGTGATACCTAGCTTGGAGCAAGTGTCGATAGTGCAGTCTCTGGCTCGCAGAAGGTGATGTCTGGTGGTAGCAGTGAGGAGCCAGTTGTCGAGATATGGAAACACCTGGAATCCTTGCCATCTCAGGTGAGCGGTAACTACTGCCATACATTTGGTAAACACCCTGAGGGCTGTGGTGTGACCAAAGGGCACAGCTCTGAACTGATAACAGCCGGCTCCCAGCCGTAAGCGAAGGAATCTTCGGGAGCTTCTGTCCATTTTGATGTGGTAGTACGCATCCTGAAGATCTATGGAGCACATCCAATTGTCCTGACCCAGAAAGGGTAAAATGGTCTGAAGCGTGACCATCCGGAACTTCGTTCTTTGTACAGACTTGTTTAGTCTGCTGAGATCCAAAATGGGTCTCCAGTCCCCTGTCTGTTTTGGTACCAAAAAGAACCTTGAGTAAATTCCGGATCCTTGTTGGTCTGCTGGGACTTGCTGGACGGCCCTTTTTCTTAGCAGGTTTGAGACTTCTTGCACTGCTTGGTCCCTTAGATTGGGTGGAACATCTGGAAGGGACTTGTTTGACCTTAAGGGGGTGCAAACAAAGGGAATTCTGTAGCCTCCGGATATGACTGACTGTACCCATTTGTCTTGTGTTATGTCTTGCCAGGCTCTTGGGTACAGCGATAATCTTCCCCCGACTGCCTCCAGAGGTGAGCTGCCGGGCAACCCTTCAGGGATGCTGGAAAGACTTTTCAGAGAAAGATTCTCTGCTGCCCTGGTATTGCGGACACCCTCTGCCACGAGGGCGGCGTCTGTTATTGTTCCCTCCTCTGCCCCTGGAGGGAAACTTACCACGTGTGTCCGGCAAGGCTCCTTGGGATTTTCGTAACCACATCTTTCCACTCTTCTGACCCTTAGGATATGGTCTGGAAGGAGTGGAAAAACGGACTCCTACGGCAGAGAGAGTCTTGCCTTCCTGCTCACACCTGGTATGGGTATTTTTCACCTGTGATCCGAAGAGAGAGGAACCATCAAAAGGGGTGTTGGTGAAAGACGCTCTGAAAGGTTCCGCAAAGTTACATAGCCGAATCCAAGCGTGCCTCCTTAGGGCCACGCCTGTGCCAGCGGCTCTACACGCACCATCGGCTGCATACGAAATGAGCCTCATGGAGGAGTTTAGCACTGAATTAAAAGTCACCAGCTGGGAGGCTGCCTTAGCCTAGGCCCCCTCAGCTGATGGATCTTGGAGGGCATCTCCAAGCTCTTTCAGGAGATCCCTCTGAAGACGGGCAAAATGGCACAGGTAATTCAGGGACCGCATGGAAAAGGTCGCTGAAAAGAACATCCGCTTCCCATATCTGTCCATCGTCCTGGACTCCTTGTTAGGGGGATGGACAGATGAAGTTTCAGCCGACTCCTTCTTTGTGGCCGCTGCTACCACCATGGCATCAACAGGGACACCCTTGGTCAAGAACTGTTTGTCCTGCGGGGCAGTAATGAACTTCGCAGGTCTTCTAGGGATCGGTTCCACTGTGTCTGGAGCCGTCCACGCCTTCCGAGCCACCACAGACATCAGTGGGTCGAATGGCGGAGACACCCAGGAGGTGGAAGGTCGGGATCCAAATGCATCCAGGAATACCGACTCATTCTCGGAAGGGCTTAGGGTAGTCCAGTTTCCCCTCTGCTTAAGCATCTCAAGGATGTCTGAGAAGGAGAAATCTTCAGAGGGGGATCTTGGGGACCCTTCCAACTCCTCTAAGTCGGTATCCGATGTGACAGACTCGGGGGAGTCAACATGCTTCCTCTTGCATTTCCTCTTGTGAGGTGGCTCCTCTGAATGATCAGGGGAGGCCTTGGAAGAGGAGGATACACCCAAAGGAATGTCCTGGAGCGGTGGATCCCCACACACTTGGGGTCTGGAAGAGGGGCAGAGGCTGACGCAGGCACCCGAGGGGGAGGAGCCGATGGGGTCGATCGTGGGACTGACTCAGGGGCCAGTACACTCATCACCTCGAAGGCGTCCCTGCCCGGATGCAGAGAAGGCTCAGGCTCCGAAGAAACCAGAAGCCCTTCCTGCACTGAGGGGGACGGCTCCGAGGCAGATGTGGGAGCCGAGCTCACCTGAGCCGAAGCACCGAGAGGGAGAGCGGAGTTGGACAAGGGTCTGATGCCACTCGCCCCCTCGGAGCAGACGAGGAAGTCTCGGCGCCCAGATCCCTCCAGGGAAGGTACCATGGAAGGGATCGGAGCAGATGACAGAACCGAAAGAGAGGGTATCGGCACCGACAGTTCCACGACTCGAACCCCAACGAACTCCGGCTTCTAGCTCATAGGATGAGTCGGAGGAGGAATATCTACAGCTGTGGACGGAGCAGACTCCTGGTGAGGAGGGCAGGACAACAATTTGGCTAGGGCCTGCGATTTTAACAGCCTACAGACCAGTCTTTCCAAGTCATGGTCCGAAAGTCTAGAAGAAGAGTGGGATGATCGATGACTATGCTCCGATTGGAGCAGGGGCGACTTCGGAGCCGAACGTATCGACTCCAAAGAAGGAGACCTGGATCTCTTTCGACTCTCAGCCGGCTCCAAAGACCATGTCGGAGCTGACTGGGAGGGAGAGACATCGGTTCCAGCCGGAGCCAAGATGGTTTGTGTGGCTTCACCCAACGATGGCTCTGAATTAGGAGCCGACGGTTTAGGTGGCCTGGAAGATTTCACGGGCTGAGCCTTCGCCGGTGAATCTTGGGGTTTAAGCATACCCCTCAGGATCAATTTATTTTTGCGCTCCTGCAGGACTCATGGACTGAAAGCTTGGCAGATGGAGCAAGAGTCCTTCAGGTGCACAGTGTCCAGACAAACACAAGAAGTGTGACCATCTGTCAGAGACATCTTCTGACAGCATGAGTCACACTTCTTGAATCCGTACAGTTTTGGATCCTTGGACATCCTGGGGGAAAAACCAAGGACAAAAATACACACAGATAGGTTGAAGTAACCAAACAGTAAAACTTAACACACTACAGTTCCCACAACCCACTACAAGGACCACTACAACAAAAACTACAGTAAACTATCACAAAACAGTAACAGTGATTAATAGAACAAATTATTATTTTTTTTTTGAAAGGAGATAGAAAGGTTAACCTCTAACTTAAATGGAAAGAGCCTTTCTGAGGAAAAGGGAGAGAAGGGGGGGGGGGGACTCTCTAACTTAGAGTTTCTTGAGGAAAGGTAACACTTATCTAAGGAAGAAACTAGCTACAATACAAACATCTAGACTAACGACTAATTCTACACTATTACAGTTTTGACCAGAAAAATACAATAATAATAAAGCTTATACGACCTGAGCCAGTAGAACAACCTCTCAGCAGAAGAGGCAAACGAGATCTGGGTATCTAGCGCCAGGCATCATAGGATATAGGGGGGGCCTCGAGCCAGTAAGCAGCTCTCGAGCTTGTGAAGATGGCAGAGTCGGAGCCGATGATCGGCTCCGAACCCAACCAGCAAGAATGAAGGCGAGATAGACAACTTAACATTCATTGTTTCCAGACTGTTTGAATGTTGACTCCATAAACTTTTTAGGTACCACTGACGTTTCCTCATATGCAGTCTTGCATATAGAATTAGTAGGATGCAGGATGCCATGAAGCCCAGAGCCTGCAAAATTTGTCTAGCAGAAGACTGTGCTCTTGTTGCCATCAGCTTGAAGTAAGTAGTCAGTTGCCTTTGCTTGTCTGGCGTGAGGTGAGGTAAGCCATCTGGGCAGTTGTATTCAAGCTTGCACCCAGGAATGTTATCTTTTGAGAGGGTACCAGTTGTGATTTATTTTCATTTATTGTGTACCCTATGCATGTTAGAAGCCTTTTCACAAATGCCAGGTGTCGAAGAAGAGTGTCCTTGTCCTCTGCTTGAATGAGACAGTCGTCCAAGTAAGGATAAATTTGTATACTTCTTTGTCTGTAAATTGCGATTACTGGTGTTAGGCACTTTGTAAACACCCTGGGCGCAGTAGATACGCCAAAGGACAGTGCAGATAATTGGCAATGCATTAAGCCAGCCTTGAATCTGAGGTATCTTCTGTACGACTGCCTTATTGGGGACATGCAGGTATGCCTCTTTTAGGTCTAAGGTCACCAGCCAAGCATTCTTGCCCAGTATGGGCAGAAGCTGCTGTAAAGTCAGCATTTTGAATTTTGGAATGTCCAGGTATGTGTTCAAAATCGATAAATCCAGTATTGGCTGCCAGGTCTTGTCCTTTCTGGGTACCAAGAACAGTCTAGGAACCTTGTCCTTGTTCCTGTTCTGGTACTGTCTGAATGGCCCTCATATCCATGAGTGACGTAACCTGTTTCTGTACCTCTGCCCATTGATTTTTTGGCAGATCTGGCCAACCATTTGCCATTGGCAGTGTGTGGAAATGGAATCCGTATCCCTGTGATACGATGTTTAGTACCAACTTGTCCTGGGTTATTAACTGCCAATTTTGAGCAAAAAGTGCTAATTTTCCCCCTATGGGTGCTGCCAAAAGACAAGTGCTTGGTGTAGGCAGAGGGAAGTCATTGGGATTGCTTTCTGTAGGTTTGCGCTTCATCTCCCCCAGAGTTGGAGGTGGATGCAACCCACTGCTTTTATCTATAAGAGTCTTGCGTGTGGTATCTGGAACCCTTAGGGTGTCTGGATTTGCCCCTTTGAGCTCTGTCTGACACAGGAAAGGACCAATTTTTGGTAGGCCAGTGTCTACTGAATCTTGGTGGCTGCACTTGTAAGAAGTCTTTAACAGTTTGCATAGACTTAGCTTTGTCTTCCATTTTCTTTAAAACCTCTTCTGCCTTAATACCAAACATAGAATCATGCTATAAAGGTGCATCTAATAATTTTGCTTTAACATGATCAGGCAAATTTTGTTCCTTTAACCAGGCATGCCTCCTAATCACAGATCAGTAACTGTGGCCCTGCAGGAGGCATCTAAAGAATCAAAACCACATTGCAAATTATACTTTCCAACTTGTTCAGCTGCATGAAATAATTCCTGCAATTCCTTATTTTCTGCACATTCTGAAATCAACATAATTTTCTGTTTCAGCAATCCCATAACATGTTACTGGTACTTATGCATATGAAATTGACAGTTTAAGGCCCTGATTGCCAACGTTGCAGATGTATAAACCTTTTTTTCTCCATCTGTCTAGTGCCCTTGAATCTCTGTCAGAGGGGGTAAGATTTTTTGCTGTTGGGGCCTTAACTCCCATTGGGCCCTGTGAAATAATTTCAAGATCAGCAGCAGGGTTTCTAAATAAAAATTTATGTGAGTCAGGGACCCTGTTATATCTGTCCGGCTTACTGGGAGCCGGAGGTAAGGAGTCAGGGGTCAAGCTTGACTCCGAAAACGCATCATCCCCAATGTTTAAAACAGGGGGAATGGCTAAAGGCTTGTGCTGAGGGAGAAGGAGGAAATCCCTGAGCCTCTGTTTTGATTCTGTAAAGTCTTGACTCTCCCAGTGAAAATGCTCCCTTCAAAGTATGCAAGGTTTCTCCAAATGAATAATCCTCAGGAGGAGATGTAGATGGAACAGACTCCTCAGCATTAGAATCCTCATAGGGAGGTACAGATAATTCCTGATCAGACGAGGAATCTGAAGAAAAAGAAACCTGATCTGAAGATTCATAATCAGTGTCGTTCCTAGGCCTCTTATCTGGAGGGGGACGGGTACCCCTAATCAAGGTAATAAGGTCTTCAGCCATTTTGATAATCTGTTTTTTAGGCATAGAGGCCTGTGCACGTGGCTCATACGTCGATTTTTTTAGTTTTAGAAGTAGCTTTTATCTTTGGTTTTGCAGCTTTCGTCGATTTGATATACAAATGTTGAGGTCTGAATACACCCTCAGAAGCCAGTGCCTGCTCAGCAGCTCCGGACCCATCCGAGGGAGATACATCCGTCGGTCCAATACCTTGAGTATCCTGTGGCATGCCGGACTCCACACGGGTGTCGGTAGAGGGCTGCAACTCAAAGGTAGTGGGTATCCGGGGCTGCGAATGCGCCTCACTGAGTACCGGCGACTGGCTTAGGAGAAGCTTCGTCATCGGTTTTGGATCTCGACTGCCTTTCTCTGTCCTTTTCTTTGCGTTTTTTATGTACTCCGGTAGTTGGATTGCTATCCGACGACATTTCTGGGTAATTAAATCTGTTTCCAAAATACTTTGATGCAAAAATATACACGCACTTAATAGTGCATTGGTTAAATCTAGCACAAACCGACAGCCAGGCACATTGTGATTAGGGCCTAGGCAAGGAATACAGTATAAATTTAAATCCTTATGATGTATTTGCTTCCCACAAGTAATACAATTTTTAACTTTTTCTGACATTGGTAAAAAGCAAGAAAAAAGTTTCCCCCAACGGGGTACTTAGCTTTAGTGAAGACTTCAGTTCTGAAACTCAAACTCTAATATTTCAGTAGTCGGCCGACTGGCACTTGCGAAATATTTCTGCTTCGGGCACCGCGCAGCAAGAAAGACTAAAGCAAATGGCGTCAGCTGCAAGTTTTATACCCCTGATGACCTGACGTCATGGAAGAGAAGACAGCAACCGACGCAGGACCCAAGACTGTGGAATTCAGGCCGAATGAGGGCAACCTGCCAGCAGATTACCCAAATGTAATGACTGCAACATTGAAACACGAAGAACATCTGACAGTGCGTGTAGCCTGCTTTGAAGCGTAGGTATCTTCTGCAAGATTCCCTGACTGGGATGTGCAGGTATGCTTCTTTGAAATCTAGTGTTGCCAACCAGGCATCTTTGCCTAGCATTGGAAGTAATTGGTGAAGAGTCAGCATCTTTAATTTTGGAATCTCCAAAAAGGTGTTTAGAGAAGATGGGTCTAGAATAGGAAGTCAGGAATGGTCTTTTCTGGGTACCAGGAAAAGTCTCGAGTAGAAACCTTGTCCCTTTTCCTCTTCTGGTACCAGGTGAATAGCCCCCATGCTTAAGAGAGAAAGTACTTGTTTTTGGGCCTATGCCCACTGATTAGGGGGTAGGTGCAGCCACCCGCTTGGTGTTGGCAATGTGTGGAAGTGAAATCTGTATCCTGGGACACTATACTTAAAACCCATTTGTCCTGGGTAATGAGTTCCCAATTCTTAGCATGAAGAGCAATCTTTCCCCCCAAAGGGGCAGTCAGTTGATAAGTGCTTGGAAATTTTAAAAGGAAGTCATTGAGACAGTTTACCATGGGGGGAGTCTTATTATTCCCAGATTTGGAAGTGGAGGCCCCCCCACTGCTTAGTTGTGTGTGTTCCCTGGGACTGAAACCTGGGGTTTTTGCTGTGTCTGGGTTTGGCCTGAGAAGACCTGGAAGGGGCTGGAAAGGACCAATTCTTAGAGGGCCAGTGCCCACTAAATCTAGGAGGCTGAACTTGTAAAAAATCTTTAACAGTTTGCATAGATTTAGCTTCATCTTCTATCTTTTTAAGAACTTCCTCAGCCTTGTTGCCAAACAGGCGGCCCTGAATTAGAGGAGCATCCAGCAATTTAGCTTTAACATGATCAGGCAAAGATTGCTCCTTAAGCCAAGCATGCCTTCTGTGCACAGACCCAGTAACAGCAGCCCTGCAAGAGGCCTCTAATGAATAAAAACCACATTGCAAAGTATGTTTTCCAACTTGTTCAGCAGAATGCATTAAATCCTGTAATTCTTTGTTTTCCACACAGTCAGGAATCAACATCATTTTCTGTTTAAGCAGTCCAAAAACATGTTGCTAATACTTTAACATATGAAACTGGCAGTTTAAAGCCCTAATGGCCAAGGTTGCAGAAGTGTAAACCTTCTTACCCCATCTATCCAGCGCCCTGGAGTCTCTATCAGACGGGGTAGGATTTTTAGCAGTAGAAGCCTTAATGCCCTTGGGCCCCCATGAAATAGTCTCTGGATCTGCAATAGGATTTTTAAAAAGGAACTTGTGAGACTCGGGGACCCTGTAGTATCTGTCAGGTTTTCTTGGAGCAGGAGGAAGGGAATCAGGGGCTGAACTAGATTCTGAAAAAGCATCGTCAACAATGTCTAGTACAGGAGGAAAAGCTAAAGGCCTATGCTGAGGTAGGAGAAGGAAATCCCCAAACCTCTTTTCTGAATCAGAAAAATCCTGGCTTTTCCAGTGGAAATGCTCCTTAGAGTATGTAAGGTTTCCCCAAAAGAAAAATCCTCAGGAGGGGAAGCAGAGGGAATGGAGTCCTCTGCATCAGAATCTTCATAAGTAGATAAGGGCAAATCCAGATCATCAGAAAAAACAAAATCCTGATCAAAAGATTCATAATCAACTTCAGGCCTCTTAGAAGGTGGGGGGGTTGGCTACCCCTGATTAGAGTTATTAGATCTTCAGCCATTCTTATGTGATTTTAGGCATAGAGGACTGAGCATGTGGCCTGGGCGTCGGTTTTTTAGGCATGGATCGTGATTTCAGCCTAAATAAAGAAGGAAGCGTAGATTTAATATGCAAGTCCGTAGGCCTGAATACACCCTCAGAAGCCGGTGCCTGCACAGCAGCTCCGGACCCATCCAAGGTAGAGACATCCGCGGGTTCCATAGTTGAAGCATCTCGCAGCATACCGGACTCCGAATGGGTCTCAGTAGAGGCCTGCAAATCAGAAGTAGCGGGTATCAGGAGCTGCAAAAGCACCTCACTGATTACCGGCAAACTGACTGGCTTAGGAGAAGCGTCGACAGTTTTGGACCTCGGCGGCCTGTCTCTGCCTTTATCTTTGCATTTTTTTAGAATCCCGGTAGTCGGCTGGCTTAACCAATGGCATTTCTGGATAATTAAACCGAGAACCGAAATATTTAGAGGCGAAAATATACCGACGACGGACAGTGCGCTGATTAAATAAGGCACAAAACCAACAGCAAGGCACGTCGTGGTTAGGGCCTAGGCAAGGAATACAGTACGAATGAAAATCTTTATGAGGTATTTGCTTTCCACATGTAATGCAATTATTAACTTTTACTGACATCGGTAAGGAGCAAGAAAAAGTTTCCCCAACAGCGTACTTGGCTTTAGTTGAAGAATTCGGTTCTGAAACTCGAAAATGAAAATATCAGGAGTCAGCCGACCGGCACCTGCAAACTGCTTCTGCTTCGGTCACCGCACCGCAAGAAAGACTGATGTAATGGCGTCGGCTGCATGTTTTATACCCCTGACGACCGGACGTCATGGAAGACGGGACAGCAACCAACTCAGGACCCAAGATTTTGTTAATCAGGCCGACTGATGGCTACCTGCAAGCAGATAACCCAAATGTAATGACTGCAACATTGAAACACGAAGACCATCAGAAGCTGCCGTTAAAAGAATAATTAGTAGAGCATATAAAATATTGCATGACACTATAAGAATCAATCAGAGGAGCTTAGAAAGGACTGGGAAGAGAGATTGGATAAGCAATTCCCAAAGAGACAATGGGGATATATGTACAAGTCCCAAATATGTAAACAAGTCTAGAAGATTTAGGATTATTTTTGGAAGTGTTTTTATACTCCAAGTAGAGTCTAAAGAATTTTTCATCAGGTAGAAAGCAAATGTTGGAGGTGTGATGGGGAAGAAAAAGGTAACTGGGAACATATTTTCTGGGAGTGTAAAGAGTTGGCATATTTTAAAGATTCCCTGCAGACTGCTCTGTCACAGGTATTGGGTGAGCAAACTGGTTTAACTAAGAAATTATCTTTTTGCGCTATGACACAGAATCGGAATTGGTCCTGCGGTGGTGGTGCTGCGGTAGCGTTGTCGCCTCACAGCAAGACGCTGTCCGGTTTGATTCTCGGCTAGAGCGTCTTCTGCGTGGAGACATGCGTGAATGGGCGTACCTTCATTGAAGGTTGTGCGTCAGGGCTGGTAATTCGGCATGCAAAAATCAACTACCAATCATTAGCGGACCGGAGTTCTGCTGTGGCGACCCCTAACCGGGAAAAGCTGAAAGACACAAACAAACACAGAATCGGAATTGCCTAGACATAGCAAGGCCTTGCCGAGTCTAATTATGATGGCTGCCAAGAAACAATTACTAGAAAATGGAAATCAAAGTCTATACCAATTTTACTAGAAGTAGTGAATATGGTAACAGAGATAAAGCAAATGGAATTGGGATCCTTACAAAAGGGAAGGAGCAAACTACATAGGAAAAAATGGGAATTGTGGGAACATTACATGCAGAGGAGGAACAAGGTTTAAAAGAAGGCAGGATACAAATGAACTACGTAAAATTTAATCGACAATGACTGGATACATTATAAGTGAAGTACAATGTTTGCAACTAGAGTTGTTGCCATGGGGTCTGCGATGAATAATGCTTGCAACTAAAACTGTATTAAAATGTTTTTTTTTTTAATTTATACAAATGTAATATTGCCCATGTCATACATAACACAGATTTTCTTTGTTTAAAAAAAATAAATGATTTGTAGGGTGGGGAAAAAATGATGATGATGATCATCAGGAAATATTCTTTGTAAAGGTTCCCTATGTATTGTGGAATGCAAGTCATCAAGAGGGGTGTATCTAAGAGAAAGCCTAGAAATACTTTCCTGAAAAACAGTTATAGGGACTTGCCTTTTCTTTTCCCCTCTCTAACTGAGGCTCTTATAAAGCCATGATTATTAAGTGTGAAAATACATAAATCAATATAACTCAACTGGGCGGCCACGGCGGTGCAGTGGTTAGCATTGCCGCCTCACAGCAAGAGGTTCTCCGGTTCGATCCTTGGCTGACGTGCCTTCTGTGCAGAGTCTGCATGTCCTCTCTGTGGTCACATGGGTTTCCTCCGGGTGCTCCGGTTTCTTCCCACATCCCAAAGACATGCTGCAGGTGGAGTGGACACTCTAAATTGGCCCTAGGTGTGAATGTGTGTGTGCCTTCTGTGGAAGTTTGGGCGCTGGGCTGGCAACTCGACACCGTAAAACTTCACTGCCAATCATGAGAGGACAAGGTGATCTGCTGTGGCGACCCCTAACTGGGAAAAGCCGAAAGAAGAAGAAGAAGAATATAAATCAACTGGAGTAGCAAGGATGTGATGTGTGTGCATGTGTGCACACATGAGAGCAGAAGAGTTTTAACTCGAACTGTATGCAGCTAATGACAATAATCACAATAAGGCATCTGCACTGTGTAGTTAAAAGTGCTGAGCTCATTTACTCGGAGTGTTAACTTATGTCCATGTGCATCAGTCTGCATCTCTGCATTTGTGTACGCACACATAGACAATAATATTAACTTATATTTTGAATATAAAACCTTTCCTTTACCAATTACATATGAAAACCATTAGGCGGAGGAGCTATTAAAAATAGAAAATAATTCAACCCATTACCTCAGCAGAACAATCACCTACAGTTTAGGTGTTACAGGGAAATAGCGGACCTTCCAGGTGAGGTGAAGCTTCAACACCTATGGGCAAAGTCTGTTATTCCCCTATAAAGTTCACTCATTTGGAATTGTTGACTGCATGTTATGCAATGGTCAATAATTCAGAAAATTAGAAATCAATGAAAATTACCACTACCTTCAAACAATAATATGTCTGTGATGATTTCAAAAAGGACAGTAGGGACTGCTTTGAAAAGGATGACTACTTCAACCAAAATATTGCAGTGTTGCAAGGAGGTATGGAAGGACTACTCAAACCAGTGATTACAATGGTCTAAATAAGCTGGCAATAAGATTCAGCTATATCATCAATTGCAAAACCATTCAATCAACAATGAAAACAATATTTTTAAAGCACATGTATGTCTCTTCCATAACACTTAATGATTACATGCAGATGAGTTTTTATAAGAATAACTGCCTTTTAAAAATTATAACTTCAATGGGATGAATGTGACATTTACAGTGGTTTTGCAAAAGATTCATTAAAATAGGGTCCAGGGATGCCTTGTATGCCAGGGGGGAAAAAAATCACCTCTCAGAAGTCTGTATGACACCAAGTGAAGAGACAGGGCTTTCAATAGATCAGCATAGGACATGGTGTTTACTCCCTGCCTTCTTTTTGTAAGGAACCTTTGTGAACATTCCAGTTATTACACATCTCCGGTAAGGTACCTACTGAAGGGGGAATTATTCTCTATGATAGGGCCAAGTATAGTGGTATGACGACATCTCTGGACCTAGATGCCATGCCATCGCTTACAAGTTGAGCAACACAAAAGGATTTTCTTACAACATTCGACACATGTTGATCGAAGGCTAGGTTACTATCTATATGAGTTCCAAGATCCAGACTAATAAATCAACTTTGAAGGGTATTTTATTAACAATGTAGTTACCCGGGGTGGCAGACTTCCCAAAAATACTAAAATAGAAACTCAACTTCTGAACACATGCAGCACACAGTAGGAGACCAGACATCCCTCATTTTAACTTGTTAAATACAAACTGCAACGTTCCAAAATGTTTTTCATTATTGAAAATCAACAACTTGAGTCATGGGTATTGGCAGACATTTAATGAAAGATTGGGAATGGTCTAACATTCATTTCATAATCAGATATATAGGTAAGTTGCATACTGAACAACAGAGTCAAGACAAAGCACAAATATACCAAAAATAAGCAATCCAACCAAATTAAAGATGAGTAGTTAGCTTATTGAAAAAAAACTTTTAGTTATGTACTCACCATAACTTCAGATGTTTGGGATCCATCTCGCCTACATTCTGACTGATGGGTTCGGAGCCGATCCTCGGCTCCGACTCGGCACGCTTATGCCAAAGAACGAAGTCTCTTATTGGCTGAGCTTACTATATCCCAGGATGCACCACTACCAGTCCCCCAGATCTAGTTTGTCCGCATACATGCACACACGCATGCACTGCTTATATAACATTGACAGATGATGCAAGATAAAAAACAGTATAACTCAAACCGTTCAATCTCTTCTGATCTCCAAGGTAGGGGGAAGGAGGGTGGGTATTAGGAATGTAGGCGAGATGGATCCCAAACATCTGAAGTTATGGTGAGTACATAACTAAAAGATGTTATGTGATCCTATCTCACCTACATTCTGACTGATGGGACAACGTCCCTAGCACCTAAATCCTGGGTGGCTCACTGGAAAACACTCCTGAGTACCGTGGAACCAAATGATGCTCGTCCTTTAGATGCCACATCCAATTTATAGTGGGAAATGAAAGTGTGCGGGTTGGACCAAGTAGCCGCAGCACAAATCTCAGAAATAGCGAGCTTGGAATGGAATGCAATAGAGGTAGCCATAGCTCTAGTAGAGTGAGCTTTGACAGATGTTGTAAGTTGTTTATTTGAAGAGGAATAAGCTTGAGTTATGCAATCTCTGATCCATTTGGCAATAGTAGCTTTAGTGATGGTTTTACCCAGTTTATTATCTGAAAAGGACACAAACAATTGATCTGTTTTCCGAATTTGTTGAGTCCTATCTAGATAGAAGCGCAATTGCCTGTGAACATCCAATGTATGGAAGGTGTATTCCGCTTTGTTTGAAAATTTTGGAAAGAAAACTGGTAGCTCTAAAGATTGTTGGAGACAGAGATTAGAGCAAACTTTGGGAACAAAGGATGGATTAGGTCTAAGTGATACTCTATCCTTGTGAAAAATCAAGTACGGTGGTTTGATAGATAGGGCTTGAAGTTCTGAAACTCTTCTTGCAGAGGTAATTGCAATTAAGAAGGCAGTTTTCCAAGACAGATATTTCAACTCACATGTAGCAGCCGGTTCGAAGGGGGAAGATGTTAAGGCACGAAGTACCAAATCAAGATCCCACGGAGGCGCAGGATGAAAAACTGGGGGTCTTAAAAGCACAGCACCTTTCATGAAAGTTTTACATAATCTGCTGCTCATCAACGGTGGGTCTATGGAATCGTGAAATTTGGAGATAGCTGCTAGTTGGACTTTAATAGTAGAGACTGAAGATCCTTGATTAAACAAGGATGTTAAAAATTTCAAGACCTCTGGTATCGGGGCAGTAATAGGGTCTAAGCCTCTGAGTTGAGCCCAGATAGCAAACCTCTTCCACTTACTGTGATACAATTTCTTAGTGGTGGGTTTGTGGGCTGAAGATAAAATGTGAATAACTTCCGGGTCCAAGGTGTGATTTCTGACTATAGTCGGAAGTGGAGGAGCCAAGCTGTTAATTTCAAAGTGTGAAGGGACTGGTGGTGTTGTCCCGACTGATGAACCAGAAGGTCCGAATTAGATCCAAGAACCAAGGACCGTCCAGGGTATATTTCTGTAGGTAGGGGAACCATACCTGACGAGGCCAGTACGGAGCAATTAGAATCATTGTGGACCCCAATTGGGAAGCTTTCTGGATGACTTTGGGGAGGAGTGGAATCGGAGGAAAGCATAAAGCAGTCCTGTTGGCCAAGGTTGGACTAGAGCATCAGTAGCTGTCTCCCCTGACGCGGGTCAAGGAAAAGAACCTTTGCACTGTGTTTGTGGCGTTGCAAACAGGTCGCAGCACGGAATCCCCATCTTTGAAAATCTGAGCTGCAACTGTTTGCTCAGAGACCACTCGTGAGGAGAGAGAATAGTCCTGCTCAGTCTGTCTGCCAATACATTGGATTTGCCTGGAATGTGGGTCGCTACCAGGAAGCGCTTGGTAGCCACTGCCCATTCCCACACCCTCATGGCCTCTCTGCAAAGGGGGTAAGATCTGGTCCCTCCTTGTTTGTTTAGATACCAGACCACCGACATGTTGTCTGTGTGGATGGCGATAATGCCTTGAGGGAGAAACTTGTGGAGGGCTTGTAAGGACAGAAGTACAGCCCTCATTTCCAACACATTGATATGGTGAAATCGATTGTTTGGAAGCCAAGAACCCTGAACTGACCTGCCCAGACAATGCCCCCCACCCGTCTGGGAGGCATCCGCAGTCAAGGTGGCCACCGGAGGGGGTATAACAAAGGGTCTGCCCTGATTCAGATTGGATGGCAGAAGCCACCAGCGGAGGTCCCGTTTGCACGTTTCTGTAATCAGTATGTGATGATTGAGGGGGAGATCTTGAAAAGACCATTGTGTCGATAATAGCCACTGGAGAATCCTCATGTGCAACCTTGCCAGAGGAACTAGGAGAACCGTGGCAGACATTGAACCTAAAAGTTGCAGGACCATCCTGGCTGGGGCTTTGGATCTTAGAAGCAGGGCTCGGACTTGAACCTGTAATGTTTGTATCCTTTCGGTAGGAAGAAAGATCCGCATTAATTTTGAGTCTATCTCTGCTCCTATGAATCTTATGCGCTGAGAAGGCAGCAAGACAGACTTTGACCAGTTGAATGTAATTCCCAGGGAAGCACCCAGGGAGATGGTGGCTTGTAGGTTCTCTAGTAGTAGATGCCCGGTGGTGGCAGTCAGGAGCCAGTCGTCCAGATAGGGAAACACTTGGAATCCGAGACTCCTCAGGTGAGCAGTCACTACTGCCAAACACTTGGTGAACACCCTGGGGGCTGTGGTGAGACCAAAGGGCAGTGCACAAAATTGGAAATGACTGTCTCCCAGGCTGAAGCGCAGATACCTCCTGGACGCCTGATGTATCGATATGTGATAATAGGCATCCTTGAGATCTATGGAGCACATCCAAACATCTTTCTCCAACAATGGGAGAATGGACTGTAAAGTGACCATTCGGAATTTGGACTTCATGACGGACTGGTTTAGTTTGCTGAGATCCAAAATGGGTCTCAGGTCCCCTGTCTTTTTTGGCACTAAAAAGAACCTTGAGTAATTTCCGGATCCGATCTGGTCTGTGGGGACCGGTTGGATGACTCCTTTTTCTAGCAGCTTTGAAGCTTCTGCGGCTGCAATTTCCCTTTGACTGGGTGGTGGGTCCGGGATTTTTTTGGACGGTGGGGGTGGTTGTGTGAAAGGAATGGTGTAACCTCCGGCAATAATCCGAAGCACCCATCTGTCCTGAGTAATAGACTCCCAGGCTTTTAGGTGCTTGGCAAAACGGCACCCGACTGGCTCCGGAGCAGCACAGCCGGGCAATCCCTCATGGAGTGTGGGAAGCTGAAGAGCCACGAAAGGACTCGCGGTCTCCAGTGTTGCGGGGGCCTCTGCCGCCTCTGGGACGGCGTCTCCCAGAAAAATTTCCCCGTCCTCTGCCTCTGTAAGGGGAATCTTCCTGCTGTTGAGGAAAGAATTTCTGTGATTTATGAACCACATCTTCCCTCCTCTTTTGGCCTTGGGATAAGGCCGAAAGGGAGTGGAAAATCGTGCTCCTACAGCAGATAAAGTCTTTCCCTCCTGCTCACAGCGGTAAGAGTGTCTTTACCTTGGGTCCAAACAAAGAGGACCCATCAAAGGGAGCGTCGTCAAAGGAAGACTTGAAGGCCTCCGAAATGACAAAACGGAGCCAGGCTTGTCTTCGAGAGCCACGCCTGTGCCTGCCGCTCTGCCCGCCTTCGGCCGCATATGAAATGAGCCTCATGGACGAGTTAGAAATCGAGGTAAGGGTAGCCAACTGAGAGCCAACCGACTGGGCTAGCTGCTCAGGTAGGTTACCTGAGAGGGAGTCTGAGAGCTCCTTGACCAGATCCCTCTGTAGTCTGGTGAAATGTGCCAAATAATTCAGGGACCTCAGAGTAAAGGCCGCTGAAGTCAGGGTGCGCTTCCCGTACCGGTCCATGCTCCTAGACTCCTTATTAGGAGGATGGACGGACGTTGAAGCCTCTGCCACGTCCTGCTGGGTAGCAGATGCCACCACCATGGCATCTACAGCCACGCCTTTCGTTAAGAACTCCTTCTCGGGTGGGGCAGACAAAAATTTGTTAGGGCGAGAAGGCACTGGTTCCACAGTATCTGGATGTTCCCACGCCCTCCGACAAACCAAATCTAGGAGCTCGTCGAAGGGCGGAGACACCCAGGAGGCGGAGGGCTGAGCCCCGAAGGCCTTGAGGAACACCGACTCATCAGCGGAGGGGGGTTTGGAATTCCAGCCGCCTCGTTGCTTGAGGATCTCTAGAATGTCTGCAAATGAGACATCATCCGAGGATGACTTTGGGGACCCCTCCGCATCATCAAGATCAGTGTCCGATGTAAGAGACTCATCGGGGGAGTCCACGTGCTTCCTCTTGCACGATCTCTTCCTCGGGGGCTCCTCCGAAGAAAACTCCGAAAGACCCTCAGGAGGAGGGAACCCCAGTGGGGTAACCTCAGGCCCGGGTCTCCGCTGCCTAGAGACAGGGGAACTGCCAAAGACCCAGTCTCCATGCCCAGGGAAGGTGCCGGTAAAGCCGTAGAGATGGCCAAAGAAGATTTGGCCAAGGCACTCCTCACAGCTCTAAAGGCCGGACCCCCAGAATCCTGGGAGGGTCCAGTCTCCGGAGCCATGATAGCAGACGGAAGTCCCGCGGCCGAAGCACCGAGAGGGAGGCTTGGAACCGACTGCATTGGTCCCGAAACGTCACCCCCGGGCCCGGCCGAAGAAGTCCGTGTGCTAAACTCGGACCCGAAGGCCGGGGTTGGAGTAAGGGTCGGAGCCGACCCTAGGATCTCCACTGGCTCCATCAGCACCTGCTCCGACGGAGCCGAAGCGGTCGGAGGAGGAATGGCAATGGAATGGGCTATCGGCTCCGAAGCCAATTGGGTAGGAGCCGAAACAAATTTCTGAAAGACTGGGGACTGGAAAAGTCTTTGGAGTACCCTGTCTATGTCCGAATCTGACATCCTTGATGACCTGGAAGAGACCGAACAGGGCCGAGTAGGCCTCTCCAACGGCTCCAAGGGACTAGGGGACCGGCTCGAATCGACTCTATAATTATCGGCGCCAAGGAGTGTCCAAACCAATTTCCATCGGTGCCGAAGAGGGCTTCGGCGCCGAGGAGTAATTGTCTGAGCGGACAACCTTCATCGGCTCTAAGATCAGTGGAGCCGATGAAGATGACCCGCCTCTCGAGGCCCCAGCCGTCGGCTCCGAACCCAGAAGAGTCGAGGCTGGAGGCATCGAGGCAGACCGTTCGCCTCGGCTCCGAAGTCCGTGGAGCCGAAGGAGAAGCCTGCCTATGTCTTTTGGCGGTCGGTTCCGACGGTCTGGTCGGAGCCGACGCCCTTTTCTTCTTTGCAGGAGAAGGAGAGGAAGCTAAAGCCTCTTCAAATGAGGGTTTAATAAGGCCTTTAAAATAAGTTTATTTTTCCTCTCTTGGAGGACCCTCGAGGAAAACGCGTGGCACACGCTACAGGACTCCTGCAAATGTTTGGCGCCCAAACAGTACACACAGAGAGAATGGTCATCTGTTATTGACATTTTGAAACTGCACTTAGTGCACTTCTTAAAACCTGAAGGCCTAGGAGCCTGAGACATTATGGCAACCAATTTAGTGAACTAGCAAAAAACCAAACACACTAAATATCACAGAAAAAATTCTTTTTTTTTTTTTTTTTTTTTTTAAACAAAAGGCTGTCACAAATAGACAAATATAACTAAAGGGATCCAAGAGTCCCTAAATAAAACGGGACTTGAACAACAACGGACTGACAGGGGAAGGCCCTTAAACTCAAAGGGGACCTCTAGTCAGAAAAATGCAATCACTACACAAAAATTCAACAGAAACATTCACTCATACACAAAAAACATGAGATAGCTGTTAAAACAGCTTTTTGTTGAAAATTTAGGAAATTCCTGACAGGAAAGTTAGTGAAGAAAACACTACTTAGCTCAGCCAGCTCGAGACCACGTCTTTGCTTGTTAGCGGCAAACGAGATCTGGGGGACTGGTAGTGGTGCATCCTGGGATATAGTAAGCTCAGCCAATAAGAGACTTCGTTCTTTGGCATAAGCGTGCCGAGTCGGAGCCGAGGATCGGCTCCGAACCCATCAGTCAGAATGTAGGCGAGATAGGATCACATAACATCTATTATTCTACAAAAGTGAAAGGAAACATATAAAAACACATGTAACCAGTCTTGTAAAATTAAACTTCCTGCATGAAGAAAAAGAAATCAAACCAGACCTGCGAAGGAAGGTCAAACAAAACTACATACATCAGTAAGCTTATGATAACAAACTGGTAACACCTTCTACAGCTAAGCTATCTGTTGCTGTTAAACAGTGTGCGACTTGCCACACACCGTTAAACATATCAAAATGCTGGACAAGCTCTAGGAAAATTTACCACAAAACTCCTAAGAATCAAGGGCTTCTAGGGGAGACTGGCATGCCCAGTCTAATTCAATTTCCTGCAGTAAAGCATACAGATCTCCAGCAAATCCAATCACCTGGCCTGCCACGGAGGATAT